>NW_027423012.1:1100000-1431259 GCF_048934315.1 Petromyzon marinus
ACGGTGGGCGTAAGCTCTCGGATGCCGTAGCAATAGGTTTTACCCTTTTAACTGGCACCAAAAACTGACACCTTTATTCAAGGCATCATGTCTGCAATAACCGCAACACAAGCAGTCAAAATGCAAACAAAAAGACAACTCTGATAATGATATTGGCACTGTCCTTGAATTTGATTGGTCCACACCCGAGACGGCTTTTCTTAGAGCCTAGTCTCCACTGGTGTTGGACCAGAAGACGCCAAAAGGCGTACAACTCAAAAACAACGCACTATCAGAGTATTGAAGGCTCGGGGTGAGCATTTACATTATGAGACCTCCTTTGCCAGTAACAAGATATAGTAATAGGTTTTTACCCTTTTAACTGGCACAAAAAACTCAAATTCAAGGACAGTGCCAATATTATTATCAGAGTTGTCTCTTTTGTTTGCATTTTGACTGCTTGTGTTGTGGTTATTGCAGACATGATGCCTTGAATAAAGGTGTCAGTTTTTCGTACCAGTTTGAAAGGGTAGAACCTATTACTATATCTTGTTACAGGCAAAGGAGGTCTCATAATGTAAATGCTCTCGGATGCCGTCTGAACGTTCCCTTTCTCTCCCCCCTCCCCCCCCCCCCACGTGCTCCCCGAGCCTCTCGGGAGCCCAACGTGAAACGCCTTGCCAAGCAAAACAAAAAATATTGGGACGCGACCCAAAGGCCGTTGTGAGCACAGCGACGGAGACCGACGCAGTGGCCGGCGTTCCGTGTTTGATAAAATCGAAAAGCATCGTTAGACCTCCTTTGCCAGTGCCAAAATATAATAATATAATAGGGGTTTTCCCCCTTTTTTCTGGCAACGAAACTGAAACCTTTTTTTACAAGGATTCATGTCGCTGCATCGACCACAATACCTGCAGTCAAAACGCAAACAAAAAAACCTACTATGATAATATATATGTGGCATTGTCCTTGAAACTGATTGGTCCACACCTAGGGATGGCTTTCTTTTGAGCCTCGACCCAATTGGTGCTAGACCACATGACACCAAAAGGCGTCACACAGCTCAAAGACAATGCACTATCAAGGTAATGAGGGCTCGGGGTGAGCATCTACATCATTGGACCTCCTTTGCCAGTGCCAAAATATAATAATATAGGGGTTTTCCCCCTTTTTTCTGGCAACAAAACTGAAACCTTTTTTTACGAGGAGTCACGTCGCTGCATTGACCACAATATACCTGCAGTCAAAATTCAAACAAAAAACCTATGATAATATATGTGGCATTGTCCTTGAAACTGATTGGTCCATGCCAAAAGGCGTCACACAGCTCAAAAACAATGTACGCCTTTTGGCGTCATCTTGTCGAGCACCAATTGGGTCGAGGCTCAAAAGAAAGCCGTCCCTTGGTGTGGACCAATCAGTTTCAAGGACAATGCCACATATATATTATCATAGTAGGTTTTTTGTTTGCATTTTGACTGCAGGTGTTGTGGTTAATGCAGTGACGTGAATCCTCGTAAAAAGATTTCAGTTTTATTGCCAGAAAAAAGGGGAAAAACCCTATTATTATTATAAATCGAAAAGCAATTGTGTTTTTTTTTTGGGTAACAAAGTGCGAGCCCCAATACGGCAACGCTGCATAGCTTGCTCAAGCAGGTGACTTCGCTGGCGGAAAACAATCCCAACGCAATTGAACCATTTCAGAGAAGTGGGGCGGGTGGGAAGATAAATCTAAATCATTTAATGTAGCTGCTACAAAGCTTTGGAACCATCTAGCATCGTCTCTTAGCACCTTCACTCTGTCATCTCTGTCCTCACCTAAACCGACTGTTAAGATCACAAAAGTTTCAAATGTGAATGTAAATAGTATAATCTAATTGATTTATTTTAAAAATGTAAACCTGTGTAATTGTTCAAATAGAATGATTTGCTGAGCCACCATTGACAAAGGAGCTTTTTTGGCTCATTGGGCTTTACTTGGCTAATGAACTTGTGAACTACAATCGCGACGTTGAACGTCGTCCGCTCTTCTGGCTGATATTGCGATAGACGACATTGAAATGTGCTCACCAGCGTTTCGCGATGTTTCACGTCGTTATTGTCGCTTGCAATCTTCAAATTATCTAAAAATAATAATCGAGTGATAATATTAATTAAGGATTACCAATAAACGTTGGACAACGATGAAAATGTATTAAACAGACGTTAACAATGTACACTCCTGATAGAGGTCAAATGTCGCACGTGCGATAAATAATTAACACTCGCAATGGTCACTGACACTCTCAAAACGTTGCCTACCTATTTCTGTATTTTTTTCACAAATATTTCTTTCAAGCCTGCTACGAATCTCAGCTTCTTCGCTGCGCCTGATAAAAAAAAAAACATAACAAGACATCTGCCTCATTTAATTGTTTAAAAAAATGTCATACGCAACGCAGCACACAATCAATGCAAGACGAAAATCGTCCCCGTGTAGCCTTAACAGACTGTTGGGTCAAGTGCTGCTCGCGAGCATCATTGAAGGCCGGCACGGTACACGAGGGGGTGGGTGGCCAGCACCACGCCCGGCCGCCTTTGTCTCCCCAGTGGCGATGTTCACACACCGCACCAGGGTACTCATTTGAGGCCGAGTTGAGTGGAGGCCCGGGACCGGTTCGGATAATCGTCACGCGGACGTTGTGTTCGTGATGTGCGGCAGAAGCCAGATTAAACGATGCAGAAAACTGCATCGGTGAACAAACTGTACTCTATTATTGGTTCTTTTGGTAAAGTCACCACGTAGAAGGGAAACAATAAAATAATAAAAATATAAAACGATAAAATTCTCACGTGTGAAAACCACATATCAAGAAAATTTTCTTGCAGTGGTTTTCACACCTGAAGACGACCGTTTGAGTAATGGTCGAAACGTCGTGAGAATTTTTAATTGTTTTATATATATTTTATTATTTTGTTGTTTCCCTTCAACGTGACTTTACCGAAAAAACTAAGAATATGTACTGTATTTGTTTTGCTTTACAGATACAACAACAGTCAGAGATGTTCTACGCAATGCAGCGCCTTCCCCTTAGTAGCTCCCAACGTCTGAAATTCACAAACTTGAAAACTCGCTAATAACTTAATTGGGAGAAACACGAAGCAACTGTCGCCCCCTACTGCAAAATAATTGCAGACCCAGCGCATCGTGGCTGCTTCTCCCTCTCCCCCCTCCTCCGTTCCGAACAATGATGGACTCGTCCGTCTGAACAAAGCTCGTCGCTTTCCGTGGTGCTAACGTTGAAACAAGGAAAAAATAAACCGGCATGCTAATCCCTCACACTAACATTCTGCCTTTAACATCCTGCTAATCCAACACATTAACACAGCTATTTCAATGCTAAATTGTTCTGTTGATATGTAAACTCGGACTTTAACACCCTGCTAATCCAACACATTAACACAGCTACTTCAATGCTAAATCCTTCTGTTGATATGTAAACTCTGATTTTAACATAGCTACTTCCGTGACCAGTCACATGCTGATCCCTCACACTAACATCATGCTAATCTCCCAGTTACATGCTAATTTCTGACTTTAACATCTTGCTAATCCAACACATTAACACAGCTACATCAATGCTAAATCCTTCTGTTGATATGTAAACTCGGACTTTAACATAGCTACTACCGTGACCAGTTACATGCTAATTCCTCACATTAACATCCTGCTAATCTCCCAGTTACATGCTAATTCCTCACATCAACATCATGCTAATCTCCCAGTTACATGCTAATTCCTCACATTAACATCCTGCTAATCTCCCAGTTACATGCTAATTCCTCACATTAACATCATGCTAATCCAACACATTAACTTAGCTACTTCAATGCTAAATCCTTCTGTTGATATGTAAACTCCTTCGTCAAGGGGCTCTGCTCCTCCCACCCAGCTTAAAAGACACTGCCAAGCTTAGCAGTGTTCACTCGAGCGCCGTCTTCCCGACAGTTCTGTTCCTTCACCTAAGGAAGGCTACTTGTGTTGTGGCCGAAACGTCATGAGAATTGTATTTTATGTTTTATTTTTATTATTTTATTTCCATTCTACGTGGTGGTGACTTTACCGAAAGAACCAAGAATATGAATCCCTGCAGTCACGAAAGCTTTAAATGGAAATTTAAACTGTACTGTATTTGTTTTGCTTTACAGATACCACAACAGTCAGAGATGTTCTACGCAATGCAGCGCCTTCTCCTTAGTAGCTCCCAACGTCTGCAATTCACAAACTTGAAAACTCGCTAATAACTTAATTGGGGGAAACACGAAGCAATTGTCGCCCCCTACTGCAAAACAATTGCAGACCCCCTTCTAAACGTGAACACTGCGGGGCAGTGTCCTTCACTGCAAGGCCGGCGGGCCACGAGCGGCCCCTGGTGGCCTCTTGTGCGGCCCCTGACAATACCCAGATCTGAAATCACCTCCCCATCGTCGTCGTCGTCCTCGTGTGCTGCTGTCAAACCCAGCGGTGTTAAAACGTGTGGCGGCCCTCACGCTGTACCGTGTCTTATCGGCGGACGTGCCCCACCCCCCCCGACCCGCCCTTGCCCTCCGCCACCTCTGAAAATGAGTGAAGAACACCGCCGTGGGGCTTTCCTGCATCAACCAGCGTAGTACGTGACAATAGCGACGCAACGATAATTAACGTCTTCTTTGGTTCTTTCGGTAAAGTCACCACCACGTAGAATGATAATAAAATAATAAATTGATAAAATGACACGATAAAATTCTCACGACGTTTCGGGCCACGACACAAGCGGCCTTCATCAGGTGAAGGGACGAGAATGTCTGGAGGACAGCGCTGGAGCGCTGAGGCAGTCTCGTCCCTTCACCTGATGAAGGCCGCTTGTGTTGTGGCCGAAACGTCGTGAGAATTTTATCGTGTAACTTTATTTTATTATTTTATTATTTAATACAATTAATCCTTGCAGTCACGAATGCTTTAAATCGATGAATAACGTCTCGGCACGCGACACGTGCCGTGTTGTAAAAGTTCACCACTTGCCTCTGGCTGGCTGCTGCTGTCAACTCTTCGTTTGCCGTCTCCAGGTTTTGCACAATCACGTTCAGGTCCCGACGTTCGTGCTGCAGCTTGTCGCACGACAGCCGCAGCTCCGCGGTGCTTGCGGTGAACTCTCGCTCCTTCTCCGCAAAACTTCTCTCCGCGTTTTGCATCCCAGCCTGCATTCAGACCGTACGATGATGAAATCGATGAGGCGGGTGACCCGCTGCATTTGTTCAGATACAGTGAAAAAAGCTTGAGACTTTTCCAAAAAGGCTAAGAGAAAACCATTCCTTATTCTTGGTTCTTTCGGTAAAGTCGCCACGTAGAAGGGAAACTATAAAATGATTAAAATATCAAACAATTAAATTCTCACGACGTTTCGACGGCAACACAAGCAATCATCATCAGGTGTGAAAACCACAGCAAGAACATTTGGAATAAGTGGCGGTGAAAATTTTTTCTTGCTGTGGTGTTCACACCTGATGATGATTGCTTGAGTTGCCGTCGAAACGTCGTGAGAATTTTATTGTTGTATATTTTTATTATTTTATTGTTTCCCTTCTACGTGGCGACTTTACCCGAAAGAACCAAGAATATGAATCCCTGCAGTGACCAAAGCTTTAAATCAAAAAGAAAACCATTCCGTTAAAAATATCCAGTTAAGGAATGCAGACAATATTAGCGATGTAATAAATATGAACGGATACATATTCTTAGCTTTTTCAGTAAAGTCACGTTGAAAGGAAACAATAAAAATAATAAAATATATATAAAACAATAAAAATTCTCACGACGTTTCGACCATAACACAAACGGTCATCATCAGGTGTGTCGGTTTGCATTAATGTATTTATTTTTAAAACACCGTTTAAACACCGTTTTAAAATAAATAAATTAATGCAAACCGACACACCTGATAACGACCGTTTGTGTTATGGTCGAAACGTCGTGAGAATTTTTATTGTTTTAAATATATTTTATTATTTTGTTTCCCTTCAACGTGGTGACTTTACCGAAAGAGCTAAGAATATGAATCGATGCAGTCACGAAAGCTTTAAATAAAAAAAATGAACGGATAGGTCACCTGCAGCGTGCTTTCAACTTCCCGACGGCGATTTACTTCGAGTTTCAGGGTACCACTTTCTTTCTGCGTTTGCTCAAGCCGTGCTTCAAAGTTGCCTGTTAATTCACGCAAAACAAACGAAATCGGGATCGACTTTCACGGTCGGGACGTGCAGACATTTGCCCACCGCGCACACGCACAAACACATCCAGGCTCGTTGGCAATAAAAAGCGGGCAAGTTGAAGTGTGCTCTCACGCTCTGTTTCTTCGAGTCGAGCGCAGCTTTCAATGGAATCTTGCAGCTTTTGCGAGGCCGTTTTGAGCTCTTCATTTTTTAACTCCAACAGCTCGGACATTTCTTTGGCCTAAGAGCGATAAGACGGAACTCTCTGTTTGCTAACTACTGAACGACAACGATAATAATACGACTTTACGCACGGATCTATGAAATGACCTACTGCTGGGCAAGGCGAGTTTTCTGGTTTGCAAGTCATCATTGAAGTCAGATAAGTTGTGTTTACCAGACTGAAATGAACTTGAGAAATCAAGACAAAGAGGTAGAAATGTGCACATCCCATATATTTCGTTGAACAAATGCGTTTAGGGCACTGAATACGTTCTAAAGTGGAAATAATTCACATTTTAAGCATTATATTGTTATACAGACGTTTGTAAATTGTAAAAGCAATGTATGAACCCTGTACACAATGGCAATAGTAGGCATTAAAGGCAATAGTTTGGGATAGGAACATTAATATATCAGTTTTTATTTGAAGGTGATCTTGATCTTCAAAGGATATTTTATGATTGAGACAGGCATGCCTTTAGGAGCTACATTTCTTACATTTGAAATCAACAAAAATGTATGAGCCTGAATTATAACAGACCCTTGGGGTTTGAGCTATATATATACACACTGGTTTGTAAAAGGTAATGCATGGTCGTTTAATCCAATATTTTTTTTATCCCAACGTGCATTTAAAATGTGAGCAAAAGCGATCAGCTCATGAATTCACACGAACCTGGCTTTCTTTAATCGTCAACTTGTTTACAAAGTCCCACTGCGCTCTTCCCATCGCGTCCACAGCTGCTTCCACTGCGTACGACACACGCGCGTCGTACGTTCAACAAAGTGGCTGAGCGCGTCAATATTCATCCAGTAAAAACCACAACGGTCATCGATCATCATCGACGGTGCTCTACGTATTACTGAGCAGCCGTGCACTGCGTCACCCGGCACGAGACTCACCTTTGCCCAACGCAATATTCTTGTCATTTTGAGACTTTAAATTCAATTCGCTGAAAGTCACCGCAAACGTCTTTAAGAGAGGATGACAGCGGGGATCCAGCATTAATGTTAAATGTGCACGTGCGTACGTTTATACCGTTACACGTTTCTCAAGAAATACAATTAAATGAAATTTTTTTTAAAAAGCATCACACATTTTACCTTCAGTTCTGCTTTCAGCGACGAATGAACAGCTTCCACTTCTTCCTGTTCTGTTTCAGCTGCCATTATCACCGTGCGGACGTGACCCACGTGAGTCAACGACAAGCAAGTTTAATCGCTAAACGTGTTACACCGTCAACGTCCATTATCACCGTACGCACGTGACCCACGTGAGTCAACGACAATCAAGTTTAATCACTAAACGTGTTACACCGTCAACGTCCATTATCACCGTACGCACGTGACCCACGTGAGTCAACGACAAGCAAGTTTAATCACTAAACGTGTTACACCGTCAACGTCCATTATCACCGTACGCACGTGACCCACGTGAGTCAACGACAAGCAAGTTTAATCACTAAACGTGTAACACCGGCAACGTCCAATGGTCGGCGAATGTTGAGAATGTACCTCTGGTTAATGTTTGTTGCACTGAAGAGGACTGGCCCTTCAGATCGTCACACATCTGCCTGGTGGCACGGATCCTTACGGACACGGGCACATTGCAAGGACGGCGGGTCAGAAAACCTTCGTAGGAACGTATCCGCCATTTTAAGGCAAAGCGCATTGCAGAAGAAGATATTCTTGGTTCTTTCGGTGAAGTCACGTAGAAGGGAAACAACAAAATAAAAACTCACCGTGATTTTGTTGTTTTCTGTGACTTTACCGAAAGAACCAAAGAGCGTGAATTCCTGCAGTCGCGAAAGTTTTTAAAATGAAAATGCAGAGAGGATGTTGGTGTCATCAACAAGTCGCTCGTTTGTTCTGCCGGCGTGACCTCTGACCTCCACCCAGTAGTCCACTCAGGGGCGGAGCAACAGGGGGGAATGGGGGGGGGTCAGCCCCCCCCCTGAAAATTTGGGGAAGTCGGTAAATCGGGATAACCGGATATCCGGCTGCTGCAAAATGCCGCAGGCTGCCACCTTGTGATGCCACCTTGTATGCTGCCCTGCAGGCTGTCACCTTGTGCTGCCCTGCAGGCTGTCACCTTGTGCTGCCCTGTAGGCTGCCACCTCGTGTGCTGCCCTGCAGGCTACCACCTTGTGTGCTGCCCTGCAGGCTACCACCTCGTGTGCTGCCCTCCAGGCTACCACCTTATGATGTCACCTTGTGCTGCCCTGCAGACTGCCACCTTGTGCTGCTGCCCTGCAGGCTGCCACCTTGTGATGTCACCTTGTGTGCTGCCACCTCGTGCTGCCCTACAGGCTGCCACCTTTTGCTGCCCTGCAGGCTGCCACCTTGTGTGCTGCCCTGCAGGCTGCCACCTTGTGCTGCCCTGCAGGCTACCACCTTGTGCTGCCACCTTGTGATGTCACCTTGTGATGTCACCTCGTGCTGCCCTGCAGGCTGCCACCTTGTGCTGCCCTGCAGGCTGCCACCTTGTGCTGCTGCCCTGCAGGCTGCCACCTTGTGTGCTGCCCTGCAGGCTGCTTGAGCGGCAGCCTTGCGAACTTATCGAACTTACTGGCCACGTCGGCGGCTCCGACCTATTAATAAACTCCGCAGCTCAAATCCAATAATTAGTTTTATACGTTTGTGGTGCCCATTGGAAAACACAAACACACTGAGATATCTCAGAATGTTGAAGTCAGCAACCCCCCCAAAGTCAAATCCTGGCTCCTCGCCCCTGAGTCCACCGGACATCTCTGAAATCTACCGGACATTTGTTACAAAAAAAACGAGCTTCATTGCTCTTCGGGTTTCTCCAGTAAGTTGAGGAACCTAAACAGAGGACAGAGATGACATTCGAGGGAAATGAATAACTTCTTACTTCTCCATTAAATCTCCTTTGATGTCAATCACGTCTTGAAGTTGCGCGCTGAGGTGTACATTTTCAAGCTGAAAGGAAACTCGACACACACACTTCGCTGAGGTGACGCATACCGCTTCAACACAGTTGTCTGATAATTGTTATCTGACACACAGCACTGATAATGACGTTCGGGTTTCATAAAGCATCGTCAATCATGCAGACAAAGCGATCGCCGAGGAACCACAGACACGAATCTTATTGCTGTCCAGTTGAAGCTACAAACAGATCAGAAGCACCTTTAAATCATTGTCTTGGCAAACCAAGTGTTTCTCTATTTTAGTTAACAATGACGAATGATGAGTGGACACAATTACCAATCATAATGATGACTATGGGGAATCCACAAAAACAACCTAATCGTGATTATAACCAGACGAAATTAATGAGGCTGAAACAATATGCAGACTAAGATAATGTAGCAACGTTATTTGAGATGCCACTGCATCTCCCATTGAGCACGGTTGGCTACGTACGGTGTGAAAGAAGTTCAACATACACACACGTAGCACGGTTGGCGACGTACGGTGTGAAAGAAGTTCAACAAACACACACATAGCACGGTTGGCTACGTACAGTGTGAAAGATGTTCAACATACACACACACGTAGCACGGTTGGCTACGTACGGTGTGAAAGAAGTTCAACATACACACAGTGCACTGAGGAAAACCAAACCTGATCATTGGCTACGTGTCTACGTCAAAAGATTGATGAAGTTTACCGATTAGCTGACAATAAATGTTTGGGTTTGGAGAAATGAGGAGCCACTCACACCAACATTGAATGAAAGCGTTTCACTGCTTTAGTCGACAGGACTAAGAGATTTATTTTTGGTTCTTTCGGTAAAGTCACCACGTAGAAGGGAAACAATAAAGTAATAAAAAAATAAAACAATAAAATTCTCACGACGTTTCGACGGCAACACAAGCAATCATCGTCAGGTGTGAAAACCACAGCAAGAAAATTTTAAAAAAGTGGCGGTGACATTTTTTTCTTGCGGTGGTTTTCACACCTGATGATGA
This sequence comes from Petromyzon marinus, assembly GCF_048934315.1. Classification (NCBI taxonomy): domain Eukaryota; kingdom Metazoa; phylum Chordata; class Hyperoartia; order Petromyzontiformes; family Petromyzontidae; genus Petromyzon; species Petromyzon marinus. The sequence goes on from NW_027423012.1 coordinate 1,110,368, forward strand.
TCGCTTGCGTTGCAGTCGAAACGTCGTGAGAATTTTATTGTTTTAAATTTTTATTATTTTATTTTTTCCCTTCTACGTGGCGACTTTACCGAAAGAATCAAGAAGACGAAGAAGAGATTTGAAGTTTACGTCACTGCAGGAATCCATAATCTTTGGTTCATTCGGTAAAGTCACCACCACGTAGAAGGGAAACAATAAAATAATAAAAAATATAAAACAATAAAAGTCTCACGACGTTTCGACTGCAACACAAGCAATCATCATCAGGTGTGAAAACCACAGCAAGAATTTTTTTTTAAAGAGCGGCGGTGAAAATTGTTTTCTTGCTGTGGTTTTCACACCTGACGATGATCGCTTGCGTTGCAGTCGAAACGTCGTGATAATTTGATCGTTTTACATTTTTATTATTTTATTGTTTCCCTTCTACGTGGCGGTAACTTTACCGAAAGAACCAAGAATATGAATCCCTGCAGTCACGAAATATTTAAATAAAAATTTAATAAGACTAAGAGATTTGAAGTTTTTCGTCACCGCAGGAATCCACAGTCTTTGCTTTCATTCAAGTAAAGTCGCGTAGCGCGTATAAAAAAACAACACAAAATAATAAATCAAATCACGACGTTTCCATCGCGACATCACAGGCGGCGGTCGTCCTCAGGTGAAAATAAAATTAAACCTCTTGCTGCTGCTGTTGTTGTTGTGACAGGACTCTCTCGCTGGTTCAGCAGTTCCACTGCAGGGATTACTTTTTTTACCGCCCTAGGACAAAGCGCTTGAGGTGTTGCGATCGAAACGTCGTGGACATTTTATCATCTTTATACCTACCACGTGACTTTACCGAAGTAACCAAAGATTAAAGGCCAAGAGAATGACCGCGCGCAATGCACAAATACTCCGCGGAAACTCGACAAGTCGTCGGCCCGCAAACCAACTCAGCCACCCCTAGCGACAAAATGCATTCGCTTATCTCTAAATAGCAGTAACACTAAATCACTCATATTACGGGAATACAAACGCTTTTTTTAGGGGGGGCGCATTTAGACCCGAGGGTTAAGGTCGTTTTTCCTCACCTAATTTTTAAATATCACGAGTTTAATTTAATAATAATGACGTACATTGTAATTACTCTCCGGATCAGCCTGCATCACAACCCCGCGAACCACCCGGAGGAGCATGGAGGACCACCGGTGGTACGGGGGAGGGAGGGAGGGTGACCACACTGTGAGAAGCACTGCTTTAGAGAAATAAGACCACTTACTGCTGCTGCTGTTGCCCACCTGTGTTACTCACAGCCCTGAGTACCACCCGGAGGAGCGTGGTGGACCACCGGTGATACCGGGGGTGAGTGACCACACTGAGAAGCACTGCTTTAGAGAAATGAGACCACTTACTGCTGCTGCTACCCACCTGTGTTTGTCGAGTTGATTTCTGCAGAGCGTCGGCCGTCTCCTGGGCCATTCTGACAGCTTCCTCCTTTTTGCTGAGCTCAGAGTGAACTCTGACCTTCCACATGTTCAACTTGTTCATTTCACAGCGCAAAGAATTGTACGTCCTTGACACGTGATCTTTATTCTGTGAAGAAAAAAAAAAAAACACAACACACGGCATGAGGAGCGTGTGTCAGCAGCTTCCCAAGCCGTAGTGTCGTGAACACATCAAGATTTTCCGCTACCCGATGACCGATTATTCGCGATAAACGTTCTTGGGTTGGCTCGCGTAAGTGTGTGTCGTTACCCTCCACCACCCGACCCAGCCAGTGAGGTTTGTCACGTAAACAAAACGCGCCAGTGAATTACTACTTCGGCCCACCGGTGTGTCGGAGAGTAAATCCACAACATTTACACATTCATACTTTACGCGATATAACCCAAAAAACATTTATTATACGAATATAATTGGTCGCGAAAGCCTACGTGTTGAACTGATTATTATTACTCCATTTCAACCGAAAACTCGATCAAGTCATGTACAAGAACAAATACACGTTTTTTATTTTTTTTAATTAACTTTCCCTTAAAACGTCTTTGCCAAGTGCTGTGAACGTAAAAAGGTTTAAGGCGCAGATCTGAAATTGTTTGATCGTAATCACTGCTGGCAAAAGGGCCTCCACTAGAGGGCGCTCAGTAGAGGCTGAACTCTTCCACGCTGTTCAAGACGTCTTGGAAGAGAAACCCTCACTAGGGGCTGAACTCTTCCACGCTGGGGAGACGTCTTGGTAGAGAAACCCTCACTAGGGGCTGAACTCTTCCACGCTGTTCAAGACGTCTTGGAAGTGAAACCCTCACTAGGGGCTGAACTCTTCCACGCTGGGGAGACGTCTTGGTAGAGAAACCCTCACTAGAGGCTGAACTCTTCCACGCTGTTCAAGACGTCTAGGAAGAGAAACCCTCCCTAGGGGCTGAACTCTTCCACGCTGTGGAGACGTCTTGGTAGAGAAACCCTCACTAGGGGCTGAACTCTTCCACGCTGTTCAAGACGTCTTGGAAGTGAAACCCTCACTAGGGGCTGAACTCTTCCACGCTGGGGAGACGTCTTGGTAGAGAAACCCTCACTAGGGGCTGAACTCTTCCACGCTGTTCAAGACGTCTTGGAAGTGAAACCCTCACTAGGGGCTGAACTCTTCCACGCTGGGGAGACGTCTTGGTAGAGAAACCCTCACTAGGGGCTGAACTCTTCCACGCTGTTCAAGACGTCTTGGAAGTGAAACCCTCACTAGGGGCTGAACTCTTCCACGCTGTTCAAGACGTCTTGGTAGAGAAACCCTCACTAGAGGCTGAACTCTTCCACGCTGTTCAAGACGTCTTGGAAGAGAAACCCTCCCTAGGGCCTGAACTCTTCCACGCTGTTCAAGACGTCTTAAAGGAAGAGAAACCTTCACTAGGGGCTGAACTCTTCCACGCTGTTCAAGACGTCTTGGTAGAGAAACGCTCACGAGGGGCTGAACTCTTCCACGCTGTTCAAGACGTCTTGGTAGAGAAACCCTTACTAGGGGCTGAACTCTTCCATGCTGTTCAAGACGTCTTGGAAGAGAAACCCTCACTAGGGGCTGAACTCTTCCATGCTGTTCAAGACGTTTTGGTAGAGAAACCCTCACTAGGGGCTGAACTCTTCCACGCTGTTCAAGACGTCTTGGAAGTGAAACCCTCACTAGGGGCTGAACTCTTCCACGCTGTTCAAGACATTTTGGTAGAGAAACCCTCACTAGGGGCTGAACTCTTCCACGCTGGGGAGACGTCTTGGTAGAGAAACCCTCACTAGGGGCTGAACTCTTCCACGCTGTTCAAGACGTCTTGGTAGAGGAACCCTCACTAGGGGCTGAACTCTTCCACGCTGTTCAAGACGTCTTGGTAGAGAAACCCTCACTAGGGGCTGAACTCTTCCACGCTGTTCAAGACGTCTTGGTAGAGAAACCCTCACTAGGGGCTGAACTCTTCCACGCTGTTCAAGACGTCTTAGAAGAGAAACCCTCACTAGGGGCTGTACTCATCCACGCTGTTCAAGACGTCTTAAAGGAAGAGAAACCGTCACTAGGGGCTGAACTCTTCCACGCCATTCAAGACGTCTTGGTAGAGGAACCCTCACTAGGGGCAGAACTCTTCCACGCTGTTCAAGACGTCTTGGTAGAGAAACCCTTACTAGGGGCTGAACTCTTCCACGCTGTTCAAGACGTCTTGGAAGAGAAACCCTCACTAGGGGCTGAACTCTTCCATGCTGTTCAAGACGTCTTGGTAGAGAAACCCTCACTAGGGGCTGAACTCTTCCACGCTGTTCAAGACGTCTTGGAAGTGAAACCCTCACTAGGGGCTGAACTCTTCCACGCTGTTCAAGACATTTTGGTAGAGAAACCCTCACTAGGGGCTGAACTCTTCCACGCTGGGGAGACGTCTTGGTAGAGAAACCCTCACTAGGGGCTGAACTCTTCCACGCTGTTCAAGACGTCTTGGTAGAGAAACCCTCACTAGGGGCTGAACTCTTCCACGCTGTTCAAGACGTCTTGGAAGAGAAACCCTCACTAGGGGCTGAACTCTTCCACGCTGTTCAAGACGTCTTGGTAGAGGAACCCTCACTAGGGGCTGAACTCTTCCACGCTGTTCAAGACGTCTTGGTAGAGGAACCCTCACTAGGGGCTGAACTCTTCCACGCTGTTCAAGACGTCTTGGAAGTGAAACCCTCACTAGGGGCTGAACTCTTCCACGCTGTTCAAGACGTCTTGGAAGTGAAACCCGCACTAGGGGCTGAACTCTTCCACGCTGTTCAAGACGTCTTGGTAGAGAAACCCTCACTAGGGGCTGAACGCTTCCACGCTGTTCAAGACGTCTTAAAGGAAGAGAAACCCTCACTAGGGGCTGAACTCTTCCACGCTGTTCAAGACGTCTTGGTAGAGAAACCCTCACTAGGGGCTGAACTCTTCCACGCTGTTCAAGACGTCTTGGAAGAGAAACCCTCACTAGGGGCTGAACCCTTCCACGCTGTTCAAGACGTCTTGGTAGAGAAACCCTCACTAGGGGCTGAACTCTTCCACGCTGTTCAAGACGTCTTAAAGGAAGAGAAACCTTCACTAGGGGCTGAACTCTTCCACGCTGTTCAAGACGTCTTGGTAGAGAAATGCTCACTAGGGGCTGAACTCTTCCACGCTGCTCAAGACGTCTTGGTAGAGAAACCCTTACTAGGGGCTGAACTCTTCCACGCTGTTCAAGACGTCTTGGAAGAGAAACCCTCACTAGGGGCTGAACTCTTCCACGCTGTTCAAGACGTCTTGGTAGAGGAACCCTCACTAGGGGCTGAACTCTTCCACGCTGTTCAAGACGTCTTGGTAGAGGAACCCTCACTAGGGGCTGAACTCTTCCATGCTGTTCAAGACGTTTTGGTAGAGAAACCCTCACTAGGGGCTGAACTCTTCCACGCTGTTCAAGACGTCTTGGAAGTTAAACCCTCACTAGGGGCTGAACTCTTCCACGCTGTTCAAGACATTTTGGTAGACAAACCCTCACTAGGGGCTGAACTCTTCCACACTGTTCAAGACGTCTTGGTAGAGGAACCCTCACTAGGGGCTGAACTCTTCCACGCTGTTCAAGACGTCTTGGTAGAGAAACCCTCACTAGGGGCTGAACTCTTCCACGCTGTTCAAGACGTCTTGGAAGAGAAACCCTCACTAGGGGCTGAACTCTTCCACGCTGTTCAAGACGTCTTGGTAGAGGAACCCTCACTAGGGGCTGAACTCTTCCACGCTGTTCAAGACGTCTTGGTAGAGGAACCCTCACTAGGGGCTGAACTCTTCCACGCTGTTCAAGACGTCTTGGAAGTGAAACCCTCACTAGGGGCTGAACTCTTCCACGCTGTTCAAGACGTCTTGGAAGTGAAACCCGCACTAGGGGCTGAACTCTTCCACGCTGTTCAAGACGTCTTGGTAGAGAAACCCTCACTAGGGGCTGAACGCTTCCATGCTGTTCAAGACGTCTTAAAGGAAGAGAAACCCTCACTAGGGGCTGAACTCTTCCACGCTGTTCAAGACGTCTTGGTAGAGAAACCCTCACTAGGGGCTGAACTCTTCCACGCTGTTCAAGACGTCTTGGAAGAGAAACCCTCACTAGGGGCTGAACCCTTCCACGCTGTTCAAGACGTCTTGGTAGAGAAACCCTCACTAGGGGCTGAACTCTTCCACGCTGTTCAAGACGTCTTAAAGGAAGAGAAACCTTCACTAGGGGCTGAACTCTTCCACGCTGTTCAAGACGTCTTGGTAGAGAAACGCTCACTAGGGGCTGAACTCTTCCACGCTGCTCAAGACGTCTTGGTAGAGAAACCCTTACTAGGGGCTGAACTCTTCCACGCTGTTCAAGACGTCTTGGAAGAGAAACCCTCACTAGGGGCTGAACTCTTCCACGCTGTTCAAGACGTCTTGGTAGAGGAACCCTCACTAGGGGCTGAACTCTTCCACGCTGTTCAAGACGTCTTGGTAGAGGAACCCTCACTAGGGGCTGAACTCTTCCATGCTGTTCAAGACGTTTTGGTAGAGAAACCCTCACTAGGGGCTGAACTCTTCCACGCTGTTCAAGACGTCTTGGAAGTTAAACCCTCACTAGGGGCTGAACTCTTCCACGCTGTTCAAGACATTTTGGTAGACAAACCCTCACTAGGGGCTGAACTCTTCCACACTGTTCAAGACGTCTTGGTAGAGGAACCCTCACTAGGGGCTGAACTCTTCCACGCTGTTCAAGACGTCTTGGTAGAGAAACCCTCACTAGGGGCTGAACTCTTCCACGCTGTTCAAGACGTCTTGGAAGAGAAACCCTCACTAGGGGCTGAACTCTTCCACGCTGTTCAAGACGTCTTGGTAGAGAAACCCTCACTAGGGGCTGAATTCTTCCACGCTGTTCAAGACGTCTTGGAAGAGAAACCCTCACTAGGGGCTGTACTCATCCACGCTGTTCAAGACGTCTTAAAGGAAGAGAAACCGTCACTAGGGGCTGAACTCTTCCACGCCATTCAAGACGTCTTGGTAGAGGAACCCTCACTAGGGGCTGAACTCTTCCACGCTGTTCAAGACGTCTTGGTAGAGAAACCCTCACTAGGGGCTGAACTCTTCCATGCTGTTCAAGACATCTTGGAAGAGAAACCCTCACTAGGGGCTGAACTCTTCCACGCTGTTCAAGACGTCTTGGAAGAGAAACCCTCACTAGGGGCTGAACTCTTCCACGCTGTTCAAGACGTCTTGGTAGAGAAACCCTCACTAGGGGCTGAACTCTTCCACGCTGTTCAAGACGTCTTGGTAGAGGAACCCTCACTAGGGGCTGTACTCTTCCACGCTGTTCAAGACGTCTTGGTAGAGAAACCCTCACTAGAGACTGAACTCTTCCACGCTGTTCAAGATGTCTTGGTAGAGAAGCCCTCACTAGGGGCTGAACTCTTCCACGCTGTTCAAGACGTCTTGGAAGTGAAACCCTCACTAGGGGCTGAACTCTTCCACGCTGTTCAAGACGTTATGGTAGAGAAACCCTCACTAGGGGCTGAACTCTTCCACGCTGGGGAGACGTCTTGGTAGAAAAACCCTCACTAGGGGCTGAACTCTTCCACGCTGTTCAAGACGTCTTGGTAGAGGAACCCTCACTAGGGGCTGAACTCTTCCACGCTGTTCAAGACGTCTTGGAAGAGGAACCCTCACTAGGGGCTGAACTCTTCCACGCTGTTCAGGACGTCTTGGAAGAGGAACCCTCACTAGGGGCTGAATTCTTCCACGCTGTTCAAGACGTCTTGGCAGAGAAACCCTCACTAGGGGCTGAACTCATCCACGCTGTTCAAGACGTCTTAAAGGAAGAGAAACCGTCACTAGGGGCTGAACTCTTCCACGCCATTCAAGACGTCTTGGTAGAGGAACCCTCACTAGGGGCTGAACTCTTCCACGCTGTTCAAGACGTCTTGGTAGAGAAACCCTCACTAGGGGCTGAACTCTTCCATGCTGTTCAAGACATCTTGGAAGAGAAACCCTCACTAGGGGCTGAACTCTTCCACGCTGTTCAAGACGTCTTGGAAGAGAAACCCTCACTAGGGGCTGAACTCTTCCACGCTGTTCAAGACGTCTTGGTAGAGAAACCCTCACTAGGGGCTGAACTCTTCCACGCTGTTCAAGACGTCTTGGTAGAGGAACCCTCACTAGGGGCTGTACTCTTCCACGCTGTTCAAGACGTCTTGGTAGAGAAACCCTCACTAGAGACTGAACTCTTCCACGCTGTTCAAGATGTCTTGGTAGAGAAGCCCTCACTAGGGGCTGAACTCTTCCACGCTGTTCAAGACGTCTTGGAAGTGAAACCCTCACTAGGGGCTGAACTCTTCCACGCTGTTCAAGACGTTATGGTAGAGAAACCCTCACTAGGGGCTGAACTCTTCCACGCTGGGGAGACGTCTTGGTAGAGAAACCCTCACTAGGGGCTGAACTCTTCCACGCTGTTCAAGACGTCTTGGTAGAGGAACCCTCACTAGGGGCTGAACTCTTCCACGCTGTTCAAGACGTCTTGGAAGAGGAACCCTCACTAGGGGCTGAACTCTTCCACGCTGTTCAAGACGTCTTGGAAGAGAAACCCTCACTAGGGGCTGAACTCTTCCACGCTGTTCAAGACGTCTTGGTAGAGAAACCCTCACTAGGGGCTGAATTCTTCCACGCTGTTCAAGACGTCTTGGAAGAGAAACCCTCACTAGGGGCTGTACTCATCCACGCTGTTCAAGACGTCTTAAAGGAAGAGAAACCGTCACTAGGGGCTGAACTCTTCCACGACATTCAAGACGTCTTGGTAGAGGAACCCTCACTAGGGGCTGAACTCTTCCACGCTGTTCAAGACGTCTTGGTAGAGAAACCCTCACTAGGGGCTGAACTCTTCCATGCTGTTCAAGACATCTTGGAAGAGAAACCCTCACTAGGGGCTGAACTCTTCCACGCTGTTCAAGACGTCTTGGAAGATAAACCCTCACTAGGGGCTGAACTCTTCCACGCTGTTCAAGACGTCTTGGTAGAGAAACCTCACTAGGGGCTGAACTCTTCCACGCTGTTCAAGACGTCTTGGTAGAGGAACCCTCACTAGGGGCTGTACTCTTCCACGCTGTTCAAGACGTCTTGGTAGAGAAACCCTCACTAGAGACTGAACTCTTCCACGCTGTTCAAGATGTCTTGGTAGAGAAGCCCTCACTAGGGGCTGAACTCTTCCACGCTGTTCAAGACGTCTTGGAAGTGAAACCCGCACTAGGGGCTGAACTCTTCCACGCTGTTCAAGACGTCTTGGTAGAGAAACCCTCACTAGGGGCTGAACGCTTCCACGCTGTTCAAGACGTCTTAAAGGAAGAGAAACCCTCACTAGGGGCTGAACTCTTCCACGCTGTTCAAGACGTCTTGGTAGAGAAACCCTCACTAGGGGCTGAACTCTTCCACGCTGTTCAAGACGTCTTGGAAGAGAAACCCTCACTAGGGGCTGAACCCTTCCACGCTGTTCAAGACGTCTTGGTAGAGAAACCCTCACTAGGGGCTGAACTCTTCCACGCTGTTCAAGACGTCTTAAAGGAAGAGAAACCTTCACTAGGGGCTGAACTCTTCCACGCTGTTCAAGACGTCTTGGTAGAGAAACGCTCACTAGGGGCTGAACTCTTCCACGCTGCTCAAGACGTCTTGGTAGAGAAACCCTTACTAGGGGCTGAACTCTTCCACGCTGTTCAAGACGTCTTGGAAGAGAAACCCTCACTAGGGGCTGAACTCTTCCACGCTGTTTAAGACGTCTTGGTAGAGGAACCCTCACTAGGGGCTGAACTCTTCCACGCTGTTCAAGACGTCTTGGTAGAGGAACCCTCACTAGGGGCTGAACTCTTCCATGCTGTTCAAGACGTTTTGGTAGAGAAACCCTCACTAGGGGCTGAACTCTTCCACGCTGTTCAAGACGTCTTGGAAGTTAAACCCTCACTAGGGGCTGAACTCTTCCACGCTGTTCAAGACATTTTGGTAGACAAACCCTCACTAGGGGCTGAACTCTTCCACACTGTTCAAGACGTCTTGGTAGAGGAACCCTCACTAGGGGCTGAACTCTTCCACGCTGTTCAAGACGTCTTGGTAGAGAAACCCTCACTAGGGGCTGAACTCTTCCACGCTGTTCAAGACGTCTTGGAAGAGAAACCCTCACTAGGGGCTGAACTCTTCCACGCTGTTCAAGACGTCTTGGTAGAGGAACCCTCACTAGGGGCTGAACTCTTCCACGCTGTTCAAGACGTCTTGGTAGAGGAACCCTCACTAGGGGCTGAACTCTTCCACGCTGTTCAAGACGTCTTGGAAGTGAAACCCTCACTAGGGGCTGAACTCTTCCACGCTGTTCAAGACGTCTTGGAAGTGAAACCCGCACTAGGGGCTGAACTCTTCCACGCTGTTCAAGACGTCTTGGTAGAGAAACCCTCACTAGGGGCTGAACGCTTCCATGCTGTTCAAGACGTCTTAAAGGAAGAGAAACCCTCACTAGGGGCTGAACTCTTCCACGCTGTTCAAGACGTCTTGGTAGAGAAACCCTCACTAGGGGCTGAACTCTTCCACGCTGTTCAAGACGTCTTGGAAGAGAAACCCTCACTAGGGGCTGAACCCTTCCACGCTGTTCAAGACGTCTTGGTAGAGAAACCCTCACTAGGGGCTGAACTCTTCCACGCTGTTCAAGACGTCTTAAAGGAAGAGAAACCTTCACTAGGGGCTGAACTCTTCCACGCTGTTCAAGACGTCTTGGTAGAGAAACGCTCACTAGGGGCTGAACTCTTCCACGCTGCTCAAGACGTCTTGGTAGAGAAACCCTTACTAGGGGCTGAACTCTTCCACGCTGTTCAAGACGTCTTGGAAGAGAAACCCTCACTAGGGGCTGAACTCTTCCACGCTGTTCAAGACGTCTTGGTAGAGGAACCCTCACTAGGGGCTGAACTCTTCCACGCTGTTCAAGACGTCTTGGTAGAGGAACCCTCACTAGGGGCTGAACTCTTCCATGCTGTTCAAGACGTTTTGGTAGAGAAACCCTCACTAGGGGCTGAACTCTTCCACGCTGTTCAAGACGTCTTGGAAGTTAAACCCTCACTAGGGGCTGAACTCTTCCACGCTGTTCAAGACATTTTGGTAGACAAACCCTCACTAGGGGCTGAACTCTTCCACACTGTTCAAGACGTCTTGGTAGAGGAACCCTCACTAGGGGCTGAACTCTTCCACGCTGTTCAAGACGTCTTGGTAGAGAAACCCTCACTAGGGGCTGAACTCTTCCACGCTGTTCAAGACGTCTTGGAAGAGAAACCCTCACTAGGGGCTGAACTCTTCCACGCTGTTCAAGACGTCTTGGTAGAGGAACCCTCACTAGGGGCTGAACTCTTCCACGCTGTTCAAGACGTCTTGGTAGAGGAACCCTCACTAGGGGCTGAACTCTTCCACGCTGTTCAAGACGTCTTGGAAGTGAAACCCTCACTAGGGGCTGAACTCTTCCACGCTGTTCAAGACGTCTTGGAAGTGAAACCCGCACTAGGGGCTGAACTCTTCCACGCTGTTCAAGACGTCTTGGTAGAGAAACCCTCACTAGGGGCTGAACGCTTCCATGCTGTTCAAGACGTCTTAAAGGAAGAGAAACCCTCACTAGGGGCTGAACTCTTCCACGCTGTTCAAGACGTCTTGGTAGAGAAACCCTCACTAGGGGCTGAACTCTTCCACGCTGTTCAAGACGTCTTGGAAGAGAAACCCTCACTAGGGGCTGAACCCTTCCACGCTGTTCAAGACGTCTTGGTAGAGAAACCCTCACTAGGGGCTGAACTCTTCCACGCTGTTCAAGACGTCTTAAAGGAAGAGAAACCTTCACTAGGGGCTGAACTCTTCCACGCTGTTCAAGACGTCTTGGTAGAGAAACGCTCACTAGGGGCTGAACTCTTCCACGCTGCTCAAGACGTCTTGGTAGAGAAACCCTTACTAGGGGCTGAACTCTTCCACGCTGTTCAAGACGTCTTGGAAGAGAAACCCTCACTAGGGGCTGAACTCTTCCACGCTGTTCAAGACGTCTTGGTAGAGGAACCCTCACTAGGGGCTGAACTCTTCCACGCTGTTCAAGACGTCTTGGTAGAGGAACCCTCACTAGGGGCTGAACTCTTCCATGCTGTTCAAGACGTTTTGGTAGAGAAACCCTCACTAGGGGCTGAACTCTTCCACGCTGTTCAAGACGTCTTGGAAGTTAAACCCTCACTAGGGGCTGAACTCTTCCACGCTGTTCAAGACATTTTGGTAGACAAACCCTCACTAGGGGCTGAACTCTTCCACACTGTTCAAGACGTCTTGGTAGAGGAACCCTCACTAGGGGCTGAACTCTTCCACGCTGTTCAAGACGTCTTGGTAGAGAAACCCTCACTAGGGGCTGAACTCTTCCACGCTGTTCAAGACGTCTTGGAAGAGAAACCCTCACTAGGGGCTGAACTCTTCCACGCTGTTCAAGACGTCTTGGTAGAGAAACCCTCACTAGGGGCTGAATTCTTCCACGCTGTTCAAGACGTCTTGGAAGAGAAACCCTCACTAGGGGCTGTACTCATCCACGCTGTTCAAGACGTCTTAAAGGAAGAGAAACCGTCACTAGGGGCTGAACTCTTCCACGCCATTCAAGACGTCTTGGTAGAGGAACCCTCACTAGGGGCTGAACTCTTCCACGCTGTTCAAGACGTCTTGGTAGAGAAACCCTCACTAGGGGCTGAACTCTTCCATGCTGTTCAAGACATCTTGGAAGAGAAACCCTCACTAGGGGCTGAACTCTTCCACGCTGTTCAAGACGTCTTGGAAGAGAAACCCTCACTAGGGGCTGAACTCTTCCACGCTGTTCAAGACGTCTTGGTAGAGAAACCCTCACTAGGGGCTGAACTCTTCCACGCTGTTCAAGACGTCTTGGTAGAGGAACCCTCACTAGGGGCTGTACTCTTCCACGCTGTTCAAGACGTCTTGGTAGAGAAACCCTCACTAGAGACTGAACTCTTCCACGCTGTTCAAGATGTCTTGGTAGAGAAGCCCTCACTAGGGGCTGAACTCTTCCACGCTGTTCAAGACGTCTTGGAAGTGAAACCCTCACTAGGGGCTGAACTCTTCCACGCTGTTCAAGACGTTATGGTAGAGAAACCCTCACTAGGGGCTGAACTCTTCCACGCTGGGGAGACGTCTTGGTAGAAAAACCCTCACTAGGGGCTGAACTCTTCCACGCTGTTCAAGACGTCTTGGTAGAGGAACCCTCACTAGGGGCTGAACTCTTCCACGCTGTTCAAGACGTCTTGGAAGAGGAACCCTCACTAGGGGCTGAACTCTTCCACGCTGTTCAGGACGTCTTGGAAGAGGAACCCTCACTAGGGGCTGAATTCTTCCATGCTGTTCAAGACGTCTTGGCAGAGAAACCCTCACTAGGGGCTGAACTCATCCACGCTGTTCAAGACGTCTTAAAGGAAGAGAAACCGTCACTAGGGGCTGAACTCTTCCACGCCATTCAAGACGTCTTGGTAGAGGAACCCTCACTAGGGGCTGAACTCTTCCACGCTGTTCAAGACGTCTTGGTAGAGAAACCCTCACTAGGGGCTGAACTCTTCCATGCTGTTCAAGACATCTTGGAAGAGAAACCCTCACTAGGGGCTGAACTCTTCCACGCTGTTCAAGACGTCTTGGAAGAGAAACCCTCACTAGGGGCTGAACTCTTCCACGCTGTTCAAGACGTCTTGGTAGAGAAACCCTCACTAGGGGCTGAACTCTTCCACGCTGTTCAAGACGTCTTGGTAGAGGAACCATCACTAGGGGCTGTACTCTTCCACGCTGTTCAAGACGTCTTGGTAGAGAAACCCTCACTAGAGACTGAACTCTTCCACGCTGTTCAAGATGTCTTGGTAGAGAAGCCCTCACTAGGGGCTGAACTCTTCCACGCTGTTCAAGACGTCTTGGAAGTGAAACCCTCACTAGGGGCTGAACTCTTCCACGCTGTTCAAGACGTTATGGTAGAGAAACCCTCACTAGGGGCTGAACTCTTCCACGCTGGGGAGACGTCTTGGTAGAGAAACCCTCACTAGGGGCTGAACTCTTCCACGCTGTTCAAGACGTCTTGGTAGAGGAACCCTCACTAGGGGCTGAACTCTTCCACGCTGTTCAAGACGTCTTGGAAGAGGAACCCTCACTAGGGGCTGAACTCTTCCACGCTGTTCAAGACGTCTTGGAAGAGAAACCCTCACTAGGGGCTGAACTCTTCCACGCTGTTCAAGACGTCTTGGTAGAGAAACCCTCACTAGGGGCTGAATTCTTCCACGCTGTTCAAGACGTCTTGGAAGAGAAACCCTCACTAGGGGCTGTACTCATCCACGCTGTTCAAGACGTCTTAAAGGAAGAGAAACCGTCACTAGGGGCTGAACTCTTCCACGACATTCAAGACGTCTTGGTAGAGGAACCCTCACTAGGGGCTGAACTCTTCCACGCTGTTCAAGACGTCTTGGTAGAGAAACCCTCACTAGGGGCTGAACTCTTCCATGCTGTTCAAGACATCTTGGAAGAGAAACCCTCACTAGGGGCTGAACTCTTCCACGCTGTTCAAGACGTCTTGGAAGATAAACCCTCACTAGGGGCTGAACTCTTCCACGCTGTTCAAGACGTCTTGGTAGAGAAACCCTCACTAGGGGCTGAACTCTTCCACGCTGTTCAAGACGTCTTGGTAGAGGAACCCTCACTAGGGGCTGTACTCTTCCACGCTGTTCAAGACGTCTTGGTAGAGAAACCCTCACTAGAGACTGAACTCTTCCACGCTGTTCAAGATGTCTTGGTAGAGAAGCCCTCACTAGGGGCTGAACTCTTCCACGCTGTTCAAGACGTCTTGGAAGTGAAACCCTCACTAGGGGCTGAACTCTTCCACGCTGTTCAAGACGTTATGGTAGAGAAACCCTCACTAGGGGCTGAACTCTTCCACGCTGGGGAGACGTCTTGGTAGAGAAACCCTCACTAGGGGCTGAACTCTTCCACGCTGTTCAAGACGTCTTGGTAGAGGAACCCTCACTAGGGGCTGAACTCTTCCACGCTGTTCAAGACGTCTTGGAAGAGGAACCCTCACTAGGGGCTGAACTCTTCCACGCTGTTCAGGACGTCTTGGAAGAGGAACCCTCACTAGGGGCTGAACTCTTCCACGCTGTTCAAGACGTCTTGGCAGAGAAACCCTCACTAGGGGCTGAACTCATCCACGCTGTTCAAGACGTCTTAAAGGAAGAGAAACCGTCACTAGGGGCTGAACTCTTCCACGCCATTCAAGACGTCTTGGTAGAGGAACCCTCACTAGGGGCTGAACTCTTCCACGCTGTTCAAGACGTCTTGGTAGAGAAACCCTCACTAGGGGCTGAACTCTTCCATGCTGTTCAAGACATCTTGGAAGAGAAACCCTCACTAGGGGCTGAACTCTTCCACGCTGTTCAAGACGTCTTGGAAGAGAAACCCTCACTAGGGGCTGAACTCTTCCACGCTGTTCAAGACGTCTTGGTAGAGAAACCCTCACTAGGGGCTGAACTCTTCCACGCTGTTCAAGACGTCTTGGTAGAGGAACCCTCACTAGGGGCTGTACTCTTCCACGCTGTTCAAGACGTCTTGGTAGAGAAACCCTCACTAGAGACTGAACTCTTCCACGCTGTTCAAGATGTCTTGGTAGAGAAGCCCTCACTAGGGGCTGAACTCTTCCACGCTGTTCAAGACGTCTTGGAAGTGAAACCCTCACTAGGGGCTGAACTCTTCCACGCTGTTCAAGACGTTATGGTAGAGAAACCCTCACTAGGGGCTGAACTCTTCCACGCTGGGGAGACGTCTTGGTAGAGAAACCCTCACTAGGGGCTGAACTCTTCCACGCTGTTCAAGACGTCTTGGTAGAGGAACCCTCACTAGGGGCTGAACTCTTCCACGCTGTTCAAGACGTCTTGGAAGAGGAACCCTCACTAGGGGCTGAACTCTTCCACGCTGTTCAGGACGTCTTGGAAGAGGAACCCTCACTAGGGGCTGAACTCTTCCACGCTGTTCAAGACGTCTTGGCAGAGAAACCCTCACTAGGGGCTGAACTCTTCCACGCTGTTCAAGACGTCTTGGTAGAGAAACCCTCACTAGGGGCTGAACTCTTCCACGCTGTTCAAGACGTCTTGGAAGAGAAACCCTCACTAGGGGCTGAACTCTTCCACGCTGTTCAAGACGTCTTGGTAGAGAAACCCTCACTAGGGGCTGAACTCTTCCACGCTGTTCAAGACGTCTTGGAAGAGAAACCCTCACTAGGGGCTGAACTCTTCCACGCTGTTCAAGACGTCTTGGAATTGAAACCCTCACTAGGGGCTGAACTCTTCCATGCCATTCAAGACGTCTTGGTAGAGGAACCCTCACTAGGGGCTGAACTCTTCCACGCTGTTCAAGACGTCTTGGTAGAGAAACCCTCACTAGGGGCTGAACTCTTCCACGCTGTTCAAGACGTCTTAAAGGAAGAGAAACCTTCACTAGGGGCTGAACTCTTCCACGCTGTTCAAGACGTCTTGGTAGAGAAACGCTCACTAGGGGCTGAACTCTTCCACGCTGTTCAAGACGTCTTGGTAGAGAAACCCTTACTAGGGGCTGAACTCTTCCACGCTGTTCAAGACGTCTTGGAAGAGAAACCCTCACTAGGGGCTGAACTCTTCCATGCTGTTCAAGACGTTTTGGTAGAGAAACCCTCACTAGGGGCTGAACTCTTCCACGCTGTTCAAGACGTCTTGGAAGTTAAACCCTCACTAGGGGCTGAACTCTTCCACGCTGTTCAAGACATTTTGGTAGAGAAACCCTCACTAGGGGCTGAACTCTTCCACGCTGTTCAAGACGTCTTGGAAGAGAAACCCTCACTAGGGGCTGAACTCTTCCACGCTGTTCAAGACGTCTTGGTAGAGAAACCCTCACTAGGGGCTGAACTCTTCCACGCTGTTCAAGACGTCTTAAAGGAAGAGAAAACTTCACTAGGGGCTGAACTCTTCCACGCTGTTCAAGACGTCTTGGTAGAGAAACGCTCACTAGGGGCTGAACTCTTCCACGCTGTTCAAGACGTCTTGGAAGAGAAACCCTCACTAGGGGCTGAACTCTTCCATGCTGTTCAAGACGTTTTGGTAGAGAAACCCTCACCAGGGGCTGAACTCTTCCACGCTGTTCAAGACGTCTTGGAAGTTAAACCCTCACTAGGGGCTGAACTCTTCCACGCTGTTCAAGACATTTTGGTAGAGAAACCCTCACTAGGGGCTGAACTATTCCACGCTGTTCAAGACGTCTTGGTAGAGGAACCCTCACTAGGGGCTGAACTCTTCCACGCTGTTCAAGACGTCTTGGTAGAGAAACCCTCACTAGGGGCTGAACTCTTCCACGCTGTTCAAGACGTCTTGGAAGAGAAACCCTCACTAGGGGCTGAACTCTTCCACGCTGTTCAAGACGTCTTGGTAGAGGAACCCTCACTAGGGGCTGTACTCTTCCACGCTGTTCAAGACGTCTTGGTAGAGAAACCCTCACTAGAGACTGAACTCTTCCACGCTGTTCAAGATGTCTTGGTAGAGAAGCCCTCACTAGGGGCTGAACTCTTCCACGCTGTTCAAGACGTCTTGGAAGTGAAACCCTCACTAGGGGCTGAACTCTTCCACGCTGTTCAAGACGTTATGGTAGAGAAACCCTCACTAGGGGCTGAACTCTTCCACGCTGGGGAGACGTCTTGGTAGAGAAACCCTCACTAGGGGCTGAACTCTTCCACGCTGTTCAAGACGTCTTGGTAGAGGAACCCTCACTAGGGGCTGAACTCTTCCACGCTGTTCAAGACGTCTTGGAAGAGGAACCCTCACTAGGGGCTGAACTCTTCCACGATGTTCAGGACGTCTTGGAAGAGGAACCCTCACTAGGGGCTGAACTCTTCCACGCTGTTCAAGACGTCTTGGCAGAGAAACCCTCACTAGGGGCTGAACTCTTCCACGCTGTTCAAGACGTCTTGGTAGAGAAACCCTCACTAGGGGCTGAACTCTTCCACGCTGTTCAAGACGTCTTGGAAGAGAAACCCTCACTAGGGGCTGAACTCTTCCACGCTGTTCAAGACGTCTTGGTAGAGAAACCCTCACTAGGGGCTGAACTCTTCCACGCTGTTCAAGACGTCTTGGAAGAGAAACCCTCACTAGGGGCTGAACTCTTCCACGCTGTTCAAGACGTCTTGGTAGAGAAACCCTCACTAGGGGCTGAACTCTTCCACGCTGTTCAAGACGTCTTAAAGGAAGAGAAACCTTCACTAGGGGCTGAACTCTTCCACGCTGTTCAAGACGTCTTGGTAGAGAAACGCTCACTAGGGGCTGAACTCTTCCACGCTGTTCAAGACGTCTTGGTAGAGAAACCCTTACTAGGGGCTGAACTCTTCCACGCTGTTCAAGACGTCTTGGAAGAGAAACCCTCACTAGGGGCTGAACTCTTCCACGCTGTTCAAGACGTTTTGGTAGAGAAACCCTCACTAGGGGCTGAACTCTTCCACGCTGTTCAAGACGTCTTGGAAGTTAAACCCTCACTAGGGGCTGAACTCTTCCACGCTGTTCAAGACATTTTGGTAGAGAAACCCTCACTAGGGGCTGAACTCTTCCACGCTGTTCAAGACGTCTTGGAAGAGAAACCCTCACTAGGGGCTGAACTCTTCCACGCTGTTCAAGACGTCTTGGTAGAGAAACCCTCACTAGGGGCTGAACTCTTCCACGCTGTTCAAGACGTCTTAAAGGAAGAGAAAACTTCACTAGGGGCTGAACTCTTCCACGCTGTTCAAGACGTCTTGGTAGAGAAACGCTCACTAGGGGCTGAACTCTTCCACGCTGTTCAAGACGTCTTGGTAGAGAAACCCTTACTAGGGGCTGAACTCTTCCACGCTGTTCAAGACGTCTTGGAAGAGAAACCCTCACTAGGGGCTGAACTCTTCCATGCTGTTCAAGACGTTTTGGTAGAGAAACCCTCACCAGGGGCTGAACTCTTCCACGCTGTTCAAGACGTCTTGGAAGTTAAACCCTCACTAGGGGCTGAACTCTTCCACGCTGTTCAAGACATTTTGGTAGAGAAACCCTCACTAGGGGCTGAACTATTCCACGCTGTTCAAGACGTCTTGGTAGAGGAACCCTCACTAGGGGCTGAACTCTTCCACGCTGTTCAAGACGTCTTGGTAGAGAAACCCTCACTAGGGGCTGAACTCTTCCACGCTGTTCAAGACGTCTTGGAAGAGAAACCCTCACTAGGGGCTGAACTCTTCCACGCTGTTCAAGACGTCTTGGTAGAGAAACCCTCACTAGGGGCTGAACTCTTCCACGCTGTTCAAGACGTCTTGGAAGAGAAACCCTCACTAGGGGCTGTACTCATCCACGCTGTTCACGACGTCTTAAAGGAAGAGAAACCGTCACTAGGGGCTGAACTCTTCCACGCCATTCAAGACGTCTTGGTAGAGGAACCCTCACTAGGGGCTGAACTCTTCCACGCTGTTCAAGACGTCTTGGTAGAGAAACCCTTACTAGGGGCTGAACTCTTCCACGCTGTTCAAGACGTCTTGGAAGAGAAACCCTCACTAGGGGCTGAACTCTTCCATGCTGTTCAAGACGTTTTGGTAGAGAAACCCTCACTAGGGGCTGAACTCTTCCACGCTGTTCAAGACGTCTTGGAAGTGAAACCCTCACTAGCGGCTGAACTCTTCCACGCTGTTCAAGACATTTTGGTAGAGAAACCCTCACTAGGGGCTGAACTCTTCCACGCTGGGGAGACGTCTTGGTAGAGAAACCCTCACTAGGGGCTGAACTCTTCCACGCTGTTCAAGACGTCTTGGTAGAGAAACCCTCACTAGGGGCTGAACTCTTCCACGCTGTTCAAGACGTCTTGGAAGAGAAACCCTCACTAGGGGCTGAACTCTTCCACGCTGTTCAAGACGTCTTGGTAGAGGAACCCTCACTAGGGGCTGTACTCTTCCACGCTGTTCAAGACGTCTTGGTAGAGGAACCCTCACTAGGGGCTGAACTCTTCCACGCTGTTCAAGACGTCTTGGAAGTGAAACCCTCACTAGGGGCTGAACTCTTCCACGCTGTTCAAGACGTCTTGGAAGTGAAACCCGCACTAGGGGCTGAACTCTTCCACGCTGTTCAAGACGTCTTGGTAGAGAAACCCTCACTAGGGGCTGAACGCTTCCACGCTGTTCAAGACGTCTTAAAGGAAGAGAAACCCTCACTAGGGGCTGAACTCTTCCACGCTGTTCAAGACGTCTTGGTAGAGAAACCCTCACTAGGGACTGAACTCTTCCACGCTGTTCAAGACGTCTTGGAAGAGAAACCCTCACTAGGGGCTGAACTCTTCCACGCTGTTCAAGACGTCTTGGTAGAGAAACCCTCACTAGGGGCTGAACTCTTCCACGCTGTTCAAGACGTCTTAAAGGAAGAGAAACCTTCACTAGGGGCTGAACTCTTCCACGCTGTTCAAGACGTCTTGGTAGAGAAACGCACACTAGGGGCTGAACTCTTCCACGCTGCTCAAGACGTCTTGGTAGAGAAACCCTTACTAGGGGCTGAACTCTTCCACGCTGTTCAAGACGTCTTGGTAGAGAAACCCTCACTAGGGGCTGAACTCTTCCACGCTGTTCAAGACGTCTTAAAGGAAGAGAAACCTTCACTAGGGGCTGAACTCTTCCACGCTGTTCAAGACGTCTTGGTAGAGAAACGCTCACTAGGGGCTGAACTCTTCCACGCTGTTCAAGACGTCTTGGTAGAGAAACCCTTACTAGGGGCTGAACTCTTCCACGCTGTTCAAGACGTCTTGGAAGAGAAACCCTCACTAGGGGCTGAACTCTTCCATGCTGTTCAAGACGTTTTGGTAGAGAAACCCTCACCAGGGGCTGAACTCTTCCACGCTGTTCAAGACGTCTTGGAAGTTAAACCCTCACTAGGGGCTGAACTCTTCCACGCTGTTCAAGACATTTTGGTAGAGAAACCCTCACTAGGGGCTGAACTATTCCACGCTGTTCAAGACGTCTTGGTAGAGGAACCCTCACTAGGGGCTGAACTCTTCCACGCTGTTCAAGACGTCTTGGTAGAGAAACCCTCACTAGGGGCTGAACTCTTCCACGCTGTTCAAGACGTCTTGGAAGAGAAACCCTCACTAGGGGCTGAACTCTTCCACGCTGTTCAAGACGTCTTGGTAGAGAAACCCTCACTAGGGGCTGAACTCTTCCACGCTGTTCAAGACGTCTTGGAAGAGAAACCCTCACTAGGGGCTGTACTCATCCACGCTGTTCACGACGTCTTAAAGGAAGAGAAACCGTCACTAGGGGCTGAACTCTTCCACGCCATTCAAGACGTCTTGGTAGAGGAACCCTCACTAGGGGCTGAACTCTTCCACGCTGTTCAAGACGTCTTGGTAGAGAAACCCTCACTAGGGGCTGAACTCTTCCACGCTGTTCAAGACGTCTTGGAAGAGAAACCCTCACTAGGGGCTGAACTCTTCCACGCTGTTCAAGACGTCTTGGTAGAGAAACCCTCACTAGGGGCTGAACTCTTCCACGCTGTTCAAGACGTCTTAAAGGAAGAGAAACCTTCACTAGGGGCTGAACTCTTCCACGCTGTTCAAGACGTCTTGGTAGAGAAACGCTCACTAGGGGCTGAACTCTTCCACGCTGTTCAAGACGTCTTGGTAGAGAAACCCTTACTAGGGGCTGAACTCTTCCACGCTGTTCAAGACGTCTTGGAAGAGAAACCCTCACTAGGGGCTGAACTCTTCCATGCTGTTCAAGACGTTTTGGTAGAGAAACCCTCACTAGGGGCTGAACTCTTCCACGCTGTTCAAGACATTTTGGTAGAGAAACCCTCACTAGGGGCTGAACTATTCCACGCTGTTCAAGACATTTTGGTAGAGAAACCCTCACTAGGGGCTGAACTATTCCACGCTGTTCAAGACGTCTTGGTAGAGGAACCCTCACTAGGGGCTGAACTCTTCCACGCTGTTCAAGACGTCTTGGTAGAGAAACCCTCACTAGGGGCTGAACTCTTCCACGCTGTTCAAGACGTCTTGGAAGAGAAACCCTCACTAGGGGCTGAACTCTTCCACGCTGTTCAAGACGTCTTGGTAGAGAAACCCTCACTAGGGGCTGTACTCATCCACGCTGTTCAAGACGTCTTGGAAGAGAAACCCTCACTAGGGGCTGTACTCATCCACGCTGTTCACGACGTCTTAAAGGAAGAGAAACCGTCACTAGGGGCTGAACTCTTCCACGCCATTCAAGACGTCTTGGTAGAGGAACCCTCACTAGGGGCTGAACTCTTCCACGCTGTTCAAGACGTCTTGGTAGAGAAACCCTTACTAGGGGCTGAACTCTTCCACGCTGTTCAAGACGTCTTGGAAGAGAAACCCTCACTAGGGGCTGAACTCTTCCATGCTGTTCAAGACGTTTTGGTAGAGAAACCCTCACTAGGGGCTGAACTCTTCCACGCTGTTCAAGACGTCTTGGAAGTGAAACCCTCACTAGCGGCTGAACTCTTCCACGCTGTTCAAGACATTTTGGTAGAGAAACCCTCACTAGGGGCTGAACTCTTCCACGCTGGGGAGACGTCTTGGTAGAGAAACCCTCACTAGGGGCTGAACTCTTCCACGCTGTTCAAGACGTCTTGGTAGAGAAACCCTCACTAGGGGCTGAACTCTTCCACGCTGTTCAAGACGTCTTGGAAGAGAAACCCTCACTAGGGGCTGAACTCTTCCACGCTGTTCAAGACGTCTTGGTAGAGGAACCCTCACTAGGGGCTGTACTCTTCCACGCTGTTCAAGACGTCTTGGTAGAGGAACCCTCACTAGGGGCTGAACTCTTCCACGCTGTTCAAGACGTCTTGGAAGTGAAACCCTCACTAGGGGCTGAACTCTTCCACGCTGTTCAAGACGTCTTGGAAGTGAAACCCGCACTAGGGGCTGAACTCTTCCACGCTGTTCAAGACGTCTTGGTAGAGAAACCCTCACTAGGGGCTGAACGCTTCCACGCTGTTCAAGACGTCTTAAAGGAAGAGAAACCCTCACTAGGGGCTGAACTCTTCCACGCTGTTCAAGACGTCTTGGTAGAGAAACCCTCACTAGGGGCTGAACTCTTCCACGCTGTTCAAGACGTCTTGGAAGAGAAACCCTCACTAGGGGCTGAACTCTTCCACGCTGTTCAAGACGTCTTGGTAGAGAAACCCTCACTAGGGGCTGAACTCTTCCACGCTGTTCAAGACGTCTTAAAGGAAGAGAAACCTTCACTAGGGGCTGAACTCTTCCACGCTGTTCAAGACGTCTTGGTAGAGAAACGCTCACTAGGGGCTGAACTCTTCCACGCTGCTCAAGACGTCTTGGTAGAGAAACCCTTACTAGGGGCTGAACTCTTCCACGCTGTTCAAGACGTCTTGGAAGAGAAACCCTCACTAGGGGCTGAACTCTTCCACGCTGTTCAAGACGTCTTGGTAGAGGAACCCTCACTAGGGGCTGAACTCTTCCACGCTGTTCAAGACGTCTTGGTAGAGGAACCCTCACTAGGGGCTGAACTCTTCCATGCTGTTCAAGACGTTTTGGTAGAGAAACCCTCACTAGGGGCTGAACTCTTCCACGCTGTTCAAGACGTCTTGGAAGTTAAACCCTCACTAGGGGCTGAACTCTTCCACGCTGTTCAAGACATTTTGGTAGACAAACCCTCACTAGGGGCTGAACTCTTCCACACTGTTCAAGACGTCTTGGTAGAGGAACCCTCACTAGGGGCTGAACTCTTCCACGCTGTTCAAGACGTCTTGGTAGAGAAACCCTCACTAGGGGCTGAACTCTTCCACGCTGTTCAAGACGTCTTGGAAGAGAAACCCTCACTAGGGGCTGAACTCTTCCACGCTGTTCAAGACGTCTTGGTAGAGAAACCCTCACTAGGGGCTGAATTCTTCCACGCTGTTCAAGACGTCTTGGAAGAGAAACCCTCACTAGGGGCTGTACTCATCCACGCTGTTCAAGACGTCTTAAACGAAGAGAAACCGTCACTAGGGGCTGAACTCTTCCACGCCATTCAAGACGTCTTGGTAGAGGAACCCTCACTAGGGGCTGAACTCTTCCACGCTGTTCAAGACGTCTTGGTAGAGAAACCCTCACTAGGGGCTGAACTCTTCCACGCTGTTCAAGACATCTTGGAAGAGAAACCCTCACTAGGGGCTGAACTCTTCCACGCTGTTCAAGACGTCTTGGAAGAGAAACCCTCACTAGGGGCTGAACTCTTCCACGCTGTTCAAGACGTCTTGGTAGAGAAACCCTCACTAGGGGCTGAACTCTTCCACGCTGTTCAAGACGTCTTGGTAGAGGAACCCTCACTAGGGGCTGTACTCTTCCACGCTGTTCAAGACGTCTTGGTAGAGGAACCCTCACTAGGGGCTGAACTCTTCCACGCTGTTCAAGACGTCTCGGTAGAGAAACCCTCACTAGAGACTGAACTCTTCCACGCTGTTCAAGATGTCTTGGTAGAGAAGCCCTCACTAGGGGCTGAACTCTTCCACGCTGTTCAAGACGTCTTGGAAGTGAAACCCTCACTAGGGGCTGAACTCTTCCACGCTGTTCAAGACGTTATGGTAGAGAAACCCTCACTAGGGGCTGAACTCTTCCATGCTGGGGAGACGTCTTGGTAGAGAAACCCTCACTAGGGGCTGAACTCTTCCACGCTGTTCAAGACGTCTTGGTAGAGGAACCCTCACTAGGGGCTGAACTCTTCCACGCTGTTCAAGACGTCTTGGAAGAGGAACCCTCACTAGGGGCTGAACTCTTCCACGCTGTTCAGGACGTCTTGGAAGAGGAACCCTCACTAGGGGCTGAACTCTTCCACGCTGTTCAAGACGTCTTGGCAGAGAAACCCTCACTAGGGGCTGAACTCTTCCACGCTGTTCAAGACGTCTTGGTAGAGAAACCCTCACTAGGGGCTGAACTCTTCCACGCTGTTCAAGACGTCTTGGAAGAGAAACCCTCACTAGGGGCTGAACTCTTCCACGCTGTTCAAGACGTCTTGGTAGAGAAACCCTCACTAGGGGCTGAACTCTTCCACGCTGTTCAAGACGTCTTGGAAGAGAAACCCTCACTAGGGGCTGAACTCTTCCACGCTGTTCAAGACGTCTTGGAATTGAAACCCTCACTAGGGGCTGAACTCTTCCATGCCATTCAAGACGTCTTGGTAGAGGAACCCTCACTAGGGGCTGAACTCTTCCACGCTGTTCAAGACGTCTTGGTAGAGAAACCCTCACTAGGGGCTGAACTCTTCCACGCTGTTCAAGACGTCTTAAAGGAAGAGAAACCTTCACTAGGGGCTGAACTCTTCCACGCTGTTCAAGACGTCTTGGTAGAGAAACGCTCACTAGGGGCTGAACTCTTCCACGCTGTTCAAGACGTCTTGGTAGAGAAACCCTTACTAGGGGCTGAACTCTTCCACGCTGTTCAAGACGTCTTGGAAGAGAAACCCTCACTAGGGGCTGAACTCTTCCATGCTGTTCAAGACGTTTTGGTAGAGAAACCCTCACTAGGGGCTGAACTCTTCCACGCTGTTCAAGACGTCTTGGAAGTTAAACCCTCACTAGGGGCTGAACTCTTCCACGCTGTTCAAGACATTTTGGTAGAGAAACCCTCACTAGGGGCTGAACTCTTCCACGCTGTTCAAGACGTCTTGGTAGAGGAACCCTCACTAGGGGCTGAACTCTTCCACGCTGTTCAAGACGTCTTGGTAGAGAAACCCTCACTAGGGGCTGAACTCTTCCACGCTGTTCAAGACGTCTTGGAAGAGAAACCCTGACTAGGGGCTGAACTCTTCCACGCTGTTCAAGACGTCTTGGTAGAGAAACCCTCACTAGGGGCTGAACTCTTCCACGCTGTTCAAGACGTCTTGGAAGCGAAACCCTCACTAGGGGCTGTACTCATCCACGCTGTTCAAGACGTCTTAAAGGAAGAGAAACCGTCACTAGGGGCTGAACTCTTCCACGCCATTCAAGACGTCTTGGTAGAGGAACCCTCACTAGGGGCTGAACTCTTCCACGCTGTTCAAGACGTCTTGGTAGAGAAACCCTCACTAGGGGCTGAACTCTTCCATGCTGTTCAAGACATCTTGGAAGAGAAACCCTCACTAGGGGCTGAACTCTTCCACGCTGTTCAAGACGTCTTGGAAGAGAAACCCTCACTAGGGGCTGAACTCTTCCACGCTGTTCAAGACGTCTTTGTAGAGAAACCCTCACTAGGGGCTGAACTCTTCCACGCTGTTCAAGACGTCTTGGTAGAGGAACCCTCACTAGGAGCTGTACTCTTCCACGCTGTTCAAGACGTCTTGGTAGAGGAACCCTCACTAGGGGCTGAACTCTTCCACGCTGTTCAAGACGTCTTGGTAGAGAAACCCTCACTAGAGACTGAACTCTTCCACGCTGTTCAAGATGTCTTGGTAGAGAAGCCCTCACTAGGGGCTGAACTCTTCCACGCTGTTCAAGACGTCTTGGAAGTGAAACCCTCACTAGGGGCTGAACTCTTCCACGCTGTTCAAGACGTTTTGGTAGAGAAACCCTCACTAGGGGCTGAACTCTTCCACGCTGGGGAGACGTGTTGGTAGAGAAACCCTCACTAGGGGCTGAACTCTTCCACGCTGTTCAAGACGTCTTGGTAGAGGAACCCTCACTAGGGGCTGAACTCTTCCACGCTGTTCAAGACGTCTTGGAAGAGGAACCCTCACTAGGGGCTGAACTCTTCCACGCTGTTCAGGACGTCTTGGAAGAGGAACCCTCACTAGGGGCTGAACTCTTCCACGCTGTTCAAGACGTCTTGGCAGAGAAACCCTCACTAGGGGCTGAACTCTTCCACGCTGTTCAAGACGTCTTGGTAGAGAAACCCTCACTAGGGGCTGAACTCTTCCACGCTGTTCAAGACGTCTTGGAAGAGAAACCCTCACTAGGGGCTGAACTCTTCCACGCTGTTCAAGACGTTTTGGTAGAGAAACCCTCACTAGGGGCTGAACTCTTCCACGCTGGGGAGACGTCTTGGTAGAGAAACCCTCACTAGGGGCTGAACTCTTCCACGCTGTTCAAGACGTCTTGGTAGAGGAACCCTCACTAGGGGCTGAACTCTTCCACGCTGTTCAAGACGTCTTGGAAGAGGAACCCTCACTAGGGGCTGAACTCTTCCACGCTGTTCAGGACGTCTTGGAAGAGGAACCCTCACTAGGGGCTGAACTCTTCCACGCTGTTCAAGACGTCTTGGCAGAGAAACCCTCACTAGGGGCTGAACTCTTCCACGCTGTTCAAGACGTCTTGGTAGAGAAACCCTCACTAGGGGCTGAACTCTTCCACGCTGTTCAAGACGTCTTGGAAGAGAAACCCTCACTAGGGGCTGAACTCTTCCACGCTGTTCAAGACATTTTGGTAGAGAAACCCTCACTAGGGGCTGAACTCTTCCACGCTGTTCAAGACGTCTTGGTAGAGGAACCCTCACTAGGGGCTAAACTCTTCCACGCTGTTCAAGACGTCTTGGTAGAGAAACCCTCACTAGGGGCTGAACTCTTCCACGCTGTTCAAGACGTCTTGGAAGTTAAACCCTCACTAGGGGCTGAACTCTTCCACGCTGTTCAAGACATTTTGGTAGAGAAACCCTCACTAGGGGCTGAACTCTTCCACGCTGTTCAAGACGTCTTGGTAGAGGAACCCTCACTAGGGGCTGAACTCTTCCACGCTGTTCAAGACGTCTTGGTAGAGAAACCCTCACTAGGGGCTGAACTCTTCCACGCTGTTCAAGACGTCTTGGAAGAGAAACCCTGACTAGGGGCTGAACTCTTCCACGCTGTTCAAGACGTCTTGGTAGAGAAACCCTCACTAGGGGCTGAACTCTTCCACGCTGTTCAAGACGTCTTGGAAGCGAAACCCTCACTAGGGGCTGTACTCATCCACGCTGTTCAAGACGTCTTAAAGGAAGAGAAACCGTCACTAGGGGCTGAACTCTTCCACGCCATTCAAGACGTCTTGGTAGAGGAACCCTCACTAGGGGCTGAACTCTTCCACGCTGTTCAAGACGTCTTGGTAGAGAAACCCTCACTAGGGGCTGAACTCTTCCATGCTGTTCAAGACATCTTGGAAGAGAAACCCTCACTAGGGGCTGAACTCTTCCACGCTGTTCAAGACGTCTTGGAAGAGAAACCCTCACTAGGGGCTGAACTCTTCCACGCTGTTCAAGACGTCTTTGTAGAGAAACCCTCACTAGGGGCTGAACTCTTCCACGCTGTTCAAGACGTCTTGGTAGAGGAACCCTCACTAGGAGCTGTACTCTTCCACGCTGTTCAAGACGTCTTGGTAGAGGAACCCTCACTAGGGGCTGAACTCTTCCACGCTGTTCAAGACGTCTTGGTAGAGAAACCCTCACTAGAGACTGAACTCTTCCACGCTGTTCAAGATGTCTTGGTAGAGAAGCCCTCACTAGGGGCTGAACTCTTCCACGCTGTTCAAGACGTCTTGGAAGTGAAACCCTCACTAGGGGCTGAACTCTTCCACGCTGTTCAAGACGTTTTGGTAGAGAAACCCTCACTAGGGGCTGAACTCTTCCACGCTGGGGAGACGTGTTGGTAGAGAAACCCTCACTAGGGGCTGAACTCTTCCACGCTGTTCAAGACGTCTTGGTAGAGGAACCCTCACTAGGGGCTGAACTCTTCCACGCTGTTCAAGACGTCTTGGAAGAGGAACCCTCACTAGGGGCTGAACTCTTCCACGCTGTTCAGGACGTCTTGGAAGAGGAACCCTCACTAGGGGCTGAACTCTTCCACGCTGTTCAAGACGTCTTGGCAGAGAAACCCTCACTAGGGGCTGAACTCTTCCACGCTGTTCAAGACGTCTTGGTAGAGAAACCCTCACTAGGGGCTGAACTCTTCCACGCTGTTCAAGACGTCTTGGAAGAGAAACCCTCACTAGGGGCTGAACTCTTCCACGCTGTTCAAGACGTTTTGGTAGAGAAACCCTCACTAGGGGCTGAACTCTTCCACGCTGGGGAGACGTCTTGGTAGAGAAACCCTCACTAGGGGCTGAACTCTTCCACGCTGTTCAAGACGTCTTGGTAGAGGAACCCTCACTAGGGGCTGAACTCTTCCACGCTGTTCAAGACGTCTTGGAAGAGGAACCCTCACTAGGGGCTGAACTCTTCCACGCTGTTCAGGACGTCTTGGAAGAGGAACCCTCACTAGGGGCTGAACTCTTCCACGCTGTTCAAGACGTCTTGGCAGAGAAACCCTCACTAGGGGCTGAACTCTTCCACGCTGTTCAAGACGTCTTGGTAGAGAAACCCTCACTAGGGGCTGAACTCTTCCACGCTGTTCAAGACGTCTTGGAAGAGAAACCCTCACTAGGGGCTGAACTCTTCCACGCTGTTCAAGACATTTTGGTAGAGAAACCCTCACTAGGGGCTGAACTCTTCCACGCTGTTCAAGACGTCTTGGTAGAGGAACCCTCACTAGGGGCTAAACTCTTCCACGCTGTTCAAGACGTCTTGGTAGAGAAACCCTCACTAGAGACTGAACTCTTCCACGCTGTTCAAGATGTCTTGGTAGAGAAGCCCTCACTAGGGGCTGAACTCTTCCACGCTGTTCAAGACGTCTTGGAAGTGAAACCCTCACTAGGGGCTGAACTCTTCCACGCTGTTCAAGACGTTTTGGTAGAGAAACCCTCACTAGGGGCTGAACTCTTCCACGCTGGGGAGACGTGTTGGTAGAGAAACCCTCACTAGGGGCTGAACTCTTCCACGCTGTTCAAGACGTCTTGGTAGAGGAACCCTCACTAGGGGCTGAACTCTTCCACGCTGTTCAAGACGTCTTGGAAGAGGAACCCTCACTAGGGGCTGAACTCTTCCACGCTGTTCAGGACGTCTTGGAAGAGGAACCCTCACTAGGGGCTGAACTCTTCCACGCTGTTCAAGACGTCTTGGCAGAGAAACCCTCACTAGGGGCTGAACTCTTCCACGCTGTTCAAGACGTCTTGGTAGAGAAACCCTCACTAGGGGCTGAACTCTTCCACGCTGTTCAAGACGTCTTGGAAGAGAAACCCTCACTAGGGGCTGAACTCTTCCACGCTGTTCAAGACGTTTTGGTAGAGAAACCCTCACTAGGGGCTGAACTCTTCCACGCTGGGGAGACGTCTTGGTAGAGAAACCCTCACTAGGGGCTGAACTCTTCCACGCTGTTCAAGACGTCTTGGTAGAGGAACCCTCACTAGGGGCTGAACTCTTCCACGCTGTTCAAGACGTCTTGGAAGAGGAACCCTCACTAGGGGCTGAACTCTTCCACGCTGTTCAGGACGTCTTGGAAGAGGAACCCTCACTAGGGGCTGAACTCTTCCACGCTGTTCAAGACGTCTTGGCAGAGAAACCCTCACTAGGGGCTGAACTCTTCCACGCTGTTCAAGACGTCTTGGTAGAGAAACCCTCACTAGGGGCTGAACTCTTCCACGCTGTTCAAGACGTCTTGGAAGAGAAACCCTCACTAGGGGCTGAACTCTTCCACGCTGTTCAAGACATTTTGGTAGAGAAACCCTCACTAGGGGCTGAACTCTTCCACGCTGTTCAAGACGTCTTGGTAGAGGAACCCTCACTAGGGGCTAAACTCTTCCACGCTGTTCAAGACGTCTTGGTAGAGAAACCCTCACTAGGGGCTGAACTCTTCCACGCTGTTCAAGACGTCTTGGTAGAGGAACCCTCACTAGGGGCTGTACTCTTCCACGCTGTTCAAGACGTCTTGGTAGAGGAACCCTCACTAGGGGCTGAACTCTTCCACGCTGTTCAAGACGTCTCGGTAGAGAAACCCTCACTAGAGACTGAACTCTTCCACGCTGTTCAAGATGTCTTGGTAGAGAAGCCCTCACTAGGGGCTGAACTCTTCCACGCTGTTCAAGACGTCTTGGAAGTGAAACCCTCACTAGGGGCTGAACTCTTCCACGCTGTTCAAGACGTTATGGTAGAGAAACCCTCACTAGGGGCTGAACTCTTCCATGCTGGGGAGACGTCTTGGTAGAGAAACCCTCACTAGGGGCTGAACTCTTCCACGCTGTTCAAGACGTCTTGGTAGAGGAACCCTCACTAGGGGCTGAACTCTTCCACGCTGTTCAAGACGTCTTGGAAGAGGAACCCTCACTAGGGGCTGAACTCTTCCACGCTGTTCAGGACGTCTTGGAAGAGGAACCCTCACTAGGGGCTGAACTCTTCCACGCTGTTCAAGACGTCTTGGCAGAGAAACCCTCACTAGGGGCTGAACTCTTCCACGCTGTTCAAGACGTCTTGGTAGAGAAACCCTCACTAGGGGCTGAACTCTTCCACGCTGTTCAAGACGTCTTGGAAGAGAAACCCTCACTAGGGGCTGAACTCTTCCACGCTGTTCAAGACGTCTTGGTAGAGAAACCCTCACTAGGGGCTGAACTCTTCCACGCTGTTCAAGACGTCTTGGAAGAGAAACCCTCACTAGGGGCTGAACTCTTCCACGCTGTTCAAGACGTCTTGGAATTGAAACCCTCACTAGGGGCTGAACTCTTCCATGCCATTCAAGACGTCTTGGTAGAGGAACCCTCACTAGGGGCTGAACTCTTCCACGCTGTTCAAGACGTCTTGGTAGAGAAACCCTCACTAGGGGCTGAACTCTTCCACGCTGTTCAAGACGTCTTAAAGGAAGAGAAACCTTCACTAGGGGCTGAACTCTTCCACGCTGTTCAAGACGTCTTGGTAGAGAAACGCTCACTAGGGGCTGAACTCTTCCACGCTGTTCAAGACGTCTTGGTAGAGAAACCCTTACTAGGGGCTGAACTCTTCCACGCTGTTCAAGACGTCTTGGAAGAGAAACCCTCACTAGGGGCTGAACTCTTCCATGCTGTTCAAGACGTTTTGGTAGAGAAACCCTCACTAGGGGCTGAACTCTTCCACGCTGTTCAAGACGTCTTGGAAGTTAAACCCTCACTAGGGGCTGAACTCTTCCACGCTGTTCAAGACATTTTGGTAGAGAAACCCTCACTAGGGGCTGAACTCTTCCACGCTGTTCAAGACGTCTTGGTAGAGGAACCCTCACTAGGGGCTGAACTCTTCCACGCTGTTCAAGACGTCTTGGTAGAGAAACCCTCACTAGGGGCTGAACTCTTCCACGCTGTTCAAGACGTCTTGGAAGAGAAACCCTGACTAGGGGCTGAACTCTTCCACGCTGTTCAAGACGTCTTGGTAGAGAAACCCTCACTAGGGGCTGAACTCTTCCACGCTGTTCAAGACGTCTTGGAAGCGAAACCCTCACTAGGGGCTGTACTCATCCACGCTGTTCAAGACGTCTTAAAGGAAGAGAAACCGTCACTAGGGGCTGAACTCTTCCACGCCATTCAAGACGTCTTGGTAGAGGAACCCTCACTAGGGGCTGAACTCTTCCACGCTGTTCAAGACGTCTTGGTAGAGAAACCCTCACTAGGGGCTGAACTCTTCCATGCTGTTCAAGACATCTTGGAAGAGAAACCCTCACTAGGGGCTGAACTCTTCCACGCTGTTCAAGACGTCTTGGAAGAGAAACCCTCACTAGGGGCTGAACTCTTCCACGCTGTTCAAGACGTCTTTGTAGAGAAACCCTCACTAGGGGCTGAACTCTTCCACGCTGTTCAAGACGTCTTGGTAGAGGAACCCTCACTAGGAGCTGTACTCTTCCACGCTGTTCAAGACGTCTTGGTAGAGGAACCCTCACTAGGGGCTGAACTCTTCCACGCTGTTCAAGACGTCTTGGTAGAGAAACCCTCACTAGAGACTGAACTCTTCCACGCTGTTCAAGATGTCTTGGTAGAGAAGCCCTCACTAGGGGCTGAACTCTTCCACGCTGTTCAAGACGTCTTGGAAGTGAAACCCTCACTAGGGGCTGAACTCTTCCACGCTGTTCAAGACGTTTTGGTAGAGAAACCCTCACTAGGGGCTGAACTCTTCCACGCTGGGGAGACGTGTTGGTAGAGAAACCCTCACTAGGGGCTGAACTCTTCCACGCTGTTCAAGACGTCTTGGTAGAGGAACCCTCACTAGGGGCTGAACTCTTCCACGCTGTTCAAGACGTCTTGGAAGAGGAACCCTCACTAGGGGCTGAACTCTTCCACGCTGTTCAGGACGTCTTGGAAGAGGAACCCTCACTAGGGGCTGAACTCTTCCACGCTGTTCAAGACGTCTTGGCAGAGAAACCCTCACTAGGGGCTGAACTCTTCCACGCTGTTCAAGACGTCTTGGTAGAGAAACCCTCACTAGGGGCTGAACTCTTCCACGCTGTTCAAGACGTCTTGGAAGAGAAACCCTCACTAGGGGCTGAACTCTTCCACGCTGTTCAAGACGTTTTGGTAGAGAAACCCTCACTAGGGGCTGAACTCTTCCACGCTGGGGAGACGTCTTGGTAGAGAAACCCTCACTAGGGGCTGAACTCTTCCACGCTGTTCAAGACGTCTTGGTAGAGGAACCCTCACTAGGGGCTGAACTCTTCCACGCTGTTCAAGACGTCTTGGAAGAGGAACCCTCACTAGGGGCTGAACTCTTCCACGCTGTTCAGGACGTCTTGGAAGAGGAACCCTCACTAGGGGCTGAACTCTTCCACGCTGTTCAAGACGTCTTGGCAGAGAAACCCTCACTAGGGGCTGAACTCTTCCACGCTGTTCAAGACGTCTTGGTAGAGAAACCCTCACTAGGGGCTGAACTCTTCCACGCTGTTCAAGACGTCTTGGAAGAGAAACCCTCACTAGGGGCTGAACTCTTCCACGCTGTTCAAGACATTTTGGTAGAGAAACCCTCACTAGGGGCTGAACTCTTCCACGCTGTTCAAGACGTCTTGGTAGAGGAACCCTCACTAGGGGCTAAACTCTTCCACGCTGTTCAAGACGTCTTGGTAGAGAAACCCTCACTAGGGGCTGAACTCTTCCACGCTGTTCAAGACGTCTTGGAAGAGAAACCCTCACTAGGGGCTGAACTCTTCCACGCTGTTCAAGACGTCTTGGTAGAGAAACCCTCACTAGGGGCTGAACTCTTCCACGCTGTTCAAGACGTCTTGGAAGAGAAACCCTCACTAGGGGCTGTACTCATCCACGCTGTTCAAGACGTCTTAAAGGAAGAGAAACCGTCACTAGGGGCTGAACTCTTCCACGCCATTCAAGACGTCTTGGTAGAGGAACCCTCACTAGGGGCTGAACTCTTCCACGCTGTTCAAGACGTCTTGGTAGAGAAACCCTCACTAGGGGCTGAACTCTTCCACGCTGTTCAAGACATCTTGGAAGAGAAACCCTCACTAGGGGCTGAACTCTTCCACGCTGGGGAGACGTCTTGGTAGAGAAACCCTCACTAGGGGCTGAACTCTTCCACGCTGTTCAAGACGTCTTGGTAGAGGAACCCTCACTAGGGGCTGAACTCTTCCACGCTGTTCAAGACGTCTTGGAAGAGGAACCCTCACTAGGGGCTGAACTCTTCCACGCTGTTCAGGACGTCTTGGAAGAGGAACCCTCACTAGGGGCTGAACTCTTCCACGCTGTTCAAGACGTCTTGGCAGAGAAACCCTCACTAGGGGCTGAACTCTTCCACGCTGTTCAAGACGTCTTGGTAGAGAAACCCTCACTAGGGGCTGAACTCTTCCACGCTGTTCAAGACGTCTTGGAAGAGAAACCCTCACTAGGGGCTGAACTCTTCCACGCTGTTCAAGACATTTTGGTAGAGAAACCATCACTAGGGGCTGAACTCTTCCACGCTGTTCAAGACGTCTTGGTAGAGGAACCCTCACTAGGGGCTAAACTCTTCCACGCTGTTCAAGACGTCTTGGTAGAGAAACCCTCACTAGGGGCTGAACTCTTCCACGCTGTTCAAGACGTCTTGGAAGAGAAACCCTCACTAGGGGCTGAACTCTTCCACGCTGTTCAAGACGTCTTGGTAGAGAAACCCTCACTAGGGGCTGAACTCTTCCACGCTGTTCAAGACGTCTTGGTAGAGAAACCCTCACTAGGGGCTGAACTCTTCCACGCTGTTCAAGACGTCTTAAAGGAAGAGAAACCTTCACTAGGGGCTGAACTCTTCCACGCTGTTCAAGACGTCTTGGTAGAGAAACGCTCACTAGGGGCTGAACTCTTCCACGCTGTTCAAGACGTCTTGGTAGAGAAACCCTTACTAGGGGCTGAACTCTTCCACGCTGTTCAAGACGTCTTGGAAGAGAAACCCTCACTAGGGGCTGAACTCTTCCATGCTGTTCAAGACGTTTTGGTAGAGAAACCCTCACTAGGGGCTGAACTCTTCCACGCTGTTCAAGACGTCTTGGAAGTTAAACCCTCACTAGGGGCTGAACTCTTCCACGCTGTTCAAGACATTTTGGTAGAGAAACCCTCACTAGGGGCTGAACTCTTCCACGCTGTTCAAGACGTCTTGGTAGAGGAACCCTCACTAGGGGCTGAACTCTTCCACGCTGTTCAAGACGTCTTGGTAGAGAAACCCTCACTAGGGGCTGAACTCTTCCACGCTGTTCAAGACGTCTTGGAAGAGAAACCCTGACTAGGGGCTGAACTCTTCCACGCTGTTCAAGACGTCTTGGTAGAGAAACCCTCACTAGGGGCTGAACTCTTCCACGCTGTTCAAGACGTCTTGGAAGCGAAACCCTCACTAGGGGCTGTACTCATCCACGCTGTTCAAGACGTCTTAAAGGAAGAGAAACCGTCACTAGGGGCTGAACTCTTCCACGCCATTCAAGACGTCTTGGTAGAGGAACCCTCACTAGGGGCTGAACTCTTCCACGCTGTTCAAGACGTCTTGGTAGAGAAACCCTCACTAGGGGCTGAACTCTTCCATGCTGTTCAAGACATCTTGGAAGAGAAACCCTCACTAGGGGCTGAACTCTTCCACGCTGTTCAAGACGTCTTGGAAGAGAAACCCTCACTAGGGGCTGAACTCTTCCACGCTGTTCAAGACGTCTTTGTAGAGAAACCCTCACTAGGGGCTGAACTCTTCCACGCTGTTCAAGACGTCTTGGTAGAGGAACCCTCACTAGGAGCTGTACTCTTCCACGCTGTTCAAGACGTCTTGGTAGAGGAACCCTCACTAGGGGCTGAACTCTTCCACGCTGTTCAAGACGTCTTGGTAGAGAAACCCTCACTAGAGACTGAACTCTTCCACGCTGTTCAAGATGTCTTGGTAGAGAAGCCCTCACTAGGGGCTGAACTCTTCCACGCTGTTCAAGACGTCTTGGAAGTGAAACCCTCACTAGGGGCTGAACTCTTCCACGCTGTTCAAGACGTTTTGGTAGAGAAACCCTCACTAGGGGCTGAACTCTTCCACGCTGGGGAGACGTGTTGGTAGAGAAACCCTCACTAGGGGCTGAACTCTTCCACGCTGTTCAAGACGTCTTGGTAGAGGAACCCTCACTAGGGGCTGAACTCTTCCACGCTGTTCAAGACGTCTTGGAAGAGGAACCCTCACTAGGGGCTGAACTCTTCCACGCTGTTCAGGACGTCTTGGAAGAGGAACCCTCACTAGGGGCTGAACTCTTCCACGCTGTTCAAGACGTCTTGGCAGAGAAACCCTCACTAGGGGCTGAACTCTTCCACGCTGTTCAAGACGTCTTGGTAGAGAAACCCTCACTAGGGGCTGAACTCTTCCACGCTGTTCAAGACGTCTTGGAAGAGAAACCCTCACTAGGGGCTGAACTCTTCCACGCTGTTCAAGACGTTTTGGTAGAGAAACCCTCACTAGGGGCTGAACTCTTCCACGCTGGGGAGACGTCTTGGTAGAGAAACCCTCACTAGGGGCTGAACTCTTCCACGCTGTTCAAGACGTCTTGGTAGAGGAACCCTCACTAGGGGCTGAACTCTTCCACGCTGTTCAAGACGTCTTGGAAGAGGAACCCTCACTAGGGGCTGAACTCTTCCACGCTGTTCAGGACGTCTTGGAAGAGGAACCCTCACTAGGGGCTGAACTCTTCCACGCTGTTCAAGACGTCTTGGCAGAGAAACCCTCACTAGGGGCTGAACTCTTCCACGCTGTTCAAGACGTCTTGGTAGAGAAACCCTCACTAGGGGCTGAACTCTTCCACGCTGTTCAAGACGTCTTGGAAGAGAAACCCTCACTAGGGGCTGAACTCTTCCACGCTGTTCAAGACATTTTGGTAGAGAAACCCTCACTAGGGGCTGAACTCTTCCACGCT
Organism: Petromyzon marinus; assembly: GCF_048934315.1. NCBI lineage: Eukaryota > Metazoa > Chordata > Hyperoartia > Petromyzontiformes > Petromyzontidae > Petromyzon > Petromyzon marinus. The sequence continues at coordinate 1,147,060 of NW_027423012.1, forward strand.
GTTCAAGACGTCTTGGTAGAGGAACCCTCACTAGGGGCTAAACTCTTCCACGCTGTTCAAGACGTCTTGGTAGAGAAACCCTCACTAGGGGCTGAACTCTTCCACGCTGTTCAAGACGTCTTGGAAGAGAAACCCTCACTAGGGGCTGAACTCTTCCACGCTGTTCAAGACGTCTTGGTAGAGAAACCCTCACTAGGGGCTGAACTCTTCCACGCTGTTCAAGACGTCTTGGAAGAGAAACCCTCACTAGGGGCTGTACTCATCCACGCTGTTCAAGACGTCTTAAAGGAAGAGAAACCGTCACTAGGGGCTGAACTCTTCCACGCCATTCAAGACGTCTTGGTAGAGGAACCCTCACTAGGGGCTGAACTCTTCCACGCTGTTCAAGACGTCTTGGTAGAGAAACCCTCACTAGGGGCTGAACTCTTCCACGCTGTTCAAGACATCTTGGAAGAGAAACCCTCACTAGGGGCTGAACTCTTCCACGCTGGGGAGACGTCTTGGTAGAGAAACCCTCACTAGGGGCTGAACTCTTCCACGCTGTTCAAGACGTCTTGGTAGAGGAACCCTCACTAGGGGCTGAACTCTTCCACGCTGTTCAAGACGTCTTGGAAGAGGAACCCTCACTAGGGGCTGAACTCTTCCACGCTGTTCAGGACGTCTTGGAAGAGGAACCCTCACTAGGGGCTGAACTCTTCCACGCTGTTCAAGACGTCTTGGCAGAGAAACCCTCACTAGGGGCTGAACTCTTCCACGCTGTTCAAGACGTCTTGGTAGAGAAACCCTCACTAGGGGCTGAACTCTTCCACGCTGTTCAAGACGTCTTGGAAGAGAAACCCTCACTAGGGGCTGAACTCTTCCACGCTGTTCAAGACATTTTGGTAGAGAAACCATCACTAGGGGCTGAACTCTTCCACGCTGTTCAAGACGTCTTGGTAGAGGAACCCTCACTAGGGGCTAAACTCTTCCACGCTGTTCAAGACGTCTTGGTAGAGAAACCCTCACTAGGGGCTGAACTCTTCCACGCTGTTCAAGACGTCTTGGAAGAGAAACCCTCACTAGGGGCTGAACTCTTCCACGCTGTTCAAGACGTCTTGGTAGAGAAACCCTCACTAGGGGCTGAACTCTTCCACGCTGTTCAAGACGTCTTGGAAGAGAAACCCTCACTAGGGGCTGTACTCATCCACGCTGTTCAAGACGTCTTAAAGGAAGAGAAACCGTCACTAGGGGCTGAACTCTTCCACGCCATTCAAGACGTCTTGGTAGAGGAACCCTCACTAGGGGCTGAACTCTTCCACGCTGTTCAAGACGTCTTGGTAGAGAAACCCTCACTAGGGGCTGAACTCTTCCACGCTGTTCAAGACATCTTGGAAGAGAAACCCTCACTAGGGGCTGAACTCTTCCACGCTGTTCAAGACGTCTTGGAAGAGAAACCCTCACTAGGGGCTGAACTCTTCCACGCTGTTCAAGACGTCTTTGTAGAGAAACCCTCACTAGGGGCTGAACTCTTCCACGCTGTTCAAGACGTCTTGGTAGAGGAACCCTCACTAGGAGCTGTACTCTTCCACGCTGTTCAAGACGTCTTGGTAGAGGAACCCTCACTAGGGGCTGAACTCTTCCACGCTGTTCAAGACGTCTTGGTAGAGAAACCCTCACTAGAGACTGAACTCTTCCACGCTGTTCAAGATGTCTTGGTAGAGAAGCCCTCACTAGGGGCTGAACTCTTCCACGCTGTTCAAGACGTCTTGGAAGTGAAACCCTCACTAGGGGCTGAACTCTTCCACGCTGTTCAAGACGTTTTGGTAGAGAAACCCTCACTAGGGGCTGAACTCTTCCACGCTGGGGAGACGTCTTGGTAGAGAAACCCTCACTAGGGGCTGAACTCTTCCACGCTGTTCAAGACGTCTTGGTAGAGGAACCCTCACTAGGGGCTGAACTCTTCCACGCTGTTCAAGACGTCTTGGAAGAGGAACCCTCACTAGGGGCTGAACTCTTCCACGCTGTTCAGGACGTCTTGGAAGAGGAACCCTCACTAGGGGCTGAACTCTTCCACGCTGTTCAAGACGTCTTGGCAGAGAAACCCTCACTAGGGGCTGAACTCTTCCACGCTGTTCAAGACGTCTTGGTAGAGAAACCCTCACTAGGGGCTGAACTCTTCCACGCTGTTCAAGACGTCTTGGAAGAGAAACCCTCACAAGGGGCTGAACTCTTCCACGCTGTTCAAGACGTTTTGGTAGAGAAACCCTCACTAGGGGCTGAACTCTTCCATGCTGGGGAGACGTCTTGGTAGAGAAACCCTCACTAGGGGCTGAACTCTTCCACGCTGTTCAAGACGTCTTGGTAGAGGAACCCTCACTAGGGGCTGAACTCTTCCACGCTGTTCAAGACGTCTTGGAAGAGGAACCCTCACTAGGGGCTGAACTCTTCCACGCTGTTCAGGACGTCTTGGAAGAGGAACCCTCACTAGGGGCTGAACTCTTCCACGCTGTTCAAGACGTCTTGGCAGAGAAACCCTCACTAGGGGCTGAACTCTTCCACGCTGTTCAAGACGTCTTGGAAGTGAAACCCTCACTAGGGGCTGAACTCTTCCACGCTGTTCAAGACGTTTTGGTAGAGAAACCCTCACTAGGGGCTGAACTCTTCCACGCTGGGGAGACGTGTTGGTAGAGAAACCCTCACTAGGGGCTGAACTCTTCCACGCTGTTCAAGACGTCTTGGTAGAGGAACCCTCACTAGGGGCTGAACTCTTCCACGCTGTTCAAGACGTCTTGGAAGAGGAACCCTCACTAGGGGCTGAACTCTTCCACGCTGTTCAGGACGTCTTGGAAGAGGAACCCTCACTAGGGGCTGAACTCTTCCACGCTGTTCAAGACGTCTTGGCAGAGAAACCCTCACTAGGGGCTGAACTCTTCCACGCTGTTCAAGACGTCTTGGTAGAGAAACCCTCACTAGGGGCTGAACTCTTCCACGCTGTTCAAGACGTCTTGGAAGAGAAACCCTCACTAGGGGCTGAACTCTTCCACGCTGTTCAAGACGTTTTGGTAGAGAAACCCTCACTAGGGGCTGAACTCTTCCACGCTGGGGAGACGTCTTGGTAGAGAAACCCTCACTAGGGGCTGAACTCTTCCACGCTGTTCAAGACGTCTTGGTAGAGGAACCCTCACTAGGGGCTGAACTCTTCCACGCTGTTCAAGACGTCTTGGAAGAGGAACCCTCACTAGGGGCTGAACTCTTCCACGCTGTTCAGGACGTCTTGGAAGAGGAACCCTCACTAGGGGCTGAACTCTTCCACGCTGTTCAAGACGTCTTGGCAGAGAAACCCTCACTAGGGGCTGAACTCTTCCACGCTGTTCAAGACGTCTTGGTAGAGAAACCCTCACTAGGGGCTGAACTCTTCCACGCTGTTCAAGACGTCTTGGAAGAGAAACCCTCACTAGGGGCTGAACTCTTCCACGCTGTTCAAGACATTTTGGTAGAGAAACCCTCACTAGGGGCTGAACTCTTCCACGCTGTTCAAGACGTCTTGGTAGAGGAACCCTCACTAGGGGCTAAACTCTTCCACGCTGTTCAAGACGTCTTGGTAGAGAAACCCTCACTAGGGGCTGAACTCTTCCACGCTGTTCAAGACGTCTTGGAAGAGAAACCCTCACTAGGGGCTGAACTCTTCCACGCTGTTCAAGACGTCTTGGTAGAGAAACCCTCACTAGGGGCTGAACTCTTCCACGCTGTTCAAGACGTCTTGGAAGAGAAACCCTCACTAGGGGCTGTACTCATCCACGCTGTTCAAGACGTCTTAAAGGAAGAGAAACCGTCACTAGGGGCTGAACTCTTCCACGCCATTCAAGACGTCTTGGTAGAGGAACCCTCACTAGGGGCTGAACTCTTCCACGCTGTTCAAGACGTCTTGGTAGAGAAACCCTCACTAGGGGCTGAACTCTTCCACGCTGTTCAAGACATCTTGGAAGAGAAACCCTCACTAGGGGCTGAACTCTTCCACGCTGGGGAGACGTCTTGGTAGAGAAACCCTCACTAGGGGCTGAACTCTTCCACGCTGTTCAAGACGTCTTGGTAGAGGAACCCTCACTAGGGGCTGAACTCTTCCACGCTGTTCAAGACGTCTTGGAAGAGGAACCCTCACTAGGGGCTGAACTCTTCCACGCTGTTCAGGACGTCTTGGAAGAGGAACCCTCACTAGGGGCTGAACTCTTCCACGCTGTTCAAGACGTCTTGGCAGAGAAACCCTCACTAGGGGCTGAACTCTTCCACGCTGTTCAAGACGTCTTGGTAGAGAAACCCTCACTAGGGGCTGAACTCTTCCACGCTGTTCAAGACGTCTTGGAAGAGAAACCCTCACTAGGGGCTGAACTCTTCCACGCTGTTCAAGACATTTTGGTAGAGAAACCATCACTAGGGGCTGAACTCTTCCACGCTGTTCAAGACGTCTTGGTAGAGGAACCCTCACTAGGGGCTAAACTCTTCCACGCTGTTCAAGACGTCTTGGTAGAGAAACCCTCACTAGGGGCTGAACTCTTCCACGCTGTTCAAGACGTCTTGGAAGAGAAACCCTCACTAGGGGCTGAACTCTTCCACGCTGTTCAAGACGTCTTGGTAGAGAAACCCTCACTAGGGGCTGAACTCTTCCACGCTGTTCAAGACGTCTTGGAAGAGAAACCCTCACTAGGGGCTGTACTCATCCACGCTGTTCAAGACGTCTTAAAGGAAGAGAAACCGTCACTAGGGGCTGAACTCTTCCACGCCATTCAAGACGTCTTGGTAGAGGAACCCTCACTAGGGGCTGAACTCTTCCACGCTGTTCAAGACGTCTTGGTAGAGAAACCCTCACTAGGGGCTGAACTCTTCCACGCTGTTCAAGACATCTTGGAAGAGAAACCCTCACTAGGGGCTGAACTCTTCCACGCTGTTCAAGACGTCTTGGAAGAGAAACCCTCACTAGGGGCTGAACTCTTCCACGCTGTTCAAGACGTCTTTGTAGAGAAACCCTCACTAGGGGCTGAACTCTTCCACGCTGTTCAAGACGTCTTGGTAGAGGAACCCTCACTAGGAGCTGTACTCTTCCACGCTGTTCAAGACGTCTTGGTAGAGGAACCCTCACTAGGGGCTGAACTCTTCCACGCTGTTCAAGACGTCTTGGTAGAGAAACCCTCACTAGAGACTGAACTCTTCCACGCTGTTCAAGATGTCTTGGTAGAGAAGCCCTCACTAGGGGCTGAACTCTTCCACGCTGTTCAAGACGTCTTGGAAGTGAAACCCTCACTAGGGGCTGAACTCTTCCACGCTGTTCAAGACGTTTTGGTAGAGAAACCCTCACTAGGGGCTGAACTCTTCCACGCTGGGGAGACGTCTTGGTAGAGAAACCCTCACTAGGGGCTGAACTCTTCCACGCTGTTCAAGACGTCTTGGTAGAGGAACCCTCACTAGGGGCTGAACTCTTCCACGCTGTTCAAGACGTCTTGGAAGAGGAACCCTCACTAGGGGCTGAACTCTTCCACGCTGTTCAGGACGTCTTGGAAGAGGAACCCTCACTAGGGGCTGAACTCTTCCACGCTGTTCAAGACGTCTTGGCAGAGAAACCCTCACTAGGGGCTGAACTCTTCCACGCTGTTCAAGACGTCTTGGTAGAGAAACCCTCACTAGGGGCTGAACTCTTCCACGCTGTTCAAGACGTCTTGGAAGAGAAACCCTCACAAGGGGCTGAACTCTTCCACGCTGTTCAAGACGTTTTGGTAGAGAAACCCTCACTAGGGGCTGAACTCTTCCATGCTGGGGAGACGTCTTGGTAGAGAAACCCTCACTAGGGGCTGAACTCTTCCACGCTGTTCAAGACGTCTTGGTAGAGGAACCCTCACTAGGGGCTGAACTCTTCCACGCTGTTCAAGACGTCTTGGAAGAGGAACCCTCACTAGGGGCTGAACTCTTCCACGCTGTTCAGGACGTCTTGGAAGAGGAACCCTCACTAGGGGCTGAACTCTTCCACGCTGTTCAAGACGTCTTGGCAGAGAAACCCTCACTAGGGGCTGAACTCTTCCACGCTGTTCAAGACGTCTTGGTAGAGAAACCCTCACTAGGGGCTGAACTCTTCCACGCTGGGGAGACGTCTTGGTAGAGAAACCCTCACTAGGGGCTGAACTCTTCCACGCTGTTCAAGACGTCTTGGAAGAGAAACCCTCACTAGGGGCTGAACTCTTCCACGCTGTTCAAGACGTCTTTGTAGAGAAACCCTCACTAGGGGCTGAACTCTTCCACGCTGTTCAAGACGTCTTGGTAGAGGAACCCTCACTAGGAGCTGTACTCTTCCACGCTGTTCAAGACGTCTTGGTAGAGGAACCCTCACTAGGGGCTGAACTCTTCCACGCTGTTCAAGACGTCTTGGTAGAGAAACCCTCACTAGAGACTGAACTCTTCCACGCTGTTCAAGATGTCTTGGTAGAGAAGCCCTCACTAGGGGCTGAACTCTTCCACGCTGTTCAAGACGTCTTGGAAGTGAAACCCTCACTAGGGGCTGAACTCTTCCACGCTGTTCAAGACGTTTTGGTAGAGAAACCCTCACTAGGGGCTGAACTCTTCCACGCTGTTCAAGACGTCTTGGTAGAGGAACCCTCACTAGGGGCTGAACTCTTCCACGCTGTTCAAGATGTCTTGGAAGAGGAACCCTCACTAGGGGCTGAACTCTTCCACGCTGTTCAGGACGTCTTGGAAGAGGAACCCTCACTAGGGGCTGAACTCTTCCACGCTGTTCAAGACGTCTTGGCAGAGAAACCCTCACTAGGGGCTGAACTCTTCCACGCTGTTCAAGACGTCTTGGTAGAGAAACCCTCACTAGGGGCTGAACTCTTCCACGCTGTTCAAGACGTCTTGGAAGAGAAACCCTCACTAGGGGCTGAACTCTTCCACGCTGTTCAAGACGTTTTGGTAGAGAAACCCTCACTAGGGGCTGAACTCTTCCACGCTGGGGAGACGTCTTGGTAGAGAAACCCTCACTAGGGGCTGAACTCTTCCACGCTGTTCAAGACGTCTTGGTAGAGGAACCCTCACTAGGGGCTGAACTCTTCCACGCTGTTCAAGACGTCTTGGAAGAGGAACCCTCACTAGGGGCTGAACTCTTCCACGCTGTTCAGGACGTCTTGGAAGAGGAACCCTCACTAGGGGCTGAACTCTTCCACGCTGTTCAAGACGTCTTGGCAGAGAAACCCTCACTAGGGGCTGAACTCTTCCACGCTGTTCAAGACGTCTTGGTAGAGAAACCCTCACTAGGGGCTGAACTCTTCCACGCTGTTCAAGACGTCTTGGAAGAGAAACCCTCACTAGGGGCTGAACTCTTCCACGCTGTTCAAGACATTTTGGTAGAGAAACCCTCACTAGGGGCTGAACTCTTCCACGCTGTTCAAGACGTCTTGGTAGAGGAACCCTCACTAGGGGCTAAACTCTTCCACGCTGTTCAAGACGTCTTGGTAGAGAAACCCTCACTAGGGGCTGAACTCTTCCACGCTGTTCAAGACGTCTTGGAAGAGAAACCCTCACTAGGGGCTGAACTCTTCCACGCTGTTCAAGACGTCTTGGTAGAGAAACCCTCACTAGGGGCTGAACTCTTCCACGCTGTTCAAGACGTCTTGGAAGAGAAACCCTCACTAGGGGCTGTACTCATCCACGCTGTTCAAGACGTCTTAAAGGAAGAGAAACCGTCACTAGGGGCTGAACTCTTCCACGCCATTCAAGACGTCTTGGTAGAGGAACCCTCACTAGGGGCTGAACTCTTCCACGCTGTTCAAGACGTCTTGGTAGAGAAACCCTCACTAGGGGCTGAACTCTTCCACGCTGTTCAAGACATCTTGGAAGAGAAACCCTCACTAGGGGCTGAACTCTTCCACGCTGTTCAAGACGTCTTGGAAGAGAAACCCTCACTAGGGGCTGAACTCTTCCACGCTGTTCAAGACGTCTTTGTAGAGAAACCCTCACTAGGGGCTGAACTCTTCCACGCTGTTCAAGACGTCTTGGTAGAGGAACCCTCACTAGGAGCTGTACTCTTCCACGCTGTTCAAGACGTCTTGGTAGAGGAACCCTCACTAGGGGCTGAACTCTTCCACGCTGTTCAAGACGTCTTGGTAGAGAAACCCTCACTAGAGACTGAACTCTTCCACGCTGTTCAAGATGTCTTGGTAGAGAAGCCCTCACTAGGGGCTGAACTCTTCCACGCTGTTCAAGACGTCTTGGAAGTGAAACCCTCACTAGGGGCTGAACTCTTCCACGCTGTTCAAGACGTTTTGGTAGAGAAACCCTCACTAGGGGCTGAACTCTTCCACGCTGGGGAGACGTCTTGGTAGAGAAACCCTCACTAGGGGCTGAACTCTTCCACGCTGTTCAAGACGTCTTGGTAGAGGAACCCTCACTAGGGGCTGAACTCTTCCACGCTGTTCAAGACGTCTTGGAAGAGGAACCCTCACTAGGGGCTGAACTCTTCCACGCTGTTCAGGACGTCTTGGAAGAGGAACCCTCACTAGGGGCTGAACTCTTCCACGCTGTTCAAGACGTCTTGGCAGAGAAACCCTCACTAGGGGCTGAACTCTTCCACGCTGTTCAAGACGTCTTGGTAGAGAAACCCTCACTAGGGGCTGAACTCTTCCACGCTGTTCAAGACGTCTTGGAAGAGAAACCCTCACTAGGGGCTGAACTCTTCCACGCTGTTCAAGACGTTTTGGTAGAGAAACCCTCACTAGGGGCTGAACTCTTCCATGCTGGGGAGACGTCTTGGTAGAGAAACCCTCACTAGGGGCTGAACTCTTCCACGCTGTTCAAGACGTCTTGGTAGAGGAACCCTCACTAGGGGCTGAACTCTTCCACGCTGTTCAAGACGTCTTGGAAGAGGAACCCTCACTAGGGGCTGAACTCTTCCACGCTGTTCAGGACGTCTTGGAAGAGGAACCCTCACTAGGGGCTGAACTCTTCCACGCTGTTCAAGACGTCTTGGCAGAGAAACCCTCACTAGGGGCTGAACTCTTCCACGCTGTTCAAGACGTCTTGGTAGAGAAACCCTCACTAGGGGCTGAACTCTTCCACGCTGTTCAAGACGTCTTGGAAGAGAAACCCTCACTAGGGGCTGAACTCTTCCACGCTGTTCAAGACGTCTTGGTATAGAAACCCTCACTAGGGGCTGAACTCTTCCACGCTGTTCAAGACGTCTTGGTAGAGAAACCCTTACTAGGGGCTGAACTCTTCCACGCTGTTCAAGACGTCTTGGAAGAGAAACCCTCACTAGGGGCTGAACTCTTCCATGCTGTTCAAGACGTTTTGGTAGAGAAACCCTCACTAGGGGCTGAACTCTTCCACGCTGTTCAAGACGTCTTGGAAGTTAAACCCTCACTAGGGGCTGAACTCTTCCACGCTGTTCAAGACATTTTGGTAGAGAAACCCTCACTAGGGGCTGAACTCTTCCACGCTGTTCAAGACGTCTTGGTAGAGGAACCGTCACTAGGGGCTGAACTCTTCCACGCTGTTCAAGACGTCTTGGTAGAGAAACCCTCACTAGGGGCTGAACTCTTCCACGCTGTTCAAGACGTCTTGGAAGAGAAACCCTCACTAGGGGCTGAACTCTTCCACGCTGTTCAAGACGTCTTGGTAGAGAAACCCTCACTAGGGGCTGAACTCTTCCACGCTGTTCAAGACGTCTTGGAAGAGAAACCCTCACTAGGGGCTGTACTCATCCACGCTGTTCAAGACGTCTTAAAGGAAGAGAAACCGTCACTAGGGGCTGAACTCTTCCACGCCATTCAAGACGTCTTGGTAGAGGAACCCTCACTAGGGGCTGAACTCTTCCACGCTGTTCAAGACGTCTTGGTAGAGAAACCCTCACTAGGGGCTGAACTCTTCCACGCTGTTCAAGACATCTTGGAAGAGAAACCCTCACTAGGGGCTGAACTCTTCCACGCTGTTCAAGACGTCTTGGAAGAGAAACCCTCACTAGGGGCTGAACTCTTACACGCTGTTCAAGACGTCTTTGTAGAGAAACCCTCACTAGGGGCTGAACTCTTCCACGCTGTTCAAGACGTCTTGGTAGAGGAACCCTCACTAGGAGCTGTACTCTTCCACGCTGTTCAAGACGTCTTGGTAGAGGAACCCTCACTAGGGGCTGAACTCTTCCACGCTGTTCAAGACGTCTTGGTAGAGAAACCCTCACTAGAGACTGAACTCTTCCACGCTGTTCAAGATGTCTTGGTAGAGAAGCCCTCACTAGGGGCTGAACTCTTCCACGCTGTTCAAGACGTCTTGGAAGTGAAACCCTCACTAGGGGCTGAACTCTTCCACGCTGTTCAAGACGTTTTGGTAGAGAAACCCTCACTAGGGGCTGAACTCTTCCACGCTGGGGAGACGTCTTGGTAGAGAAACCCTCACTAGGGGCTGAACTCTTCCACGCTGTTCAAGACGTCTTGGTAGAGGAACCCTCACTAGGGGCTGAACTCTTCCACGCTGTTCAAGACGTCTTGGAAGAGGAACCCTCACTAGGGGCTGAACTCTTCCACGCTGTTCAGGACGTCTTGGAAGAGGAACCCTCACTAGGGGCTGAACTCTTCCACGCTGTTCAAGACGTCTTGGCAGAGAAACCCTCACTAGGGGCTGAACTCTTCCACGCTGTTCAAGACGTCTTGGTAGAGAAACCCTCACTAGGGGCTGAACTCTTCCACGCTGTTCAAGACGTCTTGGAAGAGAAACCCTCACTAGGGGCTGAACTCTTCCACGCTGTTCAAGACGTTTTGGTAGAGAAACCCTCACTAGGGGCTGAACTCTTCCACGCTGGGGAGACGTCTTGGTAGAGAAACCCTCACTAGGGGCTGAACTCTTCCACGCTGTTCAAGACGTCTTGGTAGAGGAACCCTCACTAGGGGCTGAACTCTTCCACGCTGTTCAAGACGTCTTGGAAGAGGAACCCTCACTAGGGGCTGAACTCTTCCACGCTGTTCAGGACGTCTTGGAAGAGGAACCCTCACTAGGGGCTGAACTCTTCCACGCTGTTCAAGACGTCTTGGCAGAGAAACCCTCACTAGGGGCTGAACTCTTCCACGCTGTTCAAGACGTCTTGGTAGAGAAACCCTCACTAGGGGCTGAACTCTTCCACGCTGTTCAAGACGTCTTGGAAGAGAAACCCTCACTAGGGGCTGAACTCTTCCACGCTGTTCAAGACGTCTTGGTAGAGAAACCCTCACTAGGGGCTGAACTCTTCCACGCTGTTCAAGACGTCTTGGTAGAGGAACCCTCACTAGGGGCTGAACTCTTCCACGCTGTTCAAGACGTCTTGGTAGAGAAACCCTCACTAGAGACTGAACTCTTCCACGCTGTTCAAGATGTCTTGGTAGAGAAGCCCTCACTAGGGGCTGAACTCTTCCACGCTGTTCAAGACGTCTTGGAAGTGAAACCCTCACTAGGGGCTGAACTCTTCCACGCTGTTCAAGACGTTTTGGTAGAGAAACCCTCACTAGGGGCTGAACTCTTCCACGCTGGGGAGACGTCTTGGTAGAGAAACCCTCACTAGGGGCTGAACTCTTCCACGCTGTTCAAGACGTCTTGGTAGAGGAACCCTCACTAGGGGCTGAACTCTTCCACGCTGTTCAAGACGTCTTGGAAGAGGAACCCTCACTAGGGGCTGAACTCTTCCACGCTGTTCAGGACGTCTTGGAAGAGGAACCCTCACTAGGGGCTGAACTCTTCCACGCTGTTCAAGACGTCTTGGCAGAGAAACCCTCACTAGGGGCTGAACTCTTCCACGCTGTTCAAGACGTCTTGGTAGAGAAACCCTCACTAGGGGCTGAACTCTTCCACGCTGTTCAAGACGTCTTGGAAGAGAAACCCTCACTAGGGGCTGAACTCTTCCACGCTGTTCAAGACGTTTTGGTAGAGAAACCCTCACTAGGGGCTGAACTCTTCCACGCTGGGGAGACGTCTTGGTAGAGAAACCCTCACTAGGGGCTGAACTCTTCCACGCTGTTCAAGACGTCTTGGTAGAGGAACCCTCACTAGGGGCTGAACTCTTCCACGCTGTTCAAGACGTCTTGGAAGAGGAACCCTCACTAGGGGCTGAACTCTTCCACGCTGTTCAGGACGTCTTGGAAGAGGAACCCTCACTAGGGGCTGAACTCTTCCACGCTGTTCAAGACGTCTTGGCAGAGAAACCCTCACTAGGGGCTGAACTCTTCCACGCTGTTCAAGACGTCTTGGTAGAGAAACCCTCACTAGGGGCTGAACTCTTCCACGCTGTTCAAGACGTCTTGGAAGAGAAACCCTCACTAGGGGCTGAACTCTTCCACGCTGTTCAAGACGTCTTGGTAGAGAAACCCTCACTAGGGGCTGAACTCTTCCACGCTGTTCAAGACGTCTTGGAAGAGAAACCCTCACTAGGGGCTGAACTCTTCCACGCTGTTCAAGACGTCTTGGTAGAGAAACCCTCACTAGGGGCTGAACTCTTCCACGCTGTTCAAGACGTCTTGGAAGAGAAACCCTCACTAGGGGCTGAACTCTTCCACGCTGTTCAAGACGTCTTGGAATTGAAACCCTCACTAGGTGCTGAACTCTTCCACGCCATTCAAGACGTCTTGGTAGAGGAACCCTCACTAGGGGCTGAACTCTTCCACGCTGTTCAAGACGTCTTGGTAGAGAAACCCTCACTCGGGGCTGAACTCTTCCACGCTGTTCAAGACATCTTGGAAGAGAAACCCTCACTAGGGGCTGAACTCTTCCACGCTGTTCAAGACATCTTGGAAGAGAAACCCTCACTAGGGGCTGAACTCTTCCACGCTGTTCAAGACGTCTTGGTAGAGAAACCCTCACTAGGGGCTGAACTCTTCCACGCTGTTCAAGACGTCTTGGTAGAGGAACCCTCACTAGGGGCTGAACTCTTCCACGCTGTTCAAGACGTCTTGGTAGAGGAACCCTCACTAGGGGCTGAACTCTTCCACGCTGTTCAAGACATCTTGGTAGAGAAACCCTCACTAGAGACTGAACTCTTTCACGCTGTTCAAGATGTCTTGGTAGAGAAACCCTCACTAGAGACTGAACTCTTCCACGCTGTTCAAGATGTCTTGGTAGAGAAGCCCTCACTAGGGGCTGAACTCTTCCACGCTGTTCAAGACGTCTTGGTAGAGAAACCCTCACTAGGGGCTGAACTCCTCCACGCTGAGGAGACGTCTTGGAAGTGATGGTAGTACCCACACTTTACCCCACCACATGAGGCCTGCCATTCAACTGCGGTGTACCAATATATACTGCAGAGTGGACAGAGGTGGGACATTGTAAACACGTGCCTATTAAACCTGGCACGCCTGGACATCACGACCTTGTGGACCGCAAGTCCAGCGTGCTGAACCATTGCGCACCGTGGCAGCAGCCCCAAGCTTCGTGAAACTAAATAAATTTTCACTTGAAGCTTTCGCGACTGCAGTGATTCACATTCTCGATTCTTTCGGTAAAGTCACCGCCAAGTAGAAAGGGAAACAATAAAATAATAAAAATATAAAACAATTGAATTATCACGACGTTTCGACTGCAACACAAGCAGCGATCATCATCAGGTGTGAAAACCACAGCAAGAAAATTTGAAAAAAGTTTTTTTTAAACGTCAGTACCACGGAGATCGATTTGGAAGCTTGTTCAGATGTTTGAAACGTCGCGAGAATTTTATTGTTTTATATTTTTATTATTGTATTGTTTCCCTTCTACGTGGTGACTTTACCGAAAGAACCGAGAATATGAAACTAGATGAATCGGTATTTTCTTAGAATGACCGTATTATTGTGAAATAACGATGCACATCTGTGTGATCAGCGAGTCATCTTGCCTCTTGCCAATCAAGCGGCAGCGGCGGCGTGCTCTGCCGAGGTTGATGCTGCTCAGTGATGTTTGCTTGAGCTGCGAACAAAAATTGCGCACAATTAAGTTAAAGTACATCATAGATTTAAAGCTTTCGTGACTGCTAGGATCCATACTCTTTGGTTCTATTGGTTCTATTGGGTTTATTTTCACCTACGTGACTTTACCCAATAGAACCAAAGAGTATTAAAGTACATCGTTCATAATAGCACCGCACGAGATGTACATTGGTACACGTTGACACACGTATCGCTTTTTAGAACTTTCCAACTGAGGTTTAGTGCTCAGCTCAGTCGGGGTGTCTGTCGGCAATGAGAGGTTATGATGAGCATCATAAATATGAATAAATCTTCAGTAAAACTGCGTTCTGATATAAAGTGCTTGCCCTGTAGAAAAATCGGCGAACTGACCAAAAGTTTTTTTCAAAAAAGTTTTTTTCCAAAAAAACTTTGGAGACAAAAGCCAGCGTTAAAGGAACCCATCAACTAAACGAAACTAAACTTGTTATTTTACCACGTAAGAGCCCGCTCGGATACGTAGCTCTTGTTCAGAAGCGACCTGGCCACAGTTGATAAGCTCAACAAAGTGGTTCATCACCACGTGTCAATGTATATCAGCCGCATTAGTCTTAAACGTAACGTTTTTCTGATACGTAGCTCTTGTTCAGAAGCGACCTGGCCACAGTTGATAAGCTCAACAAAGTGGTTCATCACCACGTGTCAATGTATATCAGCCGCATTACTCTTAAACGTCACGTTTTTCTAAATGCGCGGGGAAACAACGCAGGCCATGGAGCAACATCAACACCGCCGTGGGGAGAACGCGCAAACTTTCAAACACACGGGCGTCAGGGGTCGGGATCGAACCCACGACCCTCCTGCGTACCAGGCGAGGTAGTTAACATCTCCTAGCCACCGTGATGATGATGATAAGAGAGAGACACGCAAACTCCAAATACACAGCAACAGGCGTCAGGGTCGGGATCGAACCCACGACCTCCTGCGTACCGGGCGAGGTAGTTAACGTCTCCTAGCCAACGCGGTCCACCTGCCCTAGGCACGCACACCTAGGCCGAGCCGCTTTTCATCGCGACGTGACGGACGTACCGCCTCTTGCGTTCCTGGGGCAAGCGCTGCCTAACCATCGTTATCGTCAATGACTAAGCAGAGCGCCGCACCGTACTTCTGATGTCAAACGCCGGTTGAAAAGCGCAAGCGGAATTCGTGCTCGGCGATCAATGTGGACATCGGAGGATTGAGATCGTTTTAAGTAAAATAAGCGGCGCGATTGGTTTACAGATCGGAGCCAGGCGATACACGGGGCCATGATCTACAGCTGAAACGAATACCTTGACCTTGGCGGTGTCACTTGACCATGACCAAGTTGACTGACCTTGCAATAGCGTCCTCTGTGCTTGACCTTGTTGAACCTGTCCAGTTTCACCACGACCCACTTGACCTTGTCCAAGTTGACCCCAAGCGTGACCCAATGGCTCCTGGACTTGGCCCAGTGGACAGTGAGATTGCCTTGGCTGACTCAGGCTCTGATTAGGTTGACCTCGGCCTTGCCCCAGCAGACCATGGGCGTGCCCTGACAGTCCCTGGCCCTGCTCGGGTTGACGCTGACCCTGTTTTGGCTGAGTCTGACCTCGGCCCAATTGGGGTTTTTTTTTCCCGTCGTGATATTGGCTCTGCCCTGGCTGATTGTGGCCTTGAATTGCCACTCCGTCGCCTTCCCCCGGCTGACCCTGCCCTTTATTACCCCAACCTTGAGTCGATGGCCCCTGCCCTGGCTGATTGTGGCCTTGAATTGCCACTCCGTCGCCTTCCCCCGGCTGACCCTGCCCTTTATTACCCCAACCTTGAACCGATGGCCCCTGGATTTGCCCCCCAGATTGACCTTCACCTTGTCCCATCTGACACCACCCGTGACCCAACATCACCTGGAATGGCCCCGTTTGACCGCGACCTTGCCCTGGCTGACTCTGGCCACGGCTCGATGGCTCCCGGACCTGCCTAGATTGACGGTGACCTCGTTCATTCTCTGAAACACTGCCCAAGATGCACCGTATTTTGAAGTCGGGGAGCGTGGAAAAACTGCTGCCCAAATTTCGGCCGAAGGTTTCATTGTCGTTCCCCTCCATGTTGTATTCTTTGCACACTCCTCAGATAGCCGTCTTCCTGCATGACGCACAGACACCGTGTACGTGCACGCAAGAAAAAAAAACAAATGTGGAATTTATTAAGACAGCGCCACTGCTGCAGAGCAATCCAGATGGCACCAGCGAGATCTCTCGGCAAAGCAACTTACAAGTTTAAATGGGAATCATTTTTTTTAATTGCCACCGCCCGTCTGTTTACACTGTAGCGTTAATGGAGGTGGGGGCAAACAGCGTTGTTGCTGCAATTTTTACATTTTTCAAAAATACGAATGCAACAAGTTTCCCAATACGTCAATCGGTAATTGTATTTTCATGGTGTTACTGTATTGATTTTGTGCTTTGCTGCACTGACAATGAGAATCTAGATTCATTTGTCGATTTAAAGCTTTCGTGACTGCAAGGATTCATCTTCTTTGGTTCTTTCGGTAAAGTCACCATCACGTAGAAAGAGAATAAAATAATAAATTGATAAAATAAAACAATAAAATTCTCACGACGTTTCGGCCACAACACAAGTGGCCTTCATCAGATGAAGGGACGAGACTGTCTAGAGGACAGCGCTGGAGCGAGCGCTGTCCCTTCACCTGATGAAGGCCACTTGTGTTGTGGCCGAAACGTCGTGAGAATTTTATCGTGTTATTTTATTTTATTAATTTATTATTTTATTCTCATTCTACGTGGTGGTGACTTTACCGAAAGAACCAAAGAAGATGAATCTAGCTTAACATCAAAGTTCTTCAAATGGAGTTCCCTCAACGTAAGGCCTACCCCGTGCTCCTGATCATTGTGACCACACAATGCTATAATTAGCTGACACGTGCCTATTGATCCAAGAGCCACATCGAGTGAATTTTTTTTTCTTAAGTGTCCTGCATTTAGTTTTTATTTTATTTTAAGATGTAATAACAGTTGTGCTTATTATTGTTATTATACACGTGTGGGAGGAAATCGCAGCACCGGGAGAAAACTCCACGTGGCGTGCGAGGGGGAAACACTCAAACCCCCCCCAAAGAGATGGAAAGTGATGGCGATTTGAATACTTGCTGCCACTGCCTTCACCTGGCGTGCCCAGGGTATGGCCATCCCCTCGACGCCCACGGGAATAGAATTTCACAACATGTTGACATGTTTACACCAAACAATAACACAAAGATCCCACACCGTGTAGCCTGTAACAGGCTGTAGGGGCAAGTGCTGTTAGCGAGCAGCAGCTATGAAGGCTACCGGCACTGTGGCACACGAGGGGGGTGGGTGGCCAGCACCACGCCCGGCCGCCTTTGTCTCCCCAGTGCTAGCGATGTTTTACTACTACACACCGCTACACCAGCTACTCATTTGAGGCTGAGTCGACCTAGGGGAGTCCCAGAACCGGTTGAGATAATCGTCGCCGGCGGTGTTGGAAGGCCCGAAGTGAATCACTCAACAACAACAACAACACGGTGTGGTGATTAGACCACTAAGCTAGACACATTGTCAAGGCCCCAAGTGAATCACTCAACAACAACACCACGGTGTGGTGATTAGACCACTAAGCTAGACACATTGTCAAGGCTCCAAGTGAATCACTCAACAACAACAACACCACGGTGTGGTGATTAGACCACTAAGCTAGACGCATTGTCAAGGCCCCAAGTGAATCAATCAACAACAACAACACGGTCTGGTGATTAGACCACTAAGCTAGACACATTGTCAAGGCCCCAAGTGAATCACTCAACAACAACACCACGGTGTGGTGATTAGACCACTAAGCTAGACACATTGTCAAGGCCCCAAGTGAATCACTCAACAACAACAAAACAACACGGTGTGGTGATTAGACCACTAAGCTAGACACATTGTCAAGGCCCCAAGTGAATCACTCAACAACAACAACACCACGGTGTGGTGATTAGACCACTAAGCTAGACACATTGTCAAGGCCCCAAGTGAATCACTCAACAACAACAACACCATGGTGTGGTGATTAGACCACTAAGCTAGACACATTGTCAAGGCCCCAAGTGAATCACTCAACAACAACAACACAGTGTGGTGATTAGACCACTAAGCTAGACACATTGTCAAGGCCACAAGTGAATCACTCAACAACAACATGGTGTGGTGATTAGACCACTAAGCTAGACACATTGTCAAGGCCCCAAGTGAATCACTCAACAACAACTACACGGTGTGGTGATTAGACCACTAAGCTAGACACATTGTCAAGGCCCCAAGTGAATCACTCAACAACAACAACAACACGGTGTGGTGATTAGACCACTAAGCTAGACACATTGTCAAGGCCCCAAGTGAATCACTCAACAACAACAACACTGTGTGGTGATTAGACCACTAAGCTAGACACATTGTCAAGGCCCCAAGTGAATCACTCAACAACACGGTGTGGTGATTAGACCACTAAGCTAGACACATTGTCAAGGCCCCAAGTGAATCACTCAACAACAACACTGTGTGGTGATTAGACCACTAAGCTAGACACATTGTCAAGGCCCCAAGTGAATCACTCAACAACAACAACACCACGGTGTGGTGATTAGACCACTAAGCTAGACACATTGTCAAGGCCCCAAGTGGATCACTCAACAACAACACTGTGTGGTGATTAGACCACTAAGCTAGACACATTGTCAAGGCCCCAAGTGAATCACTCAACAACAACACCACGGTGTGGTGATTAGACCACTAAGCTAGACACATTGTCAAGGCCCCAAGTGGATCACTCAACAACAACACTGTGTGGTGATTAGACCACTAAGCTAGACACATTGTCAAGGCCCCAAGTGAATCACTCAACAACAACACCAAGGTGTGGTGATTAGACCACTAAGCTAGACGCATTGTCAAGGCCCCAAGTGAATCACTCAACAACAACACCAAGGTGTGGTGATTAGACCACTAAGCTAGACGCATTGTCAAGGCCCCAAGTGAATCACTCAACAACAACAACACCACGGTGTGGTGATTAGACCACTAAGCTAGACGCATTGTCAAGGCCCCAAGTGAATCACTCAACAACAACAACACCACGGTGTGGTGATTAGACCACTAAGCTAGACACATTGTCAAGGCCCCAAGTGAATCAATCAACAACAACAACACTGTGTGGTGATTAGACCACTAAGCTAGACACATTGTCAAGGCCCCAAGTGAATCACTCAACAATCTCTCTCTGTAATGATGATGATGATCGTGAACAATGTCTCTCTGTAATGATGATGATGATCGTGAACAATCTCTCTCTGTAATGATGATGATCGTGAACAATGTCTCTCTGTAATGATGATGATCGTGAACAATCTCTCTCTGTAATAATGCTGATCGTGAACAATCTCTCTCTCCATAATGATGATGATCGTGAACAATCTCTCTCTGTAATGATGATCGTGAACAATCTCTCTCTGTAATGATGATGATCGTGAACAATCTCTCTCTGTAATGATGATGATGATCGTGAACAATCTCTCTCTGTAATGATGATGATCGTGAACAATCTCTCTCTGTAATGATGATGATCGTGACGTCTGGCACAGATGATGATAGAGTTAGGCCCAAATCAACCTTCGCGATGCTTTGATCCGCCGGCGATTGTAGGCGCAGGAGTCGCCTCGATTGTTGCGGCCTGTACGCCTTGCGGTATACTTCGTACAACTACAGACTCCTAAAGCAACTTAACGAGACGTGAAAGTTAAAACTTTTAAAAATAAAAACCTCCACCACCAAGCCGCGCTGCGTGAGTAGAATAGTGACGCTCGCGCGCCAAGAATCGACTCTTTAAATCGAGAGCAAAGGAATCGAAGGTTGTAGATTCCTTTAGAATCGGCCTATTCCCGTTTAATCGATGCCACAGACGCTCACCGGATATCGATTCTCGCCGGTCGTGCACCGTGCGATAAAGGTCCGTTACCCGAAACGTCGCCTATTAAATATTATTCCCCCCCTTTTTAAAGCCGGAGTTAACGACGACTGACGCCGTTGAGTTCGGGTTTGGCTAATTGTGTTGTGTGCCCGTTGCCCCACTGCCAAACGCAGCGCCACCAAATCACGTGGTTAAGTAATCGATTTAAAATCGATAATCGCAAATCGAAACGACGATTTTCTAGCAGCGGCTTGGGGGCCATCGACTGAGGCGAACGTCACCGGTGGCGTTCACGTTCTGTGTGTGTGTGTCTGTGTGTATGTATGTGTGTGTATGTGTGTATGTATGTGTGTGTCTGTGTGTGTGTCTGTGTGTATGTATGTGTCTGTGTGTGTGTCTGTGTGTATGTGTGTGTCTGTGTGCGGTAGTGTAGCGGTTAGCGCGCTGCGCTATGAACCTGGCGACCCGGGTTCGATTCCCGCTCACGGCCAACACCAGTGACGATTATTTGAACCGGTTCTGGGCCTCCCCTAGGTCGACTCAGCCTCAAGAGAGTACCCGGTGTGATGTGCAAACATCATTACTGGGGAGACAAAGGCGGTCGGGCGCGGTGCTGGCCACCCACCCCCTCGTGTACCGTTCCGGCCTTCATAGGTGGTGCTGCTACTTGCTAACAGCACTTGCCCCAACAGTCTGTTAAGGCTACACGGGGGACCTTTGTCTTTGTATTACCACCCGGAAGTCACGGAGCTTTTGAGGCTCCGAGCCACGTGGGGATCCACAACAGCGTCAGGTGGTGCCACTCACAGGTGAGACTCGGGGATATGTGATTTCTAATCGATAGCCATCCGTCGGTTAACCCATCGCAACTGCTGAGTCTGTCACGCGACTTCCTCCTTCCAGCGAGCCTTTGACGCTTCACGTGGCCTCAAAGTGTACACAGTGTGTACGTATACACAATAATGTCCACGTTGTTGTTGCTGAGTTCACGCACTCAAGGGAGGGGGCAATGGAAAATGAATCTAAATCAACTTAAACTCCATCCCCATGACCTCATCGGCATGAAGTGCCAGCGGGAGGTGTACCTCGCTAGTGACGTCATGTCACCAAGGTATTCACACTCCCCCAACCCCGTCCACGGCGCTCTTGAGCGTGACGTCACCTCCGCTTGGGTCACTGCCGATATTAATCCAGTGGCAATCCTTATTTGGGCAAAGCTACGCCCAGTGACTGGCGGTTCATTAACATAATGTGTTCGTTGAAGCCGTCGAGAGTTGATTGCGAGGCGTTCAGCACCCACGCCCCATCCCTCGACATATGGGCTGGGCTCATTAACATAATTTATTCAATTACAGCGCTGCTCATGGGAGGGGCGTGTCTCTTACCCTGGAAGGACGTCATGTTACCTGTTTACCCGCGTGACGTCGCGAAGAGGAGGCTGCCGATCCGCGCTTGCACTGAAATCCGAGGTGAGAAATTATCATGGTGGTGGTGGAGGTGGTTGTTGTTTACCAAGGTAGAGCCTCTCTCTCTCGTAGGGATGTCAGTTGAGTAGCAGCGAGCATGGGAATCGATGTCCAGGTTGGAACTTTACAACGCGGGGCCTAGCCACGCGGGGCCTTGCCTCCTGCCCTCGCCTGATTGCATTCACTTTAATTATCTGGCTTAAGTTTAATTTGTCTTCACCCGGCTCGCCACTTTGTAACTTTGTTTTATTGTAAATATTCACGCAGTTTTTATTTTCTTTTGTTAGCAGGCCAAGCCCGCTTGAGCTGCTATACCGCTCTTGTTATCAGAAGCGACCTGCCCACAACAACACAAGGTGAGGCTTTGTCAACGTGTGTGAATGTTTTGACTTAAAACTTTGGTGACTGCAGGAATTAATATTCTTGCTTCTTTCGGTAAAGTCACGTAGATAGAAAATAAGATAAAAATAACGGATACTAAATTAAATGAAAAATCATTTTTTTAAAATTAAGCAAAAACCCACGAGGTTTCGATCGCAACACAAGTGGTCTTTATCTTATTAAATTTAATCTGTTATTTTTATTTTCTATCTACGTGACTTTACCGAAAAAACCAACAATACAATGTATCTATCGGTCAAAGATGCTAAGCGCGTGCCGCTGTTGACTCTGAATGTGTGGAGGGGAACACCTTCACCACGGGGAGAGAGAGACAGAGACACGGATAGCCTCGGCTGTGTTGATTGATCCTCGATTCATTACTTGGTGGAGTGAGGAAGAATTAATGCTGAGCAGATGAAGGTGGCCAGGCATGGTTCTGGTCACACCACCACCTGTTTACTCATGGCAGTGTGTGATACTGTCAAGTTTGTGTTTGCAGTAAAGTCTATTAACTCTGTTGAACACGGAGGTTATATCAAAACAATAGTTTATTTTTGTTTTCCTCTGGAACTCTTACTAAGAATGGAAACAGGAGGTGAACACAGCACACACATGCAGCTGAATTCGGAACTGTTCATCCCAGCATTCAAGGACATCTGAGCCTGGATTCACACCTCTAAGTTGCGATTGAACATTAATTCATGCATTTCTGCAAAACACAAATAGTATTGTTTTCAACACCCTTTGCTATGTCAGCTGAATTTAGCTTTCATAAATATTCCTTTTGTAGTCAGACAGCCGAAATTGTGTGCTTAGAGTTTTGGGTTAACATTCATCTTGAAGATATGAAGGCTTCCAGGCATATTAATGACATTTTCCCTCTCAATGCGTGCCATAACAGCCCGTTGAGAGAAACCCTTCAGGTGCACTCTGTACGTGAAGGCGTTTTCACGTTCATCAAATCTGATGAATTTGGGAAACTTTTTCACTACATCATGAATATATTAATAAGTATAGACGTGTAAGTCACGTGTGCATTCCTCTGTGCCTGACGTGTAGATGGTGTGGATATTCTTTTTTTTCTGTCTGCAGCTGACGCTTCCTCTGCAGAATTGGTCTGATGGAGCAAAGGCACTCAGCGCAGCTCGGTACGACAAGTCAACAATGCGACCAGCATGCATACGTCACGGATCGGACTGGAAATTTGACACGGCACCAGAGAAGACACACAGGAGAGAAACCCTTCAAATGTACTGTGTGTGGGAAGGCATTTTCATGGTCATCTGCTCTTAAAAAACACCAGAGAACACACACGGGAGAGAAACTCTTCAAGTGCACTGTGTGTGGGAAGGCATTTTCAGATTTATCTACTCTTAAAAAACACCAGAGAACACACACAGGAGAGAAACCCTTCAAGTGCAGTGTGTGCGTGAAGGGATTTGCACAGTCATCTGATCTTGTAAAACACCAGAGAACACACACAGGAGAGAAACCCTTCAGGTGCACGATGTGCGGAATGGCGTTTAAACAGTCATGTAATCTTGTAACACACCAGAGAACACACATGGGAGAGAAACCCTTCAAGTGCAGTGTGTGTGGGATGGCATTTTCATGGTCATCTGCTCTTAAAAAACACCAGAGAACACACACGGGAGAGAAACCCTTCAAGTGCAGTGTGTGCATGAAGGCGTTTGCACAGTCATCTGCTCTTGTAACACACCAGAGAACACACACGGGAGAGAAACCCTTCAGGTGCACGATGTGCGGGATGGCGTTTACACAGTCATATAATCTCGTATTACACCAGAGAACACACATGGGAGAGAAACCCTTCAGGTGCACGATGTGCGGGATGGCGTTTACACAGTCATATAATCTCGTATTACACCAGAGAACACACACGGGAGAGAAACCCTTCAAGTGCAGTGTTTGTGGGAAGGCATTTGCACGTTCATCAAATCTTGAAGTACACCAGAGAACACAGAAGCATCAGAAGATCTGCAAGGAGTGGAGTCTGAAATCAGCTTGTGAAAGTCAAAGTCCCGCAATGAGCCCATCCCTCATGAAACAAGAACCGGAAGAAAATCCCAGCTTGGACACTTTTAAAGTTATCGAGGTGATATATGAAGAGGTGATGGTGAAATATGAAGAGGTGATTGTGAAATGTGAAGAAGTGATGGTGAAATGCGAAGAGGTGAAGGTAAAATGTGAAGGTGAAGATTCAACTCCAAAATGGGACCTTCACATCGTGAATCAGGAGGAGAATTCTGACTGTGAGGCAGAGCGAGGCAACTCCCACCAGTTTCTGGAAGTGGAGGTGTGGGTGGACTTCCTCCTAGACAATACAAAGTCAAGTGGAGACCCGGTAGATGTGCAAGCCAGAGACGATGTCACTACAATAGATGCACCTTTGTCACAGGCCTTTAATGACAAGAATGTGAAGTTGAACACTTTGTGGGCCCGTGGGTTGGGTCGATCTCTAACCAGGAACAAGAGCCAATAAGCTCCCAAGCATTCACTATCTTATCATAATAATTGCTTTTACATGGTGCTTGCTTAATCGCCTCCGCAACTCAGAGTTTTGTGTCGTACCTCGTCTGAAACACTCGAAGAGCATCCCCAAGTAGCAGCTGCCCCTGTGTGGCACAAGGTGGTGGCCCTGCACCGGCCTGCATGTGGACAAGAGCCTGTCAGTAGGGGGCGATGATTGATGTGTCATCTCAGTTGTGTAGTTTGTAGGTAATGTTTAGAATTTGCTACATTTTCACTCAGACGCCAGCATGCAATGGGCTACTCGTTTTGAATGACACAATAGTATGTTTTACATACACTGTGAAGCAGACTGTGCAACTTTTTTGTAAAAGCTTCTTGTTAATACGATGTAACGTGATGCAGTATATTTCACTGCAGTAATCCAATTTTGTTAATATGGCTGGCAATAATTTAGAATGTATACTTGTCTGGTTGTGTGCATACTTGTAACATTTTATCTGTAAGGGTCAAACATTGAATAAGTGATGTTAGGACAAAGTGTGTGTGCGTGTTTGAAAGTAACCTGTACAGAGAACTCAGGTGAGACCCGTTGTACTTGTGATACAGGTCAAACGGTATTTTTGTGTTCCACGAAGCATCTGGAGCAAAT
Source organism: Petromyzon marinus (assembly GCF_048934315.1). Lineage (NCBI taxonomy): Eukaryota > Metazoa > Chordata > Hyperoartia > Petromyzontiformes > Petromyzontidae > Petromyzon > Petromyzon marinus. The sequence continues at coordinate 1,171,938 of NW_027423012.1, forward strand.
CATTGTCTTTGAAATAGGTAGCACACTCGGATCATTCATCAGTTACAAGGCATACCACTTAAAAGTTACACGTATAGGAGGAGGTACATTCTCTACAACACGAATTATAGTTTTGTCTTACGTGTTGAGGCCACGTGATGTGTCGAAGGCTCTCTGCCAGCTCACAGGACAGACCCAAGTTGCCATGTGCTCAATAAGATGACTGACAGAGGCACCACTGCACCGACTTGGTGTGGCTGACGCTCCGCTCGTTGTGAGCGTCGCTCATCCGCCCTCCGTTGTTACTGGAGGGCGACTGCCTCCAATTGCCCAGCAGCGTGCTTCACGAGCCTCCTCCACAGAGGCCGATCTTGACACCGCTGGTACCGGTCATCGGCAAGTCCACTCAGCTCCACATCCTGTACAGCATCAGTCCATACATCTTTAAGAGGGTTATCGAAATGCCATGCTACAGACAGATGGGCAGATATGAACGAACAGAGCTAATGCATTAACATCTCAACCTTGGAAGGAATGTCTTGACCTGAACTGCATATTGTTTGATTTGAGTTAAGGACAATAAAAAAAACATACAGAGATCGTGCACTCACACCAGTCTGGGTTAGCGCATGAGAGGACCTCCTGTAATACTATGATCTTACCAGAAACGGAGACAAATTGGCATTAATGCAGATTTGAGGCTATGCGGATGGCTTTGAACCCAATGCACCCTTCTTTGGTAATGCACATAATAGAGACATGCTTTGTTCACTTTTCTAAACCCATGCTTTTAAAATAATCTCAAGCAATTTTCTCTGCCAGTCATTGCCTAATCTTATTGCACACAAACACACTCACACACACACACCCACACACAAAGATCCCCCGTACAGCCTTCAACAGACTGCTGGGGCAAGTGCTGTTGGTGAGCTATAAACGCCGGCACGCACGGCACTCGAGGGGGAGGGTGGCCAACACCGCACCGGGCCACCTTTGTCTCCCCTGATATTTACACACCACACTAGGAAGTAATTCAAGACTACATCAATGTAGGGAAAACCCAGGACTGGTTTAAATATCTGCCACTGTTGTGTGTCATGAGCAGGAATCCAATTTGGGTCACCGGGTTACGGAGTGCAGTGCGATAGCCACTAAATTACCGCTCCCCACTCGTACACAACAACAAGAACAAAGATCCCCGGTAGAGCATTAACAGACTCTAGGGGCAAGTGCTGTTAGCGAGCACCTATGAAGGCTGGCACGGCACACGAGGGGGGTGGGTAGCCAGCACCGTGCCCGGCCGCCTTTGTATCCCGAGCGGCGATGCTCACATCACACTGGGTACTCATTTTTAGGCTGAGTCGACCTAGGGACGGCCCAGGACCGGTTCAGATAATCGTCACTGGCGGTGTTGGCCGTGAGCGGGAAACGAACCTGGGTCTCCGGGTTCGTAGCGCAGCGTAGCGCTAACCGCTGCCCTACCGCTCGTACAAAGATACGTTTAAACGCGCACGCAAATACACATTCTGTTTGACTAACACTTCTTTCAAACCAAACGTAGCCAAACATTTCCGTTGTAGAGTTTCTGGATAATGTTTGGAATTACCACAATTTTGACCGTGACACCAGCATGCAATGACCTGTGCGTTGTGAGTGACACAATACTCTGTTTTACATCCGCCGTGAAGCAGAACAGCGCATATTGTGGTGAATGTTACTGGGGTGGCCAGGTGTGCCTGTCGGATTTGAACTTTGAACCTCTGCAACAAATAGAGAATGCGCTACCATATTCCTGGTTCTTTCGGTAAAGTCACGTAGATAGAATACAAAAAATAAACAAAATAAAATAAAATTAAAAAATACGAATAAATAAAAATAATACAATTTTTAAAATAAATTGATAAGATGCCATGGGTCGACTGACTCAGATGACTGGCTAATGCACCACCTTTGCCCCCCACTACCCCCACACACACAGTGTGTACGTACACACACTGTATGTGTGTACGTACACACATACAATGTCCACGTTGTTGTTGCTGCGTTCACGCACCCAAGGGAGGGGGCAATGGAAAATGAAGCTAAATCAACTTAAACTCCATCCCCGCTCTGCGACGTCACCACTCAGCATGACCTCATCGGCATGAAGTGCCATCGGGAGGTGTACTTCGCTAGTGACGTCATGTCACCAAGGTATTCACACTCTGCCAACCTCGTCCACAGCGCTCTTGAGCGTGATGTCACCGCTTGGGTCACTGCCGATGTCAATCCAGTGCCAATCCTTATTTGGGCAAAGCTACGCCCAGTGACTGGCGGTTCATTAACATAATGTGTCCGTTGAAGCCGTCGAGTTCACCAGCCACGCCCCATCCCTCGAGATATGGCCAGTTTACATTAACATAATCTATTCAGTTGCCGAGCCGCTTATTATGGGAGGGGCGTGTCTCTTACCCCAGAAGTGACGTCATGTTACCTGCTTACCCGCGTGACGTCGCGAGGTAACAGGAGGCTGCCGATCCGCGCTTGCACTGAAATCCGAGGTGAGAAATTCTCATGGTGGTGGTTGTTGTTGTTGTTTACCAAGGTAGAGCCTCTCTCTCGTAGGGATGTCAGTTGAGTAGCAGCGAGCATGGGAATCGATGTCCAGGTTGGAACTTTACAACGCGGGGCCTAGCCACGCGTGGCCTTGCCTCCTGCCCTCGCCTGATTGCGTTCACTTTAATTATCTCGCTTAAGTTTAATTTGTCTTCACCCGGCTCGTCACTTTGTAACTTTGTTTTATTGTCAATATTCACGCAGTTTTTATTTTCTTTTGTTAGCAGGCCAAGCCCGCTTGAGCTGCTATACTGCTCTTGTTATCAGAAGCCACCTGCCCACAACAACACAAGGTGAGGCTTTGTCAACGTGTGTGAATGTTTTGACTTTAAACTTTGGTGACTGCAGGAATTAATATTCTTGGTTCTTTCGGTAAAGTCACGTAGATAGAAAATAAAATAAAAATAACAGATAATAATTTTTTTAATGAAGCAAAAAACCCCACGTTTCTATGGCAACATTAATGTTGAAGATGCGAGGGCTTACAGGAATATTTATGACATTTGCCCTCTCATTGCGTGCCATGACAGTGCTGTTTGCACAGTCACACATAGTCACTGTAAGATGTTTTTCTTGGTCGTGTTTTTGTTGTGTTGCTTGTTGTGGTTGCACCCGATTCAAGAGCCGAATGACTCACGGGACTATAACCAAAATAAATCAAACTGAAAATCAAAAAACTGAAACCGCGTGATGAATTTGGGAAAGTTTTTCACTGCATCTCCAAATATATATAAAAGGCAAAGTTGTGATTGTGTGTGTTGTATGTTCAAAATGTTTAGCGTACTTCCCGACATGCAACAAACTGGAAGTTTGCCATGTGGGTACTTTCCAGACTGTACACCGTGCAAACATTATACAAATACACTTTTGTTTTTTTTAGGGGGGGGAGCTCAATAATGTATAGATTTTTTGCACAGCAAGTGAGCTGTGACGTCAAAGCTGTCACGTGACCCTCGCATGTGGAAGCGTCACGCATTGTAGTGTAGCCGTTAGCGTTGTCTGTGTGTGTGTCTGTGTTTTTGTGTCTGTGTGTCTGTGTGTTTGTGTTTTTGTGTCTGTGTGTGTGTGGAAGCGTAACGCATTGTAGTGTAGTGGTTAGCGCTACGCTACGAACCCGGCGACCCGAGTTCGATTCCCGCTCACGGCCACCACCGGCGACGATTATTTAAACCGCTTCTGGGCCTCCCCTAGGTCGACTCAGCCTAAAACGAGTAACTGTTGAGGTGTGAACATCGCCACTGGGGAGACAAAGGCGGCCGGACGTGGTGGATGAAAGTCCCGGGCGAAGCCGGGTAGTACAGCTAGTCGTGAATACATGAATGAATATAGACGTCTAAGTCACGTGTGACTGTATATATTAATTGCTCCATGGCTCGATACTGACGTGTAGATGGTGTGGATATTCTTTTTTTCTGTCTGCAGCTGATGCTGGTCTGATGGAGCAAAGGCCCTCAGCACAGCAGCTTGGTACAACAAGCCAACAATGCGACCAGCGTGCATACAGCACGGATCGGACTGGAAATTTGACACAGCACCAGAGAACTCGCACAGGAGAGAAACCCTTCAAGTGCACTGTGTGTGACAAGGCATTTGCATGGCCATCAGTTCTTGAGACCCACCAGAGAACACACACAGGAGAGAAACCCTTCAAGTGCACTGTGTGTGGGAAGGCATTTTCAGATTCATCTGCTCTTAAAAAAACACCAGAGAACACACACGGGAGAGAAACCCTTCAAGTGCACTGTGTGGGAAGACATTTTCAGATTCATCTGCTCTTAAAACACCAGAGAACACACACGGGAGAGAAACCCTTCAAGTGCACTGTGTGTGGGAAGGCATTTGCACAGTCATCTGCTCTTAAAATACACCAGAGAACACACACGGGAGAGAAACCCTTCAAGTGCACTGTGTGTGGGAAGACATTTTCAGATTCATCTGCTCTTAAAACACACCAGAGAACACACACGGGAGAGAAACCCTTCAAGTGCACTGTGTGTGGGAAGGCATTTGCACAGTCATCTGCTCTTAAAATACACCAGAGAACACACACGGGAGAGAAACCCTTCAAGTGCACTGTGTGTGGGAAGACATTTTCAGATTCATCTACTCTTAAAACACACCAGAGAACACACACGGGAGAGAAACCCTTCAGGTGCAGTGTGTGTGGGAAGACATTTTCAGATTCATCTACTCTTAAAACACACCGGAGAACACACACAGGAGAGAAACCCTTCAAGTGCAGTGTGTGTGGAAAGGCATTTTCAGATTCATCTCATCTTCAAAGACACCAGAGAACACGCACGGGAGAGAAACCCTTCAAGTGCACTGTGTGTGGGAAGACTTTTTCAGATTCATCTACTCTTAAAACACACCAGAGAACACACACGGGAGAGAAACCCTTCAAGTGCACTGTGTGTGGGAAGGCATTTACACAGTCATCTGCTCTTAAAAAACACTAGAGAACACACACGGGAGAGAAACCCTTCAAGTGCACTGTGTGTGGGAAGGCATTTACACAGTCATCTGCTCTTAAAAAACACCAGAGAACACACACGGGAGAGAAACCCTTCAGGTGCAGTGTGTGTCGGAAGACATTTTCAGGTTCATTTGCTCTTAAAACACACAAGAGAACACACACGGGAGAGAAACCCTTCAAGTGCAGTGTGTGTGGGAAGGCATTTTCAGATTCATCTCATCTTCAAAGACACCAGAGAACACACACGGGAGAGAAACCCTTCAAGTGCAGTGTGTGTGGGAAGGCATTTTCACGGTCATCTGCTCTTAAAAAACACCAGAGAACACACATGGGAGAGAACCCCTTCAAGTGCAGTGTGTGTGGGAAGGCATTTGCAAATTCATCAAATCTTCAAGTACACCAGAGAACACAGAAGCATCAGAAGATCCACAAGGAGTGCAGTCTGAAATCAGCTTGTGAAAGTCAAAGTGCCGCAATGAGCCCATCCCTCATGAAACACGAACCGGAGGAAAATCCCAGCTTGGACACTTTTAAAGGTATCGAGGTGACATATGAAGAGGTGATGGTGAAATGTGAAGAAGTGAAGGTGAAATGTGAAGAAGTGATGGTGAAGAGTGAAGAAGTGAAGGTGAAATGTGAAGATGAAGATTCAAATCCAAAATGGGACCTTCACATCGATGGAGGCAACGTGAAGCAGGAGGAGAATTCTGACTGTGAGGTAGAGCGATGCAACTCCCAGCAGTTTGTGGAAGTGGAGGTGTGGGTGGACTTCCTCCGAGACAATACAAAGTCAAGTGGAGACCCGGTAGATGTGTAAGCTTGAGTCAATGTCGCTCCAATAGATGCACCTTTGTCACAGGCCTTTAATGACAAGACCGTGAAGTTGGACACTCAGTTCCTTGGTTCAACCTGCAGGGTAAGAGCGGCCAGTCTTTGTGGACCTGTGGGTTGGGTAGATCTTTAACCAGGAGCGAGAGACAATAAGCCCCCAAGCATTCACTATGTTATAATAATAATTGCATTTACACGGTGCTTGCTTAACCGCCTCAGCAACTCAGAGTTTTTTGTCGTACCTCGTCTGAAACATCCCCAAGTAGCAGCTGCCCCTGTGTGGCACAAGGTGGTGGCCCTGCACTGGCAAGAGCCTGTCAGTAGGGGGCGATGATTGATGCGTCATCTCATTTGTGTAGTTTGTAGGCAATCTTGATTCGAAGCTTTCGTGACTGTAGGAATCCACACTCTTGAATTATTTCAGTAAAGTCATCACGTAGTAGAAACATAACAGATCACGGCGTTTAGATCACAACACAAGCAATCGTCATCAGGTGGGACAACCACAGCAAGAGAAACTGCTGAAGTAGTAGGCGCCTACTCCAGCAGTTTCTTCTTCTTGCTGCTGTGCTTGTCCCACCTGATGACGATTGCTTGTGTTGCCATCGAAGTGCCGTGATCTATTATTTGTAGCGTAATGGTTTGAATTTGCTACATTTTGACCCAGGCGCCAGCATGCAACGGCCTACTCGTTTTGAATGACGCAACAATAGTACGTTGTACATACACGGTTAAGCAGACGGTGCGTATTTGTAAAATAACTTCTTGTTAATACGATGTAACGTGATGCAGTCAATTTCGCTGCAGAAATTCAATTTTGTTAATATGCCCGTCAATGATTTAGAATGAATACTTGTCTGATTGTGCGCGTGCATGTAACATTTTGTCTGAGGGTCAAACATTGAATAAGTGATGTTAGGACAAAGTGTGTGTGTGTGTGTTTGGAAGTAACCTGTACAGAGAACTCGGGTGAGACCCGTTGTTCTTGTGATACAGGTCAAAGGGTATTTTTGTGTTCCACGAAGCGTCTGCCTCTGGAGCAACTCATTGTCTTTGAAATAGGGAGCACGCTCGGATCATTCATCAGTTACAAGGCATACCACTTAAAAGTTACACGTATAGGAGGAGGTACATTCTCTATAACACGAATTGTAGTTTTGTCTTAAGTGTAGACATAGATTTTGTCTAACTAGGACTAGAAGTGCTCCTTGCTGATTGATGTCTGGATGTTCGTACCTATCGGTTGAAGCAAACCCCACTGCTGTTGTTGAGACGCTGTCCACCAATAAGGGTCCAACACATTGACAGCTTTCAGGCCAGGAAAGTCACAACATTTGCACACGAAGGACGCATTCACGCAAGTACCCCATGCTCCATTTTGAAGTTTTAAAATGAAACATCTTTGAATTGTGTTGTGTTTTGAATTAGATGATTTTATTTCTTCATTAAAAGCTTGTCTCAATTTACATCTGGAAGACTTCATTGAAAAGGACATTTCGTGTGAATTTTATCTCAACGTTAAGTAGACGGCCTTGCCGGGGGTTCGGTTCGATGCGGACTTTCACCTGTTTGGGATTGCGGGATCGAGATAAGGCGACACGGAGCTGCTGGCCGTGCGAGAAGACCGCCGTCTGCAGATCGATTCCAACGTAATCGAACGTCTGTCCCTGCGCCTCCATCGTCCATGCAGGGGGTGCGTAGGTTTGCAGCGCCCCCTGCATGAAAACAACGGAAAGTGCAGCGCTCATCACAGATAGATAAAGTTGTGCGCTTATATTTAAAATGTTATTTTATAAAGTGATGTTGAAATCGAAAAGTGTTTGGCCAGTTCATGATTGCAATCAGATTGATTCATTTATTATGAACCACATATTTGAGCTTTTGTGGTCCTGTAGAGCTAAAGTTGTAAAAAGTCCGTGACTATAACTTCGCTCAATATTGTAAACGTGTTTCTATTATTTAGTTATTGTTTAATACAAACTACTTCAGATAATGGGTTTCAAGATGTACTTGAATGGCACGTTCGTTGTTCCGGTGTTTAATGGCTTGGACGTCATGGCAAATGGTGTATGATGTCACAAAGCAGTCCTTACAAGGGCCTCAATGCACGTTGGTGTGTGACGTCTCAAAGCAGTCCTTACAAGGGCCTCAATGCACGTTGGTGTATGACGTCACAAAGCAGTCCTTATAAGGGCCTCAATGCACGTTGGTGTATGACGTCACAAAGCAGTCCTTACAAGGGCCTCAATGCACGTTGGTGTATGATGTCGCAAAGCAGTCCTTATAAGGGCCTCAATGCACGTTAGTGTATGATGTCACAAAGCAGTCCTTATAAGGGCCTCAATGCACGTTGGTGTAGGATGTCACAAAGCAGTCCTTACAAGGGCCTCAATACACGTTGGTGTATGACGTCACAAAGCAGTCCTTATAAGGGCCTCAATGCACGTTGGTGTATGACGTCACAAAGAAGTCACGAGGCCGTCCCACAGCGCGACAAATGCGGTTTCCTCCTCCACCCCCCCTCCCTACCGAAATCTTTGGCCTTTCCGCGGTGAGAGCGTGGAGCGGTTTTGCAATTTTTGCAAAATTTGGGCACAAAGCGGCGGTATTACGACAAAGCTGCAAACGTCACCCACCGACGTGGGGGTTGGCCATGTTGCGCACGCACGCAGTTTTGTTGGGGTCCGTGGCTATCCCGGACTCGCTGACGATGTGCCCCAAGTAGCGAACCGATGTCTGCAGGAGATGACACTCCTGTGGTTTATACGTAAGATTGGCCGCCCGAACGTTTAACAAACACCGATCGCGACCGCTGCAGCTGCTCCTGGAACATGCATCCGAAGACGATCACGTGGTCCAAATAAATAAGGCACGAGTTCCATTGGAGGCCTGCTAGGACCAGCTGCGTGAGTCGCTGGAACGTGACCGGAGCCGAGTGGAGTCCCATCGGGAGACAATTAAACTGGAACAGAGCCCGAGGTGTTCCGAAGGCAGGATTTGGTTTAGAGCTCTCATCAAGAGGCAACTGCCAACACCCCGATGACAAGTCAAGTGTGGTAGAAAACCCACACGGCCGACAGGGCATCCAATGAATCGTCCATCCGTGGGAGCGGGTGTGCATCTGCCACGGAGACCCTGTTCAATTGGTGGAAATCCACGCGAAGCCGCAGACTCCCATCGTGTTTCTTAACGGGAACAACGAGAGCTCCCCTCGTCGACCGCAGTGGCGAACGTGGTCCTCTTCCTGACGACTGAGCCCGTGTGAATTCTGGCGTACGGAAGCGGCGTTGCCCGTGACAATGCGGTGCTGCCATCAGGGACGTGCGCCCAAAGTGTCATATTTACCCTGACTGAAAATGTTTTGAAAATTCGCCCCGCTGCTCGCCGGATAAAATCGGAATTCTTGCAGCGCAGCGCGTCCATCCATGATTCGTCCGGCTCGCTCCTCCGCTTCACCATGGCCACGAGACATCTGTGGTCGCCTTGCCGGCCTCCCCACGACACGCGGCCACTGCATGGGCCAGAACGGTGCCCGCCTGGACGACCACAGCACCCAGGCCGTTGTTGAACACTCTGAACGGCTACGTATGCATAGTCACACCATTAGTGTCAGTAGCATAACTCTCAACCACTTATCAGTGCCCTACCTTATTACAGACCAACTCAGACCTTACTGATCACCCCGTGGCCCTTATAAATCTCAACGTTCATCCTATACATTATACTACACTATACACTACACGGCTGTCAACCCCTTATCGGCGCTCTGCCTTATTACAGACCAATTCAGACCTGGTCGATCACCCCGTGCCCCTTATAAATCTCAACGTTCATCCTATACATTATACTACACTATACACTACACAGCTGTCAACCCCTTATCAGTGCCCTACCTTATTACAGACCAATTCAGACCTTACTGATCACCCCGTGCCCCTTATAAATCGCAACGTTAATCCTACAAAGTCCCATCACAAGGAAGAAACACAAACAAATCGACACGGATTTGTATTGTTGTTTGCCCATATTGAAACGGCTGTATGCCCGTACGGGCCTGGGAACTCACTTTGCCTGCGCAAAGACCACGACGGGGTAAAAGCGTGATGGGCTTCTACAGCTCCGCAATAGTCGAGTGTGAATAGTCGCCTAATAGTCGCTATTGGCTATCAGAGGTTCTCCCCAACAACCAGTCAAACAACGTGTGGGCGGTCATCTTGGGTAGGGGGGTGTGTGGTGGCTTCTCCCTTACCAAGATGGCAACCCCCCTCCCACCACGAGTCACGTGGTGTTGATATTTTGTGGGTGTTTTTTAATTGGTCAGCTCCATTGCACGTGACATTGAACTTTATTTCATAGCCCGGATTAAGGCCCATGGTAAATAGCATAGAGTAGATAAGGCGCTGCTGCGTTTTAGACTATACCAAGCATAGCCCGGAAGAGGGGGAGGGGGATGAAAAGCATCAAAACTCAAGACGCGCTGAATAAATGTAGCGAATTTGTTTGATGTTTAATTATTTCATCCATAGCGACAAGAAGCAAGAGGGGCTCGCTAGCGTTAGTGAAAGGTGGGGTTTGCTGTGTACCCTCCTAAATTAAAACAATTTATGTTCGCCGGTGGCATTCACCCCTCCCTCGCCCGCTGCTCGCGTTGGTTTCGCCCACGACCCTCTCCCTCCACCACCAAACTGTCGCGTTTTGGCGGGAGAAGGCGGCTGTGTGTTCTGAGGAGACTAACAACCAGCACCACCATCACCACAACATCTATAATCATAAGTATAACTACTACTATAATAGCAATAACATCTACAATCGTAACTATAACACTAATAATAACATCAACAACTTACAACAGCAATAATATAAACAATTACAATAGTAATAAAAACATGAACTGCTATAATAACTAATACTGTAATATCAACAACTACTACGACTATAATAAAACAAAAACGTGAACGAGAGCGAGCGACACAACGGGGGCGGTGAGTGAGAGAGTGGAGCCGACCTCTCGCCCTCACAGCCTGAGGCCCACAAAGACGCGCGGGCTCTGTCAGCCTCACGCAGTCCGTCAGGGAGACTACACGGGGAGACATTTGTGTTGTGTCTGTCTGTGTGTGTGTCTGTGTGTGTATGTGTCTGTGTGTGTGTCTCTGTGTGTGTGTCTCTGTGTGTGTGTGTCTCTGTGTGTGTGTTGTGTGTGTCTGTCTCTATGTGTGTGTGTGTCTCTGTGTGTGTCTGTCAGCCTCACGCAGCCCGTCAGGGAGACTACACGGGGAGACATTTGTGTTGTGTCTGTGTCTCTGTGTGTCTGTGTGTGTCTGTGTATGTGTCTGTGTGTGTGTCTCTGTGTGTGTCTCTGTGTGTGTGTTGTGTGTCTCTGTGTGTGTCTCTGTGTCTGTGTGTCTCTGTGTGTGTGTCTGTGTGTGTCTCTGTGTGTCTCTGTGTGTGTGTCTCTGTGTGTGTGTCTCTGTGTGTGTAAGCCTCACGCAGCCCGTCAGGGAGACTACACGGGGAGACATTTGTGTTGTGTTTGTGTGTCTGTGTGTGTCTCTTGTGCCAGGGGGCCAGGCGTCTATGACGTCTCCTGGCCAAACCCCAATTGGCAGAGCCAGGAGATTGAATACCTACCCTCGGGGCTACTCCAGAAACAACGAAAAGCCACTACGGGTTGCCACGTGGAATGTTCGAACGCTCACTGCAGAGGAGAGGCTGCCACTCCTCTGTCGGGAGCTGGACCGGTACCGCCTGGATCTATGCGGCATTCAGGAGGTCCGGTGGACCGGCTCTGGCTCCTGCCACCATGAGGGGTGGACAGTCCTCTACTCGGGGCAGCAGACTGCCAAACAACAGGGTGTGGGTCTTCTTTTGAACAAAAGAATGAAGGGGGCGTGGGAGCGTGGCGGTGAGGTATGGGAAGCTGTAAGCCCCAGGCTACTTTGGGATCGCCTTCCCATCAACCGGAGGTGAGGAATGGTGGTCGTGGTTACTTATGCCCCCACCGAAGATGAACATCCGTGGAGGGATGCAGGCAAAGCCGATGAGTCAGATGCCTTCTATGACCTTCTGTCACAGGTGCTGGCTAAAGTGGCCCCTCGGGATAGAGTCATCATGTTGGGTGACTTCAATGCCCGAGTTGGTCATGATACTGGCACCTGGTCTGGAGTGATTGGAGGGCATGGCCCAGATCAGCTCAATAACAACGGTAGGAGGCTGCTAGATTTTTGTGCAGCCCATGGGCTTGTAATTACCAACACGCTGTTCCGGCATCGGCGCATCCACACAACATCATGGATGCATGCCGGGTCCAAGCAAGAACATTTGCTGGACTACATAGTGACGGACCAGCGAATGCGAGCCCATGTCCTTGACACCAGGACCTACCGTGGAGCTGATCTGCCCTCTGACCATCGACTAGTCATCTGTAAGATGCGCCTGCCATTCTTCCACTCCGGTGGTGGGTGTACACCCAGGACCCCATTCCAACCTAAAGTGGCCTGGTCTCAGTTATCTGATGAAAGTTGCAAGCGAGAATTTCATCATCGCTTGCGGCTGGGATTGGCATCGTCCCCGACTCCTCCTGATGTCGAGGGTAAATGGGCGAGGTTTAGGACTGTGACTCATGCAGCTGCAATGGCTGCTTTGGGTACGTGGTCCAGACCTCCCCAGACACCCTGGATGACAGAGGAGTTGTTCAGGATGGTTGAGAAAAAGCGACAGGCCCACTGTCATCGGCTACAGAATCCCACATCAGAGAATGAGGCTTACCGCAGCCTTCGCTCGGAGGTTCGGAGAGCCGTGAGGCGCTGCAAGGATGGGTGGTGGTCGCGGGTTGCTGAGGAGATGGAGTCTGCCTCAGTGGCCCGTGATCACAAATCTCTATTTAACTCCATCCAAAAAGTAACCTGCAGTGCCACACCTATTACCATCATTAGGGGAAAAAACGGTGATCCAATTTCCGACCCCCAGGAACAGGTTCGCAGATTTGCTGAGCCTTTCTGTGAGGTCCTGGGGGAGGGAAAATCCCTCAGCCAGGAAAACATCGTGGCACAAAGTGAGGATGACCCTGCTGAGGCTGCGGTGCCTCAAATATTGGATGAAGTCACCCCCTGTGAGTGGCTGGCTGAGGTGCCATCTGCTGAGGAAGTATTGAAGGCGATCCGGAGTCTGAGACCAGGAAAGGCAGCGGGCAGAGATGATCTCCCAAGCGAAATGCTGAGGGAGGGTGGCGTTTGTGCACAGACTGCCCTATATGACATCATAACAACAGTCTGGACCACTGGACGGGTTCTGCAGGATTGGAAGGATGCCCTGGTGGTCCCCCTTTTTAAGAAGGGGGACCGCACAGACTGTAACAACTACAGGGGCATCTCACTCCTCAGTGTGCCGGGAAAGGTCTTGGCAAGGATTATTCAGCATCGCCTTGCCAGGCACGCTAAGGAGAGGCTTGCGGAGCCCCAATGCGGTTTCAGGAAAGGGCAGTCCTGCACAGATGCCATATTTTCTGTCCGTCTGCTACAGCAGAGGTGTAGGGAATTCCAACAAGACCTACATCTCTGCTTTATTGACCTGGTCAAGGCCTATGATACCATCAGTAGGCCTGGGCTCTGGGTCGTTCTTCGTGCTTTTGGAGTACCTGACCCTCTGCTCACGATCATTAAGGACCTTCATGATGGTGAGCGGGCCCGGGTAAAACTACGTGTCCGGGAGTCAGAGCCATTCCCTGTACACCTTGGGGTGCGACAGGGATGTCCTCTGGCTCCCACATTATTTAACATCTATTTTGACCACGTAGTTCGTGAAGCCTTCAATAGCTGTACCGGGGGAATCTCCATATGGTACAGATATAATGGGAGGCTAATCGATGCCCGGGTGCGGTCAAGGGATGGCTCCCTATTGCTCAACCACGTTATGTATGCTGATGACTTGGTAATAGCTGCTCAGTCAGAGGAGGAGTTGGAGACGCTGCTGCTGAGACTGGAGCGTGCCACTAAGAGGTGGGGCCTTACCATCAGCCCCACCAAAACTAAGCACCTGCCTGGGTATTTTGTACCATCGGACACTCCACCCCCACAACTCCCAATCGGTGATGGGGCAGTTGTGGAGAGAGTGGAGAGTTTCCCATACCTGGGCAGTGTGCTTATGACTGGCTCCAGTTTAACAGCAGAGGTCTCACTCCGAATCAGTCGAGCGGCAATATCTTTTCATCTGTTGCGTAACGCTGTGTGGAAGCTACCTGGTCTGTCGCTCCACACTAAGCTTCAGGTCTTCTCGGCCACGGTCATTCCCTCCCTTCTCTACGCTTGCGAAACGTGGACCCCCCTAATGGAACATCTTCACCGGTTAGAAACATTTAGGCTGGCCTGCCTACGATCCATCCTGGGTTTAACCAGACTGGATTGTGTGAGGAGCTCACAAATCCTTGAAAGATCTGGGCAGGGTCCCATCGGTGAGCTCCTCCGGCAGGCAAGGCTGCGATGGCTGGGTCATGTAGCCCGCATGCCCAGCCACCGCATGCCGAAACAGCTTTTGTTTGGCCGGATTGAGGGGGCTAAGCGGGCGCGGCACGGGCTATAGAAGAGATGGAGTGATGTGGTACAGGAGGACGTGGAGCTGAGTGGACTTGCCGATGACTGGTACCAGCGGTGTCAAGATCGGCCTCTGTGGAGGAGGCTCGTGAAGGATGCTACTGGGCAGTTGGAGGCAGTCGCCCTCCAACAACAACGGAGGGCGGAGGAGCGACGCTCACAACAGCGAGCGGAGCGCCGGGTGGCTAAAGCACAGCAGGTTGGCACAGTAGGGGGCACAGGTGGTGCATCAGCCAGTCATCTCAGTCAGTCGACCCGTGGCACCTGGGTCTGCCCCGTGACCTCCTGCCAGCGGGCGTTCGACACTTCACGTGGCCTCAGGGTGCACATAGCCTGGCACAAGCGTCGTGGTGACGTCACCGCCACTTAGTGGCGAATGGCGGTTGTTGTTGTCTCTGTCTGTGTATGTCTCTGTGTGTGTGTCTCTGTGTGTGTCTGTGTGTAAGCCTCACGCAGCCCGTCAGGGAGACTACACGGGGAGACATTTGTGTTGTGTCTGTGTGTGCGTGTCTCTGTGTGTCTGTGTGTGTGTCTGTGTGTGTCTCTGTGTGTGTGTGTGTGTCTGTGTGTGTGTCTGTGTGTGTGTCTCTGTGTGTGTCTGTGTGTGTGTCTGTGTGTGTGTCTCTGTGTGTGTCTGTGTGTGTAAGCCTCACGCAGCCCGTCAGGGAGACTACACGGGGAGACATTTGTGTTGTGTCTGTCTCTGTGTGCGTGTCTCAGTGTGTGTGTGTGTGTTGTGTGTCTCTGTGTGTGTGTGTCTGTGTGTGTGTGTCTTTGTGTGTGCGTGTGTTTGTGTGCGTGTGTCTCTGTGTGTGTCTCTGTGTGTGTGTGTCTCTGTGTGTGTTGTGTCTGTTGTGTCTGTGACTTCAATGCCCGAGTTGGTCACGATACTGGCACCTGGTCTGGAGTGATTGGAGGGCATGGGCCAGATCAGCTCAATAACAATGGTAGGAGGCTGCTAGATTTTTGTGCAGCCCATGGGCTTGTAATTACCAACACGCTGTTCCGGCATCGGCGCATCCACACAACATCATGGATGCATGCCGGGTCCAAGCAAGAACATCTGCTGGACTACATAGTGACAGACCAGCAGATGCGAGCCCATGTCCTTGACACCAGGACCTACCGTGGAGCTGATCTGCCCTCTGACCATCGACTAGTCATCTGTAAGATGCGCCTGCCATTCTTCCACTCCGGTGGTGGGTGTACACCCAGGACCCCATTCCGACCTAATTTGGCCTGGTCTCAGTTATCTGATGAAAGTTGCAAGCGAGAATTTCATCATCGCTTGCGGCTGGGATTGGCATCGTCCTCGACTCCTCCTGATGTCGAGGGTAAATGGGCGCGGTTTAGGACTGTGACTCATGCAGCTGCAATGGCTGCTTTGCGTACGCGGTCCAGACCTCCCCAGAGACCCTGGCTGACAGAGGAGGTGTTCAGGATGGTTGAGAAAAAGCAATAGGCCCACTGCCATCGGCTACAGAATGCCACGTCAGAGAATGAGGAGGGTTACCGCAGCCTTCGCTCGGAGGTTCGGAGAGCCGTGAGGCGCTGCAAGGATGGGTGGTGGTCGCGGGTTGCTGAGGAGATGGAGTCTGCCTCAGTGGCCCGTGATCACAAATCTCTATTTAACTCCATCAAAAAAGTAACCTGCAGCGCCACACCTATTACCATCATTAGGGGAAAAAACGGTGATCCAATCTCAGGAACAGGTTTGCAGATTTGCTGAGCATTTCTGTGAGGTCCTGGGGGAGGGAAAATCCCTCAGCCAGGAAAACATCTTGGCACAAAGTGAGGATGACCCTGCTGAGGCTGCGGTGCCTCAAATATTGGAAGAAGTCACCCCCTGTGAGTGGCTGGCTGAGGTGCCATCTGTTGAGGAAGTACTGAAGGCGATCTGGAGTCTGAGACCAGGAAAGGCAGCGGGCAGAGATGATCTCCCAAGCGAAATGCTGAGGGAGGGTGGCGTTTGTGCACAGACTGCCCTATATGACATCATAACAACAGTCTGGACCACTGGACGGGTTCCGCAGGATTGGAAGGATGCCCTGGTGGTCCCCCTTTTTAAGAAGGGGGACCGCACAGACTGTAACAACTACAGGGGCATCTCACTCCTCAGTGTGCCGGGAAAGGTCCTGGCATGGATTATTCAGCATCGCCTTGCCAGGCACGCTGAGGAGAGGCTTGCGGAGCCCCAATGCGGTTTCAGGATAGGGCGGTCCTGCACAGATGCCATATTTTCTGTCCGTCTGCTACAGCAGAGGTGTAGGGAATTCCAACAAGAACTACATCTCTGCTTTATTGACCTGGTCAAGGCCTATGATACCATCAGTAGGCCTGGGCTCTGGGTCGTTCTTCGTGCTTTTGGAGTACCTAACCCTCTGCTCATGATCATTAAGGACCTTCATGATGGTGAGCGGGCCCAGGTAAAACTACATGGCCGGGAGTCAGAGCCATTCCCTGTATACCTTGGGGTGCGACAGGGATGTCCTCTGGCTCCCACATTATTTAACATCTATTTTGACCACGTAGTTCGTGAAGCCTTGAATAGCTGTACCGGGGGAATCTCCATATGGTACAGATATAATGGGAGGCTGATCGATGCCCGGGTGCGGTCACGGGATGGCTCCCTATTGCTCAACCACGTTATGTATGCTGATGATTTGGTAATAGCTGCTCAGTCAGAGGAGGAGTTGGAGACGCTGCTGCTGAGACTGGAGCATGCCACTAAGAGGTGGGGCCTTACCATCAACCCCACCAAAACTAAGCACCTGCCTGGGTATTTTGTACCATCGGACACTCCACCCCCACAACTCCCGATCGGTGATGGGGCAGTTGTGGAGAGAGTGGAGAGTTCCCCATACCTGGGCAGTGTGCTTATGACTGACTCCAGTTTAACAGCAGAGGTCTCACTCCGAATCAGTTGAGCGGCAATATCTTTTCATCGGTTGCGTAACGCTGTGTGGAAGCTACCTGGTCTGTCGCTCCGCACTAAGCTTCAGGTCTTCTCGGCCACGGTCATTCCCTCCCTTCTCTACGCTTGCGAAACGTGGACCCCCCTAATGGAACATCTTCGCCGGTTAGAAACATTTAGGCTGGCCTGCCTACAATCCATCCTGGGTTTAACCAGACTGGATTGTGTGAGGAGCTCACAAATTCTTGAAAGATCTGGGCAAGGTCCCATCGGTGAGCTCCTCCGGCGGGCAAGGCTGCGATGTCTGGGTCATGTAGCCCGCATGCCCATCCACCGCATGCTGAAACAGCTTTTGTTCGGTCGGATTGAGGGGGCAAAGCGGGCGCGGCACGGGCTAGAGCAGAGATGGAGTGATGTGGTACAGGAGGACGTGGAGCTGAGTGGACTTGCCGATGACTGGTACCAGCGGTGTCAAGATCGGCCTCTGTGGAGGAGGCTCGTGAAGGATGCTACTGGGCAGTTGGAGGCAGTCGCCCTCCAACAACAACGGAGGGCGGAGGAGCGACGCTCACAACAGCGAGCGGAGCGCCGGGTGGCTAAAGCACAGCAGGTTGGCACAGTAGGGGGCACAGGTGGTGCATCAGCCAGTCATCTCAGTCAGTCGACCCGTGGCACCTGGGTCTGCCCCGTGACCTCCTGCCAGCGGGCGTTCGACACTTCACGTGGCCTCAGGGTGCACATAGCCTGGCACAAGCGTCGTGGTGACGTCACCGCCACTTAGTGGCGAATGGCGGTTGTTGTTGTCTCTGTCTGTGTATGTCTCTGTGTGTGTGTCTCTGTGTGTGTCTGTGTGTAAGCCTCACGCAGCCCGTCAGGGAGACTACACGGGGAGACATTTGTGTTGTGTCTGTGTGTGCGTGTCTCTGTGTGTCTGTGTGTGTGTCTGTGTGTGTCTCTGTGTGTGTGTGTGTGTCTGTGTGTGTGTCTGTGTGTGTGTCTCTGTGTGTGTCTGTGTGTGTGTCTGTGTGTGTGTCTCTGTGTGTGTCTGTGTGTGTAAGCCTCACGCAGCCCGTCAGGGAGACTACACGGGGAGACATTTGTGTTGTGTCTGTCTCTGTGTGCGTGTCTCAGTGTGTGTGTGTGTGTTGTGTGTCTCTGTGTGTGTGTGTCTGTGTGTGTGTGTCTTTGTGTGTGCGTGTGTTTGTGTGCGTGTGTCTCTGTGTGTGTGTCTCTGTGTGTGTGTGTCTCTGTGTGTGTTGTGTCTGTTGTGTCTGTGACTTCAATGCCCGAGTTGGTCACGATACTGGCACCTGGTCTGGAGTGATTGGAGGGCATGGGCCAGATCAGCTCAATAACAATGGTAGGAGGCTGCTAGATTTTTGTGCAGCCCATGGGCTTGTAATTACCAACACGCTGTTCCGGCATCGGCGCATCCACACAACATCATGGATGCATGCCGGGTCCAAGCAAGAACATCTGCTGGACTACATAGTGACAGACCAGCAGATGCGAGCCCATGTCCTTGACACCAGGACCTACCGTGGAGCTGATCTGCCCTCTGACCATCGACTAGTCATCTGTAAGATGCGCCTGCCATTCTTCCACTCCGGTGGTGGGTGTACACCCAGGACCCCATTCCGACCTAATTTGGCCTGGTCTCAGTTATCTGATGAAAGTTGCAAGCGAGAATTTCATCATCGCTTGCGGCTGGGATTGGCATCGTCCTCGACTCCTCCTGATGTCGAGGGTAAATGGGCGCGGTTTAGGACTGTGACTCATGCAGCTGCAATGGCTGCTTTGCGTACGCGGTCCAGACCTCCCCAGAGACCCTGGCTGACAGAGGAGGTGTTCAGGATGGTTGAGAAAAAGCAATAGGCCCACTGCCATCGGCTACAGAATGCCACGTCAGAGAATGAGGAGGGTTACCGCAGCCTTCGCTCGGAGGTTCGGAGAGCCGTGAGGCGCTGCAAGGATGGGTGGTGGTCGCGGGTTGCTGAGGAGATGGAGTCTGCCTCAGTGGCCCGTGATCACAAATCTCTATTTAACTCCATCAAAAAAGTAACCTGCAGCGCCACACCTATTACCATCATTAGGGGAAAAAACGGTGATCCAATCTCAGGAACAGGTTTGCAGATTTGCTGAGCATTTCTGTGAGGTCCTGGGGGAGGGAAAATCCCTCAGCCAGGAAAACATCTTGGCACAAAGTGAGGATGACCCTGCTGAGGCTGCGGTGCCTCAAATATTGGAAGAAGTCACCCCCTGTGAGTGGCTGGCTGAGGTGCCATCTGTTGAGGAAGTACTGAAGGCGATCTGGAGTCTGAGACCAGGAAAGGCAGCGGGCAGAGATGATCTCCCAAGCGAAATGCTGAGGGAGGGTGGCGTTTGTGCACAGACTGCCCTATATGACATCATAACAACAGTCTGGACCACTGGACGGGTTCCGCAGGATTGGAAGGATGCCCTGGTGGTCCCCCTTTTTAAGAAGGGGGACCGCACAGACTGTAACAACTACAGGGGCATCTCACTCCTCAGTGTGCCGGGAAAGGTCCTGGCATGGATTATTCAGCATCGCCTTGCCAGGCACGCTGAGGAGAGGCTTGCGGAGCCCCAATGCGGTTTCAGGATAGGGCGGTCCTGCACAGATGCCATATTTTCTGTCCGTCTGCTACAGCAGAGGTGTAGGGAATTCCAACAAGAACTACATCTCTGCTTTATTGACCTGGTCAAGGCCTATGATACCATCAGTAGGCCTGGGCTCTGGGTCGTTCTTCGTGCTTTTGGAGTACCTAACCCTCTGCTCATGATCATTAAGGACCTTCATGATGGTGAGCGGGCCCAGGTAAAACTACATGGCCGGGAGTCAGAGCCATTCCCTGTATACCTTGGGGTGCGACAGGGATGTCCTCTGGCTCCCACATTATTTAACATCTATTTTGACCACGTAGTTCGTGAAGCCTTGAATAGCTGTACCGGGGGAATCTCCATATGGTACAGATATAATGGGAGGCTGATCGATGCCCGGGTGCGGTCACGGGATGGCTCCCTATTGCTCAACCACGTTATGTATGCTGATGATTTGGTAATAGCTGCTCAGTCAGAGGAGGAGTTGGAGACGCTGCTGCTGAGACTGGAGCATGCCACTAAGAGGTGGGGCCTTACCATCAACCCCACCAAAACTAAGCACCTGCCTGGGTATTTTGTACCATCGGACACTCCACCCCCACAACTCCCGATCGGTGATGGGGCAGTTGTGGAGAGAGTGGAGAGTTCCCCATACCTGGGCAGTGTGCTTATGACTGACTCCAGTTTAACAGCAGAGGTCTCACTCCGAATCAGTTGAGCGGCAATATCTTTTCATCGGTTGCGTAACGCTGTGTGGAAGCTACCTGGTCTGTCGCTCCGCACTAAGCTTCAGGTCTTCTCGGCCACGGTCATTCCCTCCCTTCTCTACGCTTGCGAAACGTGGACCCCCCTAATGGAACATCTTCGCCGGTTAGAAACATTTAGGCTGGCCTGCCTACAATCCATCCTGGGTTTAACCAGACTGGATTGTGTGAGGAGCTCACAAATTCTTGAAAGATCTGGGCAAGGTCCCATCGGTGAGCTCCTCCGGCGGGCAAGGCTGCGATGTCTGGGTCATGTAGCCCGCATGCCCATCCACCGCATGCTGAAACAGCTTTTGTTCGGTCGGATTGAGGGGGCAAAGCGGGCGCGGCACGGGCTAGAGCAGAGATGGAGTGATGTGGTACAGGAGGACGTGGAGCTGAGTGGACTTGCCGATGACTGGTACCAGCGGTGTCAAGATCGGCCTCTGTGGAGGAGGCTCGTGAAGGATGCTACTGGGCAGTTGGAGGTAGTCGCCCTCCAACAACAACGGAGGGCAGAGGAGCGACGCTCACAACAATGAGCGGAGCGCCGGGTGGCTAAAGCACAGCAGGTTGGCACAGTAGGGGGCACAGTTGGTGCATCAGCCAGTCATCTCAGTCAGTCGACCCGTGGCACCTGGGTCTGCCCCGTGACCTCCTGCCAGGGGGCGTTCGACACGTCACGTGGCATCAGGGTGCAAATAGCCTGGCACAAGCGTCGTGGTGACGTCACCGCCACTTAGTGGCGAATGGCGGTTGTTGTTGTTGTGTCTGTGTGTGTTGTGTGTGTGTCTCTGTGTGTGTGTGTCTCTGTGTTTTTGTGTGTGTTGTGTGTGTGTGTCTCTGTGTGTGTGTGTCTGTGTGCGTGTGTCTCTGTGTGTGTCTGTGTGTGTGTGTGTCTGTGTGTCTGTCTCTGTGTGTGTGTGTCTCTGTGTGTGTGTGTCTCTGTGTGTACACCACCAGCAGGTGGCACGTGTCCACAGCAGGTGGCACATGTCCACAGCAGGTGTCACGTGTCCACAGCAGGTGGTGTCACGTGTCCACAGCGCGTGTCTCACCCAGGCCCTCCTGCTGCTCCGCGTGGCCACCAGGAAAGCGGTGGCCGCCTCGTCCGTGGGCCTCGGAGTCGGCGGAGGTCGGAGTCGCCTCATCGAATCGCGACGGTCGATTCGTGACGGTCGACAATCGACGCGCGCGGGACATAGAATCTCTTCGGCGATTGGTTGATTTCTCATCAAGCAGGATTCGACGGGGAGGAATCGCGCTGACTTTAGATGTCGAGGAATCGATGCGGCGATTGGCTTGCGACGGCAAGCGTCAGCTCAGCGCATTTCCCGGCAAAACCAAAATCACGAAACCACGTGGTCTGGGTAGAGTGAGTCCAGTCCGGGGTACAGAGAGTCCAGTCCAGGGCACATCGAGTCCAGTCCGTGTACAGTGAGTCCAGTCCGGGTACAGTGAGTCCATCACAGACACAGTGAGTCCATCACAGGCACAGTGAGTTCATCACAGACACAGCGAGTCCATCACAGACACAGTGAGTCCAGTCCGGGGCACAGCGAGTCCATCACAGACACAGTGAGTCCATCACAGACACAGTGAGTCCATCACAGACACAGTGAGTCCATCACAGACACAGTCAGTCCATCACAGACACAGTGAGTCCATCACAGACACAGTGAGTCCATCACAGACACAGTGAGTCCATCACAGACACAGTGAGTCCATCACAGACACAGTGAGTCCATCACAGACACAGTGAGTCCATCACAGACACAGTGAGTCCATCACAGACACAGTGAGTCCAGTCCGGGTACAGTGATTCCATCACAGACACAGCGAGTCCATCACAGACACAGTGAGTCCTGTCGGGGTACATTGAGTCCATCACAGACACAGTGAGTACAGTCCGGGCATAATGAGTCCAGTCCGTGCACAGTGAGTCCATCACAGACACAGTGAGTCCATCACAGACACAGTGAGTCCAGTCCGGGCACAGTGAGTCCAGTCCGGGCACAGTGAGTCCAGTCTGGGTACAGTGAGTCCATCACAGACACAGTGAGTCCATCACAGACACAGTGAGTCCAGTCCGGGCACAGTGAGTCCAGTCCGGGCACAGTGAGTCCAGTCTGGGTACAGTGAGTCCATCACAGACACAGTGAGTCCATCACAGACACAGTGAGTACAGTCCGGGAATAATGAGTCCAGTCCGTGCACAGTGAGTCCATCACAGACACAGTGAGTCCAGTCCGGGCACAGTGAGTACAGTCCGTGCACAGTGATTATCCGTCGGTATTTAAAATCCGGCGCATTCACACGCCCCACGACGCCGTCGGATTATCATTATCGATGATCGACCGCACGTCTACGTTGAACTTCTTTTGCACCGTACGTAGCCAACCGCGATAATCGGAGGTGCGGGGGTGGGGGGAAGGACAAACAAGCTAGACACAGCAGAAGCACTTCTAAAGAAATGATACTCTTTGGTTCTATTCGGTAAAGTCATGTAGGTAAAAAATAAAACAAAAATCACGACGTTTCGGCCACAACACAAGCGGCCTTCATCAGGTGAAGGGACCAGGCTGTCTCGAAGACTACGCTGGAGTGAAAGTCTTCGAGACAGTCTGGTCCCTTCACCTGATGAAGGCCACTTGTGTTGTGGCCGAAACGTCGTGATTTTTGTTGTTTTATTTTTTACCTACGTGACTTTACCGAATAGAACCAAAGAGTATGGATCCTTGCAGTCACGAAAGCTTCAAATCTAGAACTAGAGAAACGAGTTTCTCAATCGAGACGAATTAACAAGTGGCATAGCTCCGGTGGCTTCCTGACGTCGGAAGGGAAGAGCGTTCCAGACGGCCGCAGAAGCGCAGTCCGGAGCGCGTCGCTTGCCGTCGTCATCTGGAAGTCGCGACTCGAATACCGCAAAAGCGTTGCCGCCAGTTTTAATACGAAACGCGCCGAGGTTATTTTGATTTAAAGCTTTCGTGACTGCAGTAATTCATATTCTAGGCTCTTTCGGTAAAGTCACGTTGAAGGGAATGAAATGGTTGTGGTTTTTTTCTGTTTGCCTTTTAAGGGACGGCGTGACCCACCGTCAACTTTGAGCCGAACGAGCCGACTGACGAGAGGTCCCATTTGCCTTTCCCAAATCACGTCCCGTGACCATGAATGTCCCTCGCACCGCGAGACGCCGCCTGAACCACTGGGCGGGAGAAGACCTGTTCCCCGCCGGGCACGCCTGCACCTCGGACGGCCTCCTCGGCGGCGGCGGGCCGCCGACTTTGCCGGCGGCGGGGGAACAGGCTCGCCAGGGCCGAGCGTGGCGCCCGGAGGACGTTGACGGCACCGTGTTCGGAGAACAGGCGGCGGCGGCGGCGCGTGGAGCCCGGCCGGAACGCGGCGCCGGCGTCGGCGGCTTCGTCGCCAGCGCCGGCGGCCGCGAGTACCCCGAGGGAGCCGCCACCGCCGGTGCCGCGCGAGACGACTCCGCGGGGTCCCCTCGCGAGCCGGAGAGGCGCGCGGGCGGCGTGGGCGTCGAGGAGCTGGCGACGCGGGGGCGAGGCGCTGGCGGGGCGAGGAGGACGCGGCCGCCTTGAGGCGGGACGGCGGAGGGAGGAGGGAGGACGACGACGATGACGCGGCGCAGGTTCGCGGGTCGAAGCCCGCGCCAAGCGCGTCGGAAGCGGCCGGGGGCGAGCCGAGGGCTCGCTGCGAGCGCCTGCAGAACGATCTGCGGGTGGGTTTGGCCGCTCGGCAGGAGGCGGACGGGCGGGCGAAGCGCTGCCGGAGGCTCGAGCGTCAGGTGCAGCAGCTAGAGAAGTCGCTTGGAGCCCTGCAGGAGGTGAGAGGAAGCACGGTAACTGACGTCGCGGGCCGGATCCGGCCCGCGACGTCAGTCCATCAGGCCCGCCGACGGTACTTGAATTTGGTTGATAAAACGTATGGAACACGAGACGTTGTGATACAATTTAAATTTAAATATGTTTAGAATACTAGGAGATCTTCACACGTGCGGAGACCTCCTGACTGCTATGTGCCTTAAATTTACTATTTTAAATTGTAAATTATTGTATCTAGATGTTCTTGTTTATTGTAATGTTTGCTTATTTCGCGCCATCCCAAGTCCTTCCCCGGCTCGTGGTAGCTCCGCCTACGCTCTGACGTTACCGTGGTTTCCATGGCAACGTCATGGCAACACGTTACCATGGTTTCCATGGCAACACAAACACGCATCTTTCCCGCCCCCAAGTATTGAACAGAATGATTTTGCGGCCCGCGCTCGTCATTCTATCAGTTATCCGGCCCGCTGTGAACAAAAGTTTGCTGACCCCTGATCTATCGCGTTGCTCTCTCCTCGCCCGATGTGTTTTGACGGAACTGAATGGTCTAAGTATGACGTGTGACTGAATATGCCCATAATGCGCCCGATTTTGTCATATCTAAGAAGCTAAGCGGGTTGAGTGTGGATTGTGCCAAGGACTCACGGCGGGGCTGCTCGCTGCATCCCACGTCTATGCTCCTCGCCTTCAGAAAGTCTCGTTGACCATTCTGGCGAAGTATGGTCAAATAACCCCGCACGAACTCAGTGGCGTGGACAGGGCCTCATCCATCCAGTAGATTGACGAAGGGCTTTGCGTGCATTTCCTTTCCGTAAAAAAAACAAAAATTAAAATTCTGCCTGTTACCAAATCACACTAAATGTACTTGTGGGGTTTCTCTGGGTGCTGTCATTTTTGTTTCCCCACACGGAGCCCAAAAACTTGTTGGTGTCGGCAAAGAAGAATTGCAAAGCGGCACGCTCCAGAAAAAGTCTCCAGACTCAGTGTGGGGGGCTTTGCTGAGCGCTATTTCACGCACGTAATTAACATCGTGGTATCCGGGGACTCCTCTACTTACAAACATTCGACTTATGAACTTTCAGCGATAAGAACAAACCCCTGTCCATATGTCCAGTCGGCCTGTTCGGACCGAGATTCGTAAGTTCAACCTCCCAAGTTGGCATCTACATCTACAGGAGATTACACAACTTGTAAACCCATTCCCCGTGTTGACTTCAGGATGTGACTATGTTACACACACACACACACAGCTTCAGGACGTGACTATGTTACACACACATACAGGATGTGACTATGTTACACACACACAGGATGTGACTATGTTACACACACACACAGGATGTGATTATGTTACACACATATCACACACACGATGTGACTATGTTACACACACACACACAGCTTCAGGACGTGACTATGTGACACACATACACAGCTTCAGGACGTGACTATGTTACACACACACAGCTTCAGGATGTGACTATGTTACACACACACACACACAGCTTCAGGACGTGACTATGTTACACACACATACAGGATGTGATTATGTTACACACACATCACACACACGATGTGACTATGTTACACACACATACACGCAGGATGTGCTTATGTTACACACACACATATACAGGATGTGACTATGTTACACACACACACGATGTGACTATGTTACACACACACAGGATGTGACTATGTTACACACACACACACAGGATGTGATTATGTTACACACACACACAGGATGTGATTATGTTACACACACACACAGCTCAAGTCCCAACTCGACCTGAGACCACACCCGAACAAACATGCAGGCGCTTTATACAGTGAGGGAAAAAAAGTATTTGATCCCCTGTTGATTTTGTACGTTTGCCCACTGACAAAGAAATGATCAGTCTATAATTTTAATGGTAGGTTTATTTGAACAGTGAGAGACAGAATAACAACAAAAAATCCAGAAAAACGCATGTCAAGAATGTTATAAATTGATTGCATTATCTCTCCCTGTGTAACATTCTTGACATGCGTTTTTCTGGATTTTTGTTGTTGTTATTCTGTCTCTCACTGTTCAAATAAACCTACCATTAAAATTATAGACTGATAATTTCTTTGTCAGTGGGCAAACGTACAAAATCAATAGGGGATCAAATACTTTTTTCCCTCACTGTATCTCTCCCCCGTGTATCTCTCCCCGTGTATCTCTCCCCCTGTATCTATCCCCGTGTATCTCTCCCCCTGTATCTCTCCCCGTGTATCTCTCCCCGTGTATCTCTCCCCGTGTATCTCTCCCCCGTGTATCTCTCCCCGTGTATCTCTCCCCCTGTATCTCTACCCCTGTATCTCTCCCCCTGTATCTCTCCCCCGTGTATCTCTCCCCGTGTATCTCTCCCCCTGTATCCCTCCCCCTGTATCTCTCCCCCGTGTATCTCTCCCCGTGTATCTCTCCCCGTGTATCTCTCCCCGTGTATCTCTCCCCCGTGTATCTCTCCTCGTGTATCTCTCCCCCGTGTATCTCTCCCCCGTGTAACTCTCCCCCTGTATCTCTCCCCGTGTATCTCTCCCCGTGTATCTCTCCCCCGTGTATCTCTCCCCGTGTATCTCTCCCCCTGTATCTCTCCCCGTGTATCTCTACCCCTGTATCTCTCCCCCTGTATCTCTCCCCGTGTATCTCTCCCCGTGTATCTCTCCCCCTGTATCTCTCCCCCGTGTATCTCTCCCCGTGTATCTCTCCCCGTGTATCTCTCCCCCTGTATCTCTCCCCCCTGTATCTCTCCCCCGTGTATCTCTCCCCGTGTATCTCTCCCCCTGTATCTCTCCCCCTGTATCTCTCCCCGTGTATCTCTCCCCCTGTATCTCTCCCCTTGTATCTCTCCCCGTGTATCTCTCCCCCTGTATCTCTCCCCCTGTATTTCTCCCCGTGTATCTCTCCCCGTGTATCTCTCACACGTACACACACTCACACGTACACACACTCACACGTACACACTCACACGTACACACACGTACACACACGTACACACACTCACACGTACACACACTCACACGTACACACACTCACACGTACACACACGTACACACACTCACACGTACACACTCACACGTACACACACTCACACGAACACACACTCATACGTACACACTCACACGTACACACACTCACACGTACACACACACACACACGTACACACACTCACACGTGCACACACGTACACACTCACACGTACACACACTCACATGTACACACGTACACACACTCACACGTACACACACTCACACGTACACACTCACACGTACACACGTACACACACTCACGTACACACACTCACACGTGCACACACTCACACGTACACACACTCACACGTACACACACTCACACGTACACACAAGGAGAGATGTGTGGAGTGGTTTTGGATGGAGGGAGGTGGGAGGGGAGCCGAAAGCCTCAACAAACCTTCACTTCTGCCAGGGTTAATAATTCATTGGTGTCTTCTCCAGCTGGGTCAATCATTAATCGTACACACCCCACTCACTCTGACTCATTCCATTCTTTTAAATCCTCTCGCCTGCTCGTCTCCCTCGCAGGAGGAAAAGAGGAGGGTTGGTGAACCGAGCCGATCCATGCATCACCACCACCAGCAGCAGCACCACCACCACCACCAGCACCACCACCACCAGCAGCACCACCACCAGCACCACCACCACCAGCAGCAGCACCACCACCAGTAGCAGCACCACCACCAGCACCACCACCACCAGCACCACCACCACCAGCAGCACCACCACCAACAGCAGCACCACCAGCACCACCAGCACCAGCAGCAATGTCCCCAGGCTCCGTCTCCGCGCCCCTCCGCAGCTGCAGGAGTCTGGCTCCATCTCCTGTCGCCGTTGGCATCGTCGCCGTCTTGGCGGTGGCCGCTGCTTACGAAGGTGGGCGCAGCGTTGGTGGTGCACCAGGGGTTGGTGGTACACACACAGCGTTGGTGGTGTACACACAGTGTTGGTGGTGTACACACAGCGTTGGTGGTGTACACACAGCGTTGGTGGTGTACACACAGTGTTGGTGGTGTACACACAGCGTTGGTGGTGCACCAGGGGTTGGTGGTGCACCAGGGGTTGGTGGTGCACCAGGGGTTGGTGGTGCACACACAGCGTTGGTGGTGCACCAGGGGTTGGTGGTGCACACGCAGCGTTGGTGGTGTACACACAGTGTTAGTGGTGTACACACAGCGTTGGTGGTGTACACACAGTGTTGGTGGTGCACACGCAGCGTTGGTGGTGCACAGTGTTGGTGGTGCATCAGGGGTTGGTGGTGCACCAGGGGTTGGTGGTGTACACACAGTGTTGGTGGTGTACATACAGTGTTGGTGGTGTACACACAGTTTTGGTGGTACACACACAGCGTTGGTGGTGTACGGTGCTTTTTTCAGGAATATTTTTGCTGGCGTTTTTTTTCACGGATTTTCTGTTTGCACAGTCACCACATAGTCACTCTGTTTTCTCGTTCGTGTTTTTGTGTTTGTTGCGGTTGCACCCGATTCAAGAGCCGAACGGCTCACAGGGGCTATAACCAAAATAAACTGAAACTGAAGAAAAAAAACATCTGATAAACTGAAGGTGACAAAAACACAAAGCGGCTCGTGGCTCCGCACAACGATGGCTCTTTGAAAGCTCCGCGTCTCTCTCCGCGTCTCTCTCGTTCCCCGCGGAGTCAACTCGTTCGCCGAGACGGAGCGCTCCGACGGAGCCTTTGACGCTAGCAGGCGAGGCTGCTCGCTTGTTTAGACGACGCCGACGCCGCTCGAAGCGTCTCACCGCGTGCTGAGATGATGCACAGCGAGCGGTGACCACAAACTGATGATGATGATGATGCCCCGCGTGGCGGCCACGTCAATTCTCGATGTGGGGGTGGGGGTGGTCGGGGAAGCGGAGGACACGGAGGGAAAAATCCACGCGACCACATGAAGAGAGAGTGTGTACGTGTGTGTACGTATGAGTGTGTGTTTGTGTACGTGTGTGTACGTGTGTGTACGTATGTGCATATGTGTGTGTACGTGAGTGTGTCTGTGTACGTGTGAGTGTGTGTCTGTGTACGAGTGTGTGTGTTTGTGTACGTGTGAGTGTGTGTACGTGTGTGTACGTGTGTATGTGCGATAGTGTAGCGGTTAGCGCGCTGCGCTATGAACCTGGCAACACGGGTTCGATTCCCGCTCACGGCCAACACCAGTGACGATTATTCGAACCGGTCCCGGGCCTACCTTAGGTCGACTCAGCCTCAAATGAGTACATTGCCACTAGGGAGACAAAGGCGGTCGGGCGTGGTGCTGGCCACCCACCCCCTCGTGTACAGTTTCGGCCTTCATAGGTGCTCGCTAACAGCACTTGCCCCTACAGTCTGTTAAGGCTATATGGGGATCTTTGTCTTATCTTGTACGTGAGTGTGTCTGTGTACGTGTGAGTGTACGTGTGTACGTGTGAGTGTGTGTCTGTGTACGTGTGTGCGTGTGAGTGTGTGTCTGTGAGTGTGTGTACATGTATGTACGTGTGAGTGTGTGTCTGTGTACGTGTGAGTGTGTGTCTGAGTACGTGTGAGTGTGTGTCTGTGTACGTGTGTGAGTGTGTGTGTCTGTACCGGGGGAATCTCCATTTGGTACAGATATAATGGGAGGCTGTTCGATGCCCGGGCGCGGTCAAGGGATGGCTCCCTATTGCTCAACCACGTTATGTATGCTGATGATTTGGTAATAGCTGCTCATTCAGAGGAGGAGTTGGAGACGCTGCTGCTGAGACTGGAGCGTGCCACTAAGAGATGGGGGCCTTACCTTCAGCCACACCAAAACTAAGCACCTGCCTGGATATTTTGTACCATCAGACACTCCACCCCCACAACTCCCAATCGGTGATGGGGCAGTTGTGGAGAGAGTGGAGAGTTTCCCATACCTGGGCAGTGTGCTTATGACTGGCTCCAGTTTAACAGCAGAGGTCTCACTCCGAATCAGTCGAGCGGCAATATCTTTTCATCGGTTGCGTAACGCTGTGTGGAAGCTACCTGGTCTGTCGCTCCGCACTAAGCTTCAGGTCTTCTCGGCCACGGTCATTCCCTCCCTTCTCTACGCTTGCGAAACGTGGACCCCCTTAATGGAGCATTTTCGCCAGTTGGAAACATTTAGGCTGGCCTGCCTACGATCCATCCTGGGTTTAACCAGACTGGATTGTGTGAGGAGCTCACAAATCCTTGAAAGATCTGGGCAAGGTCCCATCGATGAGCTCCTCCGGCAGGCAAGGCTGGGTCATGTAGTCCGCATGCCCAGCCACTGCATGCCGAAACAGCTTTTGTTCGGCCGGATCGAGGGGGCTAAACGGACGCGGCACGGGCTAGAGAGGAGATGGAGTGATGTGGTACGGGAGGACGTGGAGCTGAGTGGACTTGTCGATGACTGGTACCAGCGGTGTCAAAATTGGCCTCTGTGGAGGAGGCTCGTGAAGGACGCTACTGGGCAGTTGGAGGCAGTCGCCCTCCAACAACAACGGAGGGTGGAGGAGCGACGCTCACAACAACGAGCGGAGCGCCGGGTGGCTAAAGCACAGCAGGTTGGCACAGTAGGGGGCACAGGTGGTGCACCAGCCAGTCATTTCGGTCATCTCAGTCAGTCGACCCGTGGCACCTTGGTCTGCCCCGTGACCTGCCAGCGTGACCTCAAGGTGCACATGGCCTGGCACAAGCGTCGTGATGTCACCGCCACTTAGTGGCGAATGGCGGTTGTTGTGTGTGTGTATGTAGCTGTTAGCGCGCTGCGCTACGAACCCGGCGACCCAAGTTCGATTCCCTCTCACGGCCAACACCGTCAGTGACGATTCTCTGAACCGGTCCTGGGCCTCCCCTAGGTCGACTCAAGCTCAAATGAGTAACCTGGTGCGGTGTGTAGTAAACATCGCCACTGGGGAGACAAAGGCGGCCGGGCGTGGTGCTGGCCACCCACGCTCTCGTGTGCCACAGTGCCAGTAGCCTTGGTAGGTGCTGCTACTCGCGAGCAGCAGCAGCACTTGCCCCGGCAGTCCGTGACAGCCGTCGTGTACACGGTGGTGGGGATTTTTTGCACGCGGCGTTTTATATTAAATATTTGCTGTTTTTTTCCAGGATGTTTCTGTTACGCATTGTCGCTTTAAGATGTTCTGTGTTCATATTTTGTTTGTTGCGGCTGCACCCGACTTGAGAGCCGCATGGCTCACAGCGCTATCTCCATAGATATAAAAGGCAAAGTTGTGATTGTGTGTGTCTGTTCAAAATGTTTAGCGTACTGCCCGACATGCAACAAACTGGAAATTTGCCACGTGGGTACTTTCCAGACTGTACACCATCCTAAAATTATAAAAATACACTTTTGCTTTTTCTTTAGGGGGGTAGCTCAATAATGCATCTATTTTTTTTGCACGTTAAGTGAGCTGTGACGTCAAATCTGTCATGTGACCCGCGCACGTGGAAGCGTAACGCGTTGTAGTGTAGTGACCCAAGTTCGATTCCCGCTCACGGCCACCGCCGGTGACGATTATTTTTTTACCGGTCCTGGGCCTACCCTAGGTCGACTCGGCATCAAATGAGTACCTGCTCTGCTGTGTGAACATCGCCACTGGGGGGACGTGGTGAATCCTCGTCCCGGGCGTAGCCGGGTAGTACAGCTCGTACCTAACAAACTTGAAACTTCGTCTCTCTCTCTGTGCGCGCGTGCGCGTGTCTCTCCCCCCACCCACCCACCCCGCCGCAGTGGACCTGCTCGACACGGAGACCACGCAGGGTGACCTCGGCTGGGTCGCCTCCCCGCCCGACGGGGTGAGTCGAGCGTGGAGGCCACGAGACCTCTGTGGATGTTCGGGGGGGGAGGGGCGTCCATAGATGACGTCACGCACTTAGGGGGTGGGGTCAGACATTTGTGACGATGCGTGACGAGAGAGGGAGGTTTGAGAAATGTGACGTCACATCATCAAAATGCGCAACTTTAAATAAATACAGACAACACTAAGTTGCCTCGGTGGGAGTAGTTACATTGGAGAAACCAAACGACATGTCTCGGACCGCATTCGTGAACACAAAGCAGACCTGAAACACGGTAGGACCAACACCTCGGCCGTGGCAGATCACTGTTATAATTAAGTAGGCTCACATGACATTGACTTCTCCAAGACAGAGGTTCTTTGCAAGCCATCTGGCTACCATGAGAGATTCGTTCATGAGTCTATTCACATATACAAACACAGAGACAATTTCAACCGAGAAGATGGATTCTGGCTTAGCAATCATTGGAAGGATTTCATAAACCATTTCGGGTCTTAATTGATTGTTCACGCTTACGGTGGCTTTCAGACCTCATCCATTATTTTTCGTCTCCCCCCTCCTCTTTTCCGAACATAGATGGACTCGTCCTTCTGAACTGCCAAATTGCTCTCCGTGGTGCTAACGTAAAAAAAAAACGCCACTTTTTTCAAAATTTCTTGCTGTGGTTTTCACACCTGATGATGATTATGTTAGGGTCATCGGCCCCCGGGATCTCTCCTGCCTGCGACCCTGCCCGCGAAGTACCGACGCCCCCAGACTCTCCACTAGTGTGGGAGCTGCCGCCGCTGCACTCCTCACCGGGCGGGGAAGGGCCGCCGCGCTCCAGTTCCCCCCCCTGGGCTGTCGAGAGTGATGCCTTACCGGCAGGAAACCCAATCTTCCTCGCTCGCCTCATGGTCCTTGTGTGCAGGTCCTTGAGGGTTGGTAGATTGCAGGCAATTACCTTCTCAGCAGTGTGGATGATACGCTGCAGTCTGCTCTTGTCCTTGGCAGTGGCAGCAGCGTACCAGACGGTTATGGAGGAGGTGAGGATGGATTCAATGATTGCTGTATAGAATTGCACCATCATTGTCTTTGGCAGGTTGAATTTTTTCAGCTGCCATAGAAAGTAAATCCTCTGTTGAGCTTTCTTAGTGAGGGAGCTGATGTTCAGTTCCCACTTGAGGTCCCAGGAGAGAATAGTGCCCAGGAAGCGGAAGGACTCTACAATTTTGACTGGGGAGTCTAACAGAGTGATGGGGGTGAGTGGGGCTGTATTCTTCCTGAAGTCCACAACCATCTCAACTGTCTTTAGAGCATTTAGCTCTAAGTTGTTCTGGCTACACCAGGTCACCAGGTTGTCAGCTTCCCACCTATAGTCAGACTCATCCCCACCAGAGATCAGCCCAATGAGGGTGGTGTCGTCCGCAAACTTCAAGAGTTTGACGGACAGATGATTGGAGGTGCAGCTGTTGGTATACAGAGAGAAGAGCAGTGGGGAAAGGACGCAGCCCTGAGGAGTTCTGGTGCTGATGGAGCTGGAGTCAGAGACTTGTGTTCCCAGCTTAACGCACTGCTTCCTGTCAGACAGGAAGTCTGTGATCCAGTAGGGCACGTTCAGCTGGAAGAGCTTGTCCTGAAGCAGGGCAGGGATGATGGTGTTGAAGGCAGAGCTGAAGTCCACAAACAGGATCCTAGCGCAGGATGCTGGGGCGTCCAGATGCTGTAGGATGAAGTGGAGGGCCATGTTAACTGCGTCGTCCACAGACCTGTTGGCTCTGTAGGCAAACTGAAGGGGGTCCAGGAGAGGGTCTGTGATGGCTTTGAGGTGTGCCAGGACCAGGCGCTCAAAAGACTTCATTACCACAGATGTAAGGGCGACCGGTCTGTAATCATTTAGTCCTGTTGGCCTTAGCTTTTTGGGCACAGGGATGATGGTGGAGGACTTGAGACAGGCTGGTACATGGCATGTCTCCAGGGAGGTGTTAAAGATGTAGGTGAACACCGGAGACAGCTGGTCAGCGCAGTGCCTGAGGGTGGCTGGAGAGACAGAGTCCGGCCCGGCTGCTTTGCGTGGATTCTGCCTCTTGAAAAGTCTATTAACTTCTCCCTCCTGAAAGGAGAGAGTCGTCTCTGTAGTATGGGTGGGGGATGGGGCCTCTTGAGTGGGAAGGGGTAGTTCAGGACAGTCCAATTGTCTTTCAAATCTGCAGTAGAACTCGTTCAGGTCGTTGGCCAGGCGGGAGTCGTTAGTGGTGTGGGGAGCTCTGGGCTTGTAGTTGGTGATCTGTCTGAGCCCTCTCCAGACAGAAGCAGAGTCGTTAGTAGAGAACTGGTGTTTTAGTCTCTCTGAGTACAGTCGTTTAGCCTCTCTCACCGCTTTGCTAAACCTGTTCTTCGACTCCTTGAATCTGTCTCTATCTCCACTCCTAAACGCTTCCTCCTTCTCCAACCTCAACCTTCTGAGCTTTGCTGAGAACCAGTGCTTGTTGTTGTTAAAGTTCACCCTGTTACGTGTTGGGATACAGCAGTCCTCACAGAAGCTGATGTAGGACGTCACAGCCTCTGTGAGTTCATCCAGACTATTGGTAGCAGTCGTGAACATATCCCAGTCAGTACAGTCTAAGCACGCCCGCAAATCTTCCACAGCCTCACTGGTCCACTGTTTAGATGTCCTCACAGCAGGTTTACAGAGTTTTAGTTTCTGCCTGTATGCAGGAATCAGGTGGACCATGGCATGGTCAGAGTGTCCTAGTGCGGCTCGGGGGACGGCGTGGTAGGCTCTACTGACTGTAGAGTAGCAGTGATCCAGAGTGTTCCCTTCTCTGGTTGGGCATTTAATGAATTGTATGTATTTGGGGAGTTCGTGGCTGAGATTACCTTTGTTAAAGTCGCCAAGTACGATAACCAACGAATCTGGATTTGCTCGCTCCACACTCAGAATCTGATCGGCGAGCATGCGTTGGGCCTCTTTAACCTGAGGACACGGCGGCAAATCAACTCCGACCAAAATGAGCGACGCGAACTCGCGAGGCGAGTAAAACGGTTTACAGGTTATAAAAATTGATTCAAGGAGTGGAGAACAATGTTTCAGAATCACTGTGACATCTACACTCCCCCCCACACTCCCTCCCACACTCCACTCCCTCTCCCCTCACCACGACCGCAGTGGCAGCAGCCTACGAGTGGCCAACGCTCAAGGCCCAGGCTGTACCAGGCGCAGTGCCGCCCCGCCGTGCCCAGGCAGGACAAGTGGCTGCGCACCGCCTGGATCCCGCGCGGCGACGCTCGCCGCGTCTTCCTCGAGATCCGCTTCGGCTTACGGCGGCGGTGCCCCCGTCGCCTCCCGGCCGCCTCCGCCGCCGGCTGCGACGACGACGCGTTGAACGTTTACTACCGGGAGTCGGACGACCCCGGCGACGTCGCCGCTGGGGTCTTCGCCGACGACGAGCGGCGGCTCTTCTCCAAGGTCGACGTCTTCGGCTCGGGCGGGTCGGAGGTCGAGGCGGCGGGCGACGTGGGGCCCCTCTCCCGGGGCGGCCTCCGTCTGGCGTTCCGCGACACGGGGGCCTGCGCGTGGCTGGCGTCCGTGCGCGTCTACCGCAGGCGCTGCCCGGCCCTCGCGGTCCGCCTCGCCGAGTTCCCCGACGCTCCGGCCGCCGGCGACGGGCCGTGGGCGCTGTCGGAGGTGACGGGGGCGTGCGTGGGCCACGCGCTCCGGCCCGAGGGGGAGCCGGAGCCGGCGATGTTCTGCAACGCCGACGGCGAGTGGGAGGGCCACCCCGGGAGCTGCGTCTGCCGTGCCGGGTACCAGCAGGCGGGGAACGCCTGCCAAGGTGACGCGTTGGGATTTGTTTTAGTAGATTCATCATCGCTTACCCTCGAGAGAGATGTGGAAAGATCCAGCGGACCTCCCACACACTCACTCGCCCACTCACCCACTCACTCACCCACTCACTCACCCACCCACCCACCTACTCACTCACTCACCCACCCACCCACCCAACCACTTATCCACCCACCCACTCACTCACTCAACCACTGACTCACCCACTCACTCACTCAACCACTCACCCACCCACTCACTCACTCGCCCACCCACTCACTCACCCACCCACTCACTCACTCACCCATTCACCCAACCACTCACTCACCCACTCACTCACCCACTCACCCACTCACCCACCCACTCACCCACCCACATACCTACTCATCCACTCACTCACCCACTTTCTCACTCACCCAACCACTTACCCACCCACGCACTCTCTCACCCACCCCATCTCATCTCTCTCCCCATCTGCTCATCTCTCTCCCCATCTGCTCATCTCTCTCCCCATCTCTCGCTACTGACAGCACCAACAGTCTGTAAAGGTTCATAATAAAGGTGTTAAACTGAGTCTGTAAAGGCTACAGGTCGGGGGGCGGGACCTTTGTGCGTGCAGTGTGTGAGCAGGGCTCTTATAAGGAGACGGCCCAAGACAGCTCCTGCTCCCGGTGTCCGCCACACAGCACGGGCAGCGTCATCGGAGCGACGTCCTGCACCTGCCACGATGGATACTTCCGGCCCAGCGGCGAGCCCCAGTCTGTGGCCTGTGCAAGTTCGTTCACTATGCGCCATACACTACACTATACACTACTACACTATACACTACTACACTACACTATACACTACTACACTACACTATACACTACTACACTACACTATACACTACTACACTATACACTACACTATACACTACTACACTATACACTACTACACTACACTATACACTACTACACTATACTATACACTACTACACTACACTACTACACTACACTCTACACTACTACACTACACTATACACTACTACACTATACACTACTACACTACACTATACACTACTACACTACACTATACACTACACTATAAACTACTACACTACACTATACACTACACTACACTATACACTACTACACTATACACTACACTATACACTACCTACTACACTACACTATACACTACACTATACACTACACTATACACTACACTATACACTACTACTATACACTACTACACTACACTATACACTACTACGCTATACACTACACTATACACTACACTATACACTACACTATACACTACCTACTACACTACTCTATAAACTCCGTTCCGCCCCCCCCCCCCCCCGGCCAGAGCCGCCGTCGGCCCCCAGGGACGTCGTCACCTCGCCGCTCTCCGCCGCCGCCTCGGTGACGCTCCGGTGGAGCCCGCCGGCGAATCCCGGCGGGCGCTCCGACCTCGCCTACCCCGTCGTGTGCCGGCTCCACCCGCCCCCCCGGCGGGGGGGGGGGGTGGGGAGAGGGGCCAGGAGCCGGCGCCGCCGTGTGGCCCGGCCGTGAGGTTCCGGCCTCCGCTCCCGCTGACGAACGCCTCGGTAGAGGTGAGCGGCCTGCGTGAGAACGCCGCCTACACCCTGGAGGTGCACGCCACCAACGGCGTCTCCCGCCTGAGCGGCGTCCCCTCGGCGTTCGCGGCCGTCCACGTCGCCACGTCACGGGATCGTGAGTCGTCGTCCCCCCCCCTCCTCCTCTCGCTCACGGCCATCGTCTTTCTTTTTTTGAAATCTCTTTTTCATCTTTAGATATTTAGTCGCTTTTGTCGAATATTTTTTTTCTATCTTTTTTTAAATGGTTTTTTAAAATATATATTTTTAAATACATTCTCCTTTTTAAAAAGCTATAACATGCATATAACACTATAATATTATTCTTAAATGCTATGCAAAAACATGAGAATTATATTATGATTAAAGACAATGCCGCCTGCATTTGCAGCCAGCCAATCACCGCTCTGCATCTTAGTTGGCCGTCTGCATTTGCAGCCAGCCAATCACCGCTCTGCATCTTAGTTGTCCGCCTGCATTTGCAGCCAGCCAATCACCGCTCTGCAACTTAGTTGGCCGCCTGCATTTGCAGCCAGCCAATCACCGCTCTGCATCTTAGTTGGCCGCCTGCATTTGCAGCCAGCCAATCACCGCTCTGCATCTAAATTGTCCGCCTGCATTTGCAGCCAGCCAATCACCGCTCTGCATCTAAATTGTCCGCCTGCATTTGCAGCCAGCCAATCACCGCTCTGCATCTAAATTGGCCGCCTGCATTTGCAGCCAGCCAATCACCGCTCTGCATCTAAATTGGCCGCCTGCATTTGCAGCCAGCCAATCACCGCTCTGCATCTTAGTTGTCCGCCTGCATTTGCAGCCAGCCAATCACCGCTCTGCATCTTAGTTGTCCACCTGCATTTGCAGCCAGCCAATCACCGCTCTGCATCTAAATTGGCTGCCTGCATTTGCAGCCAGCCAATCACTGCTCTGCATCTAAATTGGCCGCCTGCATTTGCAGCCAGCCAATCACCGCTCTGCATCTAAATTGGCCGCCTGCATTTGCAGCAAGTCAATCACTGCTCTGCATCTTAGTTGTCCGCCTGCATTTGCAGCCAGCCAATCACCACTCTGCATCTAAATTGTCCGCCTGCATTTGCAGCCAGCCAATCACCGCTCTGTATCTAAATTGGCCGCCTGCATTTGCAGCCAGCCAATCACCGCTCTGCATCTTAGTTGTCCGCCTGCATTTGCAGCCAGCCAATCACCGCTCTGCATCTAAATTGGCCGCCTGCATTTGCAGCCAGCCAATCACCGCTCTGCATCTTAGTTGTCCGCCTGCATTTGCAGCCAGCCAATCACCGCTCTCCATCTAAATTGTCCTCCTGCATTTACAGCCAGCCAATCACCGCTCTGCATCTAAATTGGCCGCCTGCATTTGCAGCCAGCCAATCACCGCTCTGCATCTTAGTTGTCCGCCTGCATTTGCAGCCAGCCAATCACCGCTCTGCATCTAAATTGGCCGCCTGCATTTGCAGCCAGCCAATCATCGCTCTTCATCTTAGTTGTCCGCCTGCATTTGCAGCCAGCCAATCACCGCTCTGCATCTTAGTTGTCCACCTGCATTTGCAGCCAGCCAATCACCGCTCTGCATCTAAATTGGCTGCCTGCATTTGCAGCCAGCCAATCACTGCTCTGCATCTGAATTGGCCGCCTGCATTTGCAGCCAGCCAATCACCGCTCTGCATCTAAATTGGCCGCCTGCATTTGCAGCAAGTCAATCACTGCTCTGCATCTTAGTTGTCCGCCTGCATTTGCAGCCAGCCAATCACCACTCTGCATCTAAATTGTCCGCCTGCATTTGCAGCCAGCCAATCACCGCTCTGTATCTAAATTGGCCGCCTGCATTTGCAGCCAGCCAATCACCGCTCTGCATCTTAGTTGTCCGCCTGCATTTGCAGCCAGCCAATCACCGCTCTGCATCTAAATTGGCCGCCTGCATTTGCAGCCAGCCAATCACCGCTCTGCATCTTAGTTGTCCGCCTGCATTTGCAGCCAGCCAATCACCGCTCTCCATCTAAATTGTCCTCCTGCATTTACAGCCAGCCAATCACCGCTCTGCATCTAAATTGGGCGCCTGCATTTGCAGCCAGCCAATCACCGCTCTGCATCTTAGTTGTCCGCCTGCATTTGCAGCCAGCCAATCACCGCTCTGCATCTTATTTGGGCGTCTCTCGCTGCTCCTGTTCGCCCCGATGCGACCTCACACATCCGTGCACACCGCTTGCAAACCCCCCCCAGCGCGCGCGTTACTCCACTACACATGTAACATTATAATTATATTATTCTTAATGCATATACCACTCTAATTATTATTCTTAAAGACAATGCATCATCTGTTATTATTATCATCATCATAGCCATGTTCGCATGTTCACCACAAAGCACCGCGTGTGTGGCTGTTGCAAGTTGAGTTGATGGCTCGCAAAGCGGCGTCCGTCTGCTTGGTGTTTGAACATCTCACCGCAACTCGTATTTCATTCAGCAGCAAGGGGAAACGCACACCGATTGTCACTCACCGCACCTCGAGACGGGGGCCAGGGGGGTAAACAAACGAGTTAGCGCGTGACCACGTGCTGTGATTGCCCGCAGCACCGTCACCCGTGGTGCGTGTCCACACGGAGATCGTCTCTGAAGACGCCGTCCTGTTGACCTGGGCCGAGCCGGAGCAGCCCAATGGCATCGTTCTGGACTATGAAGTCAAATGCTTTGACGAGGTGCGTAGCGGCTCGCGATTATCCATTTTACTTGCGCGCGTGTGCGTGTGAATGTGCACGCGCGTGCGTGCTGAGCGGTGGTGCAGCGGTACGCGCTACGCTGCGCTACGAACCCGGCGTCCCGAGTTCGATTCCCGATCACGGCAACCGGCACCGGTGACGATTATCTGAACGAGTCCTGGGTCTCCCCTAGGTCGACTCAGCCTCAAATTGAGTACCCTGGTGCGGTGTGTAGTAAACATTGTTGTATATATAGGTGTTATGAAAATTGATGAAAATAATGAAAATTAAATGAAATTTGAGATTCGCATAATTTATCCGAAATTGTGTTAATCAGTGTAATTATGCGCATAAATTATGCTGATTCGAGAGATAATCGTATTAATTTATGCGAGTGGGCGTGGTTATGATAATGCAGGTCGTTATGGATTATCAGGTCGAGCCTCGGTGACGAGGATTGTGTTATGAATTGGAATAACGCAATTAATCGTATGCAGTGACGTAGGCGTTGTGAGCGTGAATGAGAGAGAGTCGATTCGACTCTGCTCTTTAATTCCGTATTATCGATAAGGATACGATTACTCTCGATTGAACATTATGAATTATGTGTGTTATGGATTATGTGTGGTGATAGTGTGCTTATGATAGGTCCCCAGGATTCAGATCTCATTCGCAGAACAATATTATGCAGGATTTCAGGAAGAATCACACACAAACCTTCTGCTTTAATCAATTTTATTTCTAGCTAACTTTAATTTTTGGATAATATGAAAACTCAATCTCGGGATTTGGAATTTCAACACAGCGTTAACATGATAACATCACGATTGCGTTGTTTCACCTCGATAGCGGCACCTGTGGTTAATTCCCGACGCGTAACGCAATCGATCGGTTGTTGAGAGAGAGATTAAAAACATGCGAACTATTCTATCAAACCTTAACTTTATAATATGCAAACTCGTATACTTGAATTGTTACACAACACGGCACTTTGTCTTTGATTCGTATCCAATCCTTAATACATTCTGATATGCGAAGTTATTATGCTTGAAATCGTCAACACAGTACCACGTTGATGTTCGTTCATTGATTCATAACGATTATGAATTTAAAGCGTTCGACTGAAATACTTCTAATTACCTTATCAACACCACTCGATGGCCGCAATGCTTCGTTACTTGAATTGTCACACAACACAGCATTCGGTCATTGATCATGCGCGGCCCTTAATGCAATTATTGTCACGTTGTTAACAATAGGATGACTGATTATTATGCAACGCTACTCGTTGAAAGGGCACTCCAA
The DNA here is from genome assembly GCF_048934315.1 of Petromyzon marinus. Taxonomy (NCBI): domain Eukaryota; kingdom Metazoa; phylum Chordata; class Hyperoartia; order Petromyzontiformes; family Petromyzontidae; genus Petromyzon; species Petromyzon marinus. The sequence continues at coordinate 1,213,783 of NW_027423012.1, forward strand.
CCAGTATTATTCTTGGAGGCACAAATATGCGTTTGAATTCGTTATTTCATTCGTGGATACCAGCAAGATTATGTAGAAAGAAAAATATTAACGAACGACTCAAGTATTTCTAATCGACTTCTCAACGCGACTCAATGGGTGGCGATGTTTCCTTTTTAGATCCTTATCTCAGGCCAATCTTTTAATTAATTGTGGCCAGATCCCTGACAGGGAACCGGTTGAGCACGCTCTTCACCCCCGCGAGCGGCGCTCCGTGGTGAGGTGCCAAGAATTAATCCTTGTTAATGGGTCAGTTGGTAATTTATGCGGTTAGAAGTACAGCCCCAGCACAATATTACAGAGGAAAATTATGAACACTCTTAAAAACGATGGATTATTCACTCGGTCGTTGCGATGTTTCCACAATCACGGATGGTTCAATGGCTTGAGGTTTTAGGCTTTGTTAATGACCCGTGTGTGTGTGTTGAATGGTATGAGTGGTGAAAGAGTAGGCCAATGTTCGGAATCGATTCTTTGCGTCAAGCAGACGTCTGGTTTGTCGTGTAGTGGGGGGCAGTGTATCATACGTATCAGTTGATTCTTCTTTCAGTAGTTGGTTCGGACCCGACGGACGTTGGTGAACGAGTAGATACGTTGTTGTAGCTGCGATGACCGTCTGGTAGACGGCGTTAGAAGCACGCCCGCAGCGGCGCGGTTGTACGCGGACGGTAGGTAATGCGCGCAGTGCGTCTGCGAGCAGCTGGCACGCTGGTGCTCCGTCGTCGGCGGTTGTAGATTGCAGGCTCACGATTCGCTCGTGGTGGCGCTGGCCGCTAACAGCGGCAGCGGGACGCCAATCGGCGACACTCGCCAATTCGGCAAGTTGTAGAGGCGTCTCCGGCGTCGGTGATGGCTGGTCTTCTGCTGAGATGAGTTGAGCGGGTCTTCTGCTGAGATGAGTTGAGATGAGTCTTCTTCTGTTGAGCTGAGTTGAGATGAGTCTTCTTCTGTTGAGCTGGCCCCGAGGGCTGATGAGCTGATTTCAATGCTGAAACGGCTCCTTTTTATGCCAAAAATCTCTCTCCTTCTCGGCTCCCCCTCACGAGGCGGAGCTATCTTTGATCTGATCGTATGTCGGTGGGGGGGTTCGTGTGTCGGTGGTGGAGGGGGTTCGTGTGTCAGTGTGTATGTTTGTGTGTGTGTCATTTATGACACGGTTCTGTTCGGGTCTTTCCTCAAGCCATAAACATCAAGACAGCAGACACTTCGATTCATCTTGAAGGCGTCTGGTTGTCTACTCCATCCACCCAGAGAGAGGGGCGGGTTCCCCCCCCCTTTTCGTACACGTTTTCGACGCACAAAGAAATGGTTAAGATTTTTTTTTAAGTTTAACATTTCACATCACAGTTGGTATCTTATCATACACAGTTATGATCCTGCTTGTGATTCATAGTATTTGATTTATTTCCAAGTGAAGATGCTCTTCCGAGCATATGCATTTTATCACGTGCTGCAGGGAAAGACAAAGGTGGCCGGGATCTTCCCATCTCTCTATACTTTGCAAATATCATTTCGACTCCACATTCTACCAGCCTAATCCACCCCGTTACCTTGGCTCTTACTTAGTTTATTAATTTTCGTCACTTTGTGTGTTTATAAATGTGTGACAGTTTAACTTAAAGCTCGCTCGCTCTTTTGCTGCCCGTGTGCAGGGTGGGGTGGGGGCCACTACTAAGTCCCGTGTGTGGCAGATGGTCCCCGCGATAACGATCTGTTTGCCCTGGCGTGAAATTCCTCTCTCGCGCTCTTCGGGAGAGACAAAGGTGGTCGGGAGCACCTCTTTATACTTTCGACTTATATTTCTCAAATACCATTTGGTCCCATGTTCGCCAAGACTCGTGTTTGTAACTACGTCCTCCCGCCACCTCTCGGTTTTACCGAGGTTCGAATTGTTATGATGGAATTATTAAAAAGAAAAATAATTATCATCCTGAGTTTAAGAGGTCCGTTTCTTGATTGTTGGAATCCATATCCCTTGGTTCTGTAAGGTTCTATAATGGAATGTCGTGTAAGGTGAACACGTTATTATTAATGTTATATTGCAATTTCTTTAAAACTTTGTTTGCCTGATTGCCGTGTGTGGGGTGGGGTGTGCCTCCTCATCAAACCCGGCTGGCTTTTCCAGATGGCCCCTCGTGATAAGGTGTAATTCCTGCTTCTCCACGTTGCGAGAGACAAAGGTGGTCGGGGTTGCTTGGGATATTGTTTAAACTCTTTCGCAAGTTTGCCCATTGTCTCATTCCTTCTCGAAAACCTTTGATGTGACTCGGTATTTGTCTCCAAGCTTTGTTTTAACAGTAAGTATTAAAGGTGAAAATCATTTGATAGCGAATTAATTATCGGATAATAATTCACTGATGTATCTGGTGGCCTGGTCTTAATTGGAGTGAGCGTTAGGACCGTTAATTTGATCTTATTCTTGTTGTTGCCTTTTAATTATATATTTTTGTTTTACCGACAAATAAGAAACAAAAAAATTGTATACGATTTACCCTGTTGGCGTCTCCGTGTCTACTCTCTTGGTGTTCTGACCTCGGAGGGACCTTTCCTAAGGGGCCCATCAAACTCTTGTTCATCTGGAGATTTTTGCCGATAGCTGTTACATCCTCGCCTTGAGAGTTTTATTATTTCTTTATATATATGGCCTGTTTATGACCGACATCTGGTTTTTTGTTTTTCTGGCTTACGAGTTTTATTCATTATTAAAAAATATATATATTGTTTGTCACAAAAGAAGGGAAAAAGAAATCTATGTGTATGCATCCGTAAATATTCTTATGGATATTAATTGTGGAAAAAGGGGCCGTATACAACAGTGGTGAGGGTGATGGTGGTGGTGATGGTGAGGGTGGTGGTGATGGTGGTGGTGAAGGTGGTGATGGTGGTGGTGATGGTGGTGATAGTGGTGGTGAGGGTGGTGGTGGTGGTGAGGGTGGTGATGGTGGTGGTGATGGTGATGGAGGTGATGGTGATGGTGAGGGTGGTGGTAATGGTGATGGTGGTGATGGTGGTGATGATGGTGGTGATGGTGGTGGTGATGGTGGTGATGGTGGTGATGATGGTGGTGATGGTGGTGATGGTGGTGGTGGTGGTGATGGTGGTGGTGATGGTGGTGATGGTGGTGGTGAGGGTGGTGGTGGTGGTGGTGAGGGTGGTGATGGTGGTGGTGATGGAGGTGATGGTGATGGTAATGGTGATGGTGGTGATGGTGGTGATGATGGTGGTGATGGTGGTGATGATGGTGGTGAGGGTGGTGATGATGGTGGTGATGGTGAGGGTGGTGATGGTGGTGGTGGTGATGATGGTGATGATGGTGGTGGTGATGGTGGTGGTGGTGGTGCTGGCAGGGGGGTTGACAGGCCTCATCAACATCTGGGTCTATGCAGGAGGACCATAAAATCCTCACGCAGACTCTGGGTCATCCTCGCCGCGGCTACAGTCAAAACCACCGAACACAAAGGTGATCACTGCATCATCATAATAATAACAATAATAATAACAATAATAGGGGGAGGGGGGTTTCCCCTTTTTTTCTGGCAACAAAACTGAAACCTTTTAACAAGGATTCATGTTACTGCATTAACCACAATACCTGCAGTCAAAATGTAAACAAAACATAAATACTATGATAATATTTGATGCATTGTCCTTCAAACTGATTGGTCCACACCAAGGGACGGCTTTCTTTTTATTGCCAGAAAAAAAAGAGGAATAACCCCTATTATTATATTATTATATTATTCTTGGTTCTTCCGGTAAAGTCACCACGTAGAAGGGAACAATAAAAAAATATGTAAAACAATAAAATTATCACGACGTTTCGACTGCAACACAAGCAATCATCATCAGGTGTGAAAACCACAGCAAGAAAAACCACAGCAAGAACAATTTTATTGTTTCATATTTTCATTATTTTATTGTTTCCCTTCTACGTGCAGGTGACTCTACTGAAAGAACCAAGAATATGAATCCCTGCAGTCACGAAAGCTTTAAATCAAAATGTATTCTATTATATTACTATTATAATATTCAATTAAAATATTTTATTATTATATATTTTATATTATATATTAAATGTTATTATAATATTTTATTATTATATTACTATTGTTTTATTATTATATTCTTGGTTCTTTCGGGAAAGTCACCACGTAGAAGGGAAACAATAAAATAATAAAAATATAAAACAATCATTATTTGCAACTCTTTGCCAAGCCACTGCTGTATAAAGGGATCTCCACGTGTTGTAGGTGGAGGAGGGTCAGTGGGCTAGGAGCCAGGATTTTGACTTTGGGGGGGGTTGCTGACTTCAATATTCTGAGACATCTCAGTGTGTTGAGGTTTTACAATGGGCCGCCACAAATGTATAAAACTAATTTTAATTGGATTTGAACGCGGAGTTCATTAACAGGTGACAGCACACGTGGTGACATCACACGTGGTGGTGACAGCACACGAGGTGACATCACACGTGGTGGTGACATCACACGTGGTGGTGACATCACACGTGGTGGTGACATCACACGTGGTGGTGACATCACACGTGGTGGTGACAACACACGAGGTGGTGACATCACACGTGGTGGTGACAACACACGTGGTGGTGACAACACACGTGGTGGTGACAACACACGTGGTGGTGACAACACACGTGGTGGTGACATCACACGTGGTGGTGACATCACACGTGGTGGTGACAACACACGAGGTGGTGACAACACACGTGGTGGTGACAACACACGTGGTGATGACAACACACGAGGTGACATACCAGGTGGTGACAGCCTGCAGGGCAGCATACGAGGTCCCCGACTTACGACGGTCCCCGACTTACGACGATCCCCGACTTACGACGACCCCCGACTTACGCTATTACGATCTTACGATAAGGCAAAATTGTTAAAATATTTTAAATTTCACGCGGCAGGCAAACGCAGCGACGTGCGAGGTACGAATCTTGGCGAGTACAGTACAACATACGATACGCTACGTTCAATGCATGTTTAAAGTTGTTATAGCTTAGATAGGATTGTTTCCTGGAAAAAACTTTATATTAAATTGCAGCTCATAGTCTAAGAATTTACCTTGTTTGTTTAACTTTACATTTCACTGTGCAATACAGTATTGTAATAAATACATGCGGTATATAGTTTATACTGCACTACTGTAAATTATCTCTGTTTTTGCTAAATTATCACCATTCTGTAAGACTCCCGGCTAGGCTAAGGACGATATTTCCGAGTTACGGTGTTGGTTGCTGTAACGCAACTCCGTCGTAAGTCGAGGACTACCCTGGAAACGCTTTACACACAATAACAACGTTTTATTCTTAAACAACGCCTTCTTATTTTAAAGTGCGCTAAAAGGTAAAGAAGAAGCAGTCGAGTGGACAACGGGAAGTGGACGACGTTTTGATCACAAGCTTTAAAGATTAACAATAATAACAATAATAATAACAACAATAATTAAAAAGTTTATAACTCACCGCCGTGAGAGAAGGACGTGGCGCCTGCTTCTCCGGCGAGGCGATTCCACACTTTAGGGACCGCGGCGTTTCATTGACCTAGCCAAATAAACATCAAATTAATAATCCGTCCATACAATTTTTTTATAATTGCTTTAAAAGAGCCGCTTAATTGATTGATTACTTTATAGATTAATCTTCAACGTGCTACTTTTGTGTGTGTGTGTGATGCTGTCCGTAACTCGTTAACACGCGCACGGAGCAGGCGCGCCTCAGACACGCGGCGCCTGCTCGTCGCGCGAGACGATTCCGCAGTTTAGGGACCGCGGCGTTTTTCCCACCTGCACAAAAAAATGTAAAGATGCCGTCCATAAATCTTATTTTTAATTGCTGGAAAGGAGGAAATAAATTGATGAATTGACGCCGATTTTAATACAGGCTATGCATTGTCATAGCCTGTATTAAATGTAGTAGACTACATTTTTATTACAAGAATTTGACCACGGCAAACAGGGGAATCAATTTCGGTAAAAGCGTTGAAAAATTTTAGAGGGGCAGAAATTACTCCATCGAGAACACAACATTTTAATTCAAACCCAGTAAACATGCAACGTTGAGCCAACGTTGGCATTTGGTTAACATAGATGTACACACACAGTGTGATTAACATGTGTACACACACAGTGTGATTAACATGGTGTACACACACAGTGTGATTAACATGGTGTACACACACACAGTGTGATTAACATGGTGTACACACACACAGTGTGATTAACATGGTGTACACACACACTGTGTGATTAACATAGGTGTACACACACAGTGTGGTTAACATAGGTGTACACACACACAGTGTGATTAACATGGTGTACACACACAGTGTGATTAACATGGTGTACACACACAGTGTGATTAACATAGGTGTACACACACAGTGTGGTTAACATAGGTGTACACACACAGTGTGATTAACATAGGTGTACACACACAGTGTGATTAACATGGTGTACACACACAGTGTGATTAACATGGTGTACACACACAGTGTGATTAACATAGGTGTACACACACAGTGTGGTTAACATAGGTGTACACACACAGTGTGATTAACATAGGTGTACACACACAGTGTGATTAACATAGGTGTACACACACAGTGTGGTTAACATGGTGTACACACAGTGTGATTAACATAGGTGTACACAGACACACAGTGTTACTATTATGATGGGCTCATCTTGCCTTAGCAGTAGCGTGACATCATACGCTGAGTTTGTATTGTGTTTTTCTCGAACTTGCTTTGAATTAGCCCAGCTAATTGACCCCGCGGTGTGAAAGTGGTAACTCTACATGTGTGGCTTGCCAGAGGCAGTCTTCACTGCAGTGAGCATTGGTGATGATACCACACTGATGAGTCTGATCAATGACTAAATGGGCCTAGAGTTACCCATCTCTGTATTGGTGATGATACCACACTGATGAGTCTGATCAATGACTAAATGGGCCTAGAGTTACCCATCTCTGTATTGGTGATGATACCACACTGATGAGTCTGATCAATGACTACATGGGCCTAGAGTTACCCATCTCTGTATTGGTGATGATACCACACTGATGAGTCTGATCAATGACTACATGGGCCTAGAGTTACCCATCTCTGTATTGGTGATGATACCACACTGATGAGTCTGATCAATCACTAAATGGGCCTAGAGTTACCCATCTCTGTATTGGTGATAATACCACACTGATGAGTCTGATCAATTACTACATGGGCCTAGAGTTACCCATCTCTGTATTGGTGATGATACCACACTGATGAGTCTGATCAATGACTAAATGGGCCTAGAGTTACCCATCTCTGTATTGGTGATGATACCACACTGATGAGTCTGATCAATGACTAAATGGGCCTAGAGTTACCCTCTCTGAATTGGTGATGATACCACACTGATGAGTCGGATCAATGACTAAATGGGCCTAGAGTTACCCATCTCTGTATTGGTGCTACCTGACAGTCGGTCAGATTTGCTCAGATTTATTTTGACAGTGACCAAAGGTAAGAGAACCACAATGCACTGCTTAAGAAGAAACCGTTGGTGTTTATTTGCAAGTAAAACATGATTTTACAACCTGCGCTGTTATGATCAGATTTTTTCGTCAATTACAGGTTTAAATACTCTTTGATGGTGATATTAAAGGAATTACCAACACTGGATCAGGACCACAAATACGAATATCATGCCATGATCGTTTGAGCAGGAAGACAGTTTTATCAGTAACACAATTTTCTCTAAATTAATAGTCTAAAACAATGAATGATTCCCTTGTCTCACATGCAAGAGATAATTCTGAATCTAAATGCTGTCACCCAGTCACACACAGGATTAAATGTGCCCATTTAAAGTGTACATAATTATCCACAATGAAATTACAGCATTACACCTGTCCGTAGCAGCATCTTTCACATGTCGATGCAGAAAACTGCGAACCTGACTTTGTCATCCCTACAATTACACGTAATTTCATTAATACACATTCTTTCTGAGAGATGCATAAGTGACAAGGTCGCAATATATAAAAACAAGTAGCAGACACAGTTCGCACTGTTTAATGGAAGCGTCTGGGTGGCTTTGGGCTAACACTATGCCCCGCAACAGAGACATGAGATTGGTACAAAATCCACGCATGGTTATTTTTTTCTCCTCAATTCTTTTAACGGCTAAACAGATGGCACATTATGTTCAGTGTATTTGGTAATGTTGTTCAGTGTAGCGCAGTGATAAAAGTGTCCAACCTATAACCAGATAGTCGCCAGTTCAATTCGCACACAGAGGTGGATTCTACAATTATTCCAGTTTAACACGTAGGCTTTCGCGACCAATTAATCCTCCGGGATTGATGCAGTAAGTACCACTTTGTGGAACGGCAACGATCGCTTCACAGACATGTCCTTAAAAAATACCTTCATTGGCTGAGAAACTCCCGTGAAAATAAGCATCAACCAATGCTCACTTAGGCTTGAAGACAATTCTTACTATGTCTCTTTGGCCATTTGAATTCATGGCCAAACATAAAATGGCCAGAGCGGAGCCGGGCCCCAACAGCGTGGCTTTTAACTGCAGGCCGACCCACTATTTGTCGGCGTTCGGCTGGCCTCTTGACCAGCGGAAGTCGGTTTGCGATATTCGCGGGATTGCGTGCGGCACGACGCCTCATTAATTGAAATTTGCAACCATCGCGAAGATTCTGCGACGCTTTCGTTGCCGGTAATCTACAGCCTCCTTGAACACCCCCCACCCCCCCAGCTTGCCGACCAAAGCTCTGACGAGCTGAGCTTTGACCGACAACTCGCTCCACGTTCTGCATTCCTGAAATCGGTGCCCTGCCGAAAACGCAACATCAAGCGCCGCACAGCCCGCCGATGTATCTGTTGTGCGGCTCAATGGCCAGGTTCCTGCTGACACGCGGCTTGCGCGGCCAAATCGTGGTCATCCCAAATGTTGCCAAGGGTCTCTTTGCTGAACGGCGGCGGCAGCGGCGGCGACGACGACTCCATCTCCTGACCCACCTCCACAGGTGGCGTCTGCACCGACTTGGGCACCAGATGCTTGGCCGGCACGAGGCAGCGTGGGGGGGGGGGCACGGCGTGGGGGGCACGGCGTGGGGGGCACGGCGTGGGCACTCAGCGCTTCTGCTCCTCCTGCTGCTGCTGTGGCTGCTGCTGCTGATGCTGCTGCATCATTTGTTGCTGCTGTTGCTGCTGTGGCTGCTGCTGCTGCTGTTGCTGTTGTTGCTGTTGCTGCTGTTGTTGCTGTGGCTGCTGTTGCTGCTGTTGCTGCTGCTGCTGCTGTTACTGCTGCTGTTGTTGCTGTTGTTGCTGCTGCTGTTGCTGTTGTTGCTGTTGTTGCTACTGTTGCTGCTGCTGTTGCTGCTGTTGCTGCTGCTGTGGCTGCTGCTGTTGCTGCTGCAGTTGCTGCTGTTGCTGTGGCTGCTGTAGTGGCTGTGGCTGCTGCTGCTGCTGTTGAGTTGACTGGTGACGAGGCACACGTGGTATGGCTGAGGCTGAGTGGGAGGGCTGCTCAGAGTGGACAGCAGGATTTTCCTGAAGCTCCATGACCTGCTTCCTGTTGAAGTTGTATTTACTGAAGAGTTCGAACACAGGGGGAGGACGTAGAGTTAGAACAGACACACAGGTCCATGCCTGTGGGTTTCATCATGTTAGGTTCAAGCCCATCTTGACACACACAGGTCCATGCCTGTGGGTCTAATCATGTTAGGTTCAAGCCCATCTTGACACACACAGGTCCATGCCTGTGTGTCTAATCATGTTAGGTTCAAGCCCATCTTGACACACACAGGTCCATGCCTGTGTGTCTAATCATGTTAGGTTCAAGCCCATCTTGACACACACAGGTCCATGCCTGTGGGTCTAATCATGTTAGGTTCAAGCCCATCTTGACACACACAGGTCCATGCCTGTGTGTCTAATCATGTTAGGTTCAAGCCCATCTTGACACACACAGGTCCATGCCTGTGGGTCTAATCATGTTAGGTTCAAGCCCATCTTGACACACACAGGTCCATGCCTGTGTGTCTAATCATGTTAGGTTCAAGGCCATCTTGACACACACAGGTCCATGCCTGTGTGTCTAATCATGTTAGGTTCAAGCCCATCTTGACACACACAGGTCCATGCCTGTGTGTCTAATCATGTTAGGTTCAAGCCCATCTTGACACACACAGGTCCATGCCTGTGGGTCTAATCATGTTAGGTTCAAGCCCATCTTGACACACACAGGTCCATGCCTGTGGGTCTAATCATGTTAGGTTCAAGCCCATCTTGACACACACAGGTCCATGCCTGTGTGTCTAATCATATTAGGTTCAAGCCCATCTTGACACACACAGGTCCATGCCTGTGTGTCTAATCATGTTAGGTTCAAGCCATCTTGTAATCCTTGAACCCAATATCACACCGTGCCCTTGACAGCAATATAATAATTTGACATCAATAAAAACACATGGGATGTACTGCAGTAATTAACACCACTGCATAGTACTGTCGTTTGTAGTAGTTTGTCCTCAATATAGCATAAGTGGAAACAACCCTGGGGCAAAATCTGAAAAGCATACTCCCCAATCTCTAAAAATTAAGAGTGTGCAACTTAATGTTGTTAAGTTTAAATAACGGTCGCTAAGCACAGGCTCAAAATGCTAAGAAGCCAGCAACAGCACCGTAAGAATGTCTACTCGTTCAGCGTTCATCTGCTTATTTAATTCAGCAAGGTGATGAGAAACCTTAGCCATAAGGGCCCAATTACCAATGAGTCACAAGGCACCATGGGTAATGCTGGGGCCCCTCACCGAGTCTCAGGGCATCCGTGATGGACTAGGACGTGAAATTCGCACGCACAGGAATCCACATATCAGCTTCATTTAGTCGTCATGGATATTGTTTAAAATATTTGCCATCTGTTGCACAATGGCATACTCTTTTCGATTTGAAGCTTTCGTGACTGCAAGGATTAATCGTCTTTGGTTCTTTCGGTAAAGTCACCGCCACGTAGAATGAGAATAAAATAAAATAACACAATAAAATTCTCGCGACGTTTCGGCCACAACGCAAACAGGTCTGTACCATTCACCTGAAGACGGCCGCTTGCGTTGTGGCCAAAACGTCGTGAGAATTTTATTATTTTATTTTATTATTTTATTCTCACTCTACGTGGTGGTGACTTTACCGAAAGAACCAAAGAAAATGGCATACTCGTTGTGTTTTTTAGTAGTCTCTCGTCATGCCAACTTGACAACAGTATTTGTCCTCTGGAGACACTGGCCTCCACCGTGTGAATGTTGAATCGACACGACTACCTCGGTCCCACCGACATCGCTCATTTGACCTGGGAGACAGCTTTCACTTTGACTAACAGTTAATCTTAAAGCAGTGATGGTTTTGGGCAGCAGTGATCGTTTGGGCAGCGACGCATAACCTGTATTCAATTTACCTTGGGTAAATTCGGCTTTAACGGGTAACCGGTATTGGTTTGTAAACATAAATTGTGGAGAGAAAAGAGCACGTTGCTGCCTCGTGAGCCACAACTCAGCCTTAATAGGTCTCTTAAACGGTCACTTAGGAGAGCTTTGTGTTGTTTTGTCGTGCAAATCACCAAATCAGCTGCTCCACGCACGGCAGGATCATCTCCCAGGCGAGGCCAGTGAAGTGTTGCATGTACAGAGTCCACGCAGAGGGCAGCTTCACTTCTATACGGGCCAATGCTATGCTTGCAGCCGCCACCACGGATGGACGGAAACTCAGGAATATGTGGTCTGCATACACACAAACAAAGACAAAAACCCTCCGTTTAGCCTTAACAGACTGTAGGGGCAAGTGCTGCTGGCGAGCAGCACCACCTATGAAGGGCGGCACGGCACACGAGGGGGTGGGTGGCCAGCACCACGCCCGGCCGCCTTTGTCTCCCCAATGTTTACACACCGCATTGAGTTACTCATTTGAGGCTGAGTCGACCTAGGGGAGGCCCAGGACCGGTTCAGATAATCGTCACCAGTGATAGCCGTGAGCGGGCGTTGGACCAGGGTGTCCAGGGTCGTAGCGCAGCGTAGCGCTAACCGCTACGCCACCTCTACCCTGCACACAGGAATGACAGGCAGGCACACACAGACGCTTAAACGCACAAGCACCCAGTGAACGAGGAACGTTGGGCCAACGACACTTGAACATTTGAACAAACATTCCGACGTTGGACAAAAAAATATATATTCGGTGACGTTTCAGGCACTGCCCCTTCTGTCGCTGGTCACCTTTGCGCTGCAAGGCCGGTGCCTACGAAGCGCTCCTCTACAGCTCTGCGAGCACCTTGCAGGGCGAGCTGAAGGAAGTGGGCCGTGTACTTGATGGTGTACGCGTGCCGGTAGGACGAGCCTCCAGCCGGGGCGTCCTCACGCCGCGACAGCCACAGGAAGTAGTCCACGAAGTGCGCCGCTGTGGGCGTGCACAGGTTCCAGTCGAGTGTACGCAGCAGCAGGAACTGTGCAGGGGGGAGGCAGACGGGAGAGTGGGCTGGCACGGCACAGCTGCCACCACTCCGTGAAGCATTCAGTCCGCCACGCTGCTGTGTGTTGCCTGGAGAGTTTATTTAACTATTCTAGATTTAAAGCTTTCGTGACTGCAAGGATCCATACTCTTTGGTTCTATTCGGTAAAGTCACGTAGGTAAAAAATAAAACAACAGAAATCACGACGTTTCGGCCACAACACAAGTGGCCTTCATCAGGTGAAGGGATCAGGCGGTCTCGAGGACAGCGCTGGAGTGAAACAGAGCCACGCTCAGACCGCGACCTTTAAGCTGTGTGCGAGGAAACAAGGTGCCTTGACAAAGGAATTAGCATAAAAAAATAGCATTTGATTGGCCGACTTAGCATAGAAGTGGTGTACATGCGGGTGCACTTGCCGGTTGGCGCGGGGGGGGGGGGGGAGTTTACCTATTGATGGTGTGAAAGGGGAATTTAAGAGCTGCGAAAGTTTGGGGTACCACTACTTGAAAAATATACTGTACCATTGAAAATTAGTTTAATGTTTGGTTCGATTTAGAACATCTTTCCAATGGTTGCTTAACTAGTCGGGTTGGTGCATGGCTCGCAAACAGTTCAAATGTCTGGTCAAGGAGTCAACTCGGCCCTTCGTCTGCACGGGTAAATGCAATGGCCGTCATATTCTTTTGGGTCTTTCGGTAAAAGCCACGTAGATTGAAAAATTAATAAAAAATATCACGTTTCCATCGCAACGCAAGCAAATCGTCACGGGGTGATTGTTTTACGGAGAGACTGAGCCCCACCATAGGAAGGGAGAATTTCCTGCACTTGTTGGAGCGCCGTGCAAATAAATGAGCACCACTCCACGTTCATTTGTCAGGTCTGCTGTGGTAATGTTATTCTGCAGCTTTTGCCTTCCTGTTATCTAGTAAGAAGACACGCTTCTATATTCAAATTCGGGCTGTACATTCAAATTGTCTACAGAATAATTAGTTGGCATGAAACAGAGATGATGTGTTCATATTCTTTGGGTCTTTGACGTTTCGATCGCAACACAAGCAATCACCTGAGGACGACTGCTTGTGTTGCCATCGAAACGTCGTCATTTTTAAAATTATTTTTCTATCTACGTGACTTTACCGACAGACCCAAAGAGTAAGATTGTAAAGTAACAAGACAAAACAATTGGTTTCTTGAATCAAATCGCGACCTTGAATCATGACAATGCACGGAACGGTTCTGGGGGGTGAAACATTGCATGCCGAATTAACAGGGGCATGCAGCTACCTCCGTCTGCTGCAATTCCTCCTTGGACAGACTCAGCCCTTGCTTGATCATCACCTCCAACCGGTTCACCCAGTCCAGTCGCGGCACGTGCTCATCCATCTCCTCGAACTTGGCTGCGCAGGGTGTCAGGGACACGCATGCCGACGGTGAGCAAGCGACCAAGCGTGCGAGCGAGAGATGAGCGAGTGATCGGGTGGGTGGGTGGGTCACGTGAGCGATTGACCGACCTGCTATAATGAGGTAGCAGATTGAGCAGGTGTAGAGGCAGCGGACGGTGATGTCGTGGCGGTCCATGAACACGTCTAACATTGCGATGGCCAGGTGGTGCGTGGCCACACTCAGCTGCAGGCGCTCGCTCAGCGTTGCCAGGAGGTCGACGAAGTGGCGACGGAGGTGCAGCTGGGGCGAGCGTGCGCAAAACCGAGGCAGCGACAGCTCCTGCGAGGGGGGAAAAAAAACGAGGACACGGGGGTTGGGAGGGCAGTTGGGACGCTGTGGAGTTGGGTCAAGAGGTGTTTTGAAATGATAATAGATTATTCTGGGGGTCTAAGGAGGCGACGTGCCCGGTTACGGTGGGCCACAGCAGTTAATTTTCGCCGTCATGCAAACCAAGAGTGACAAAAGCCACGGGCCAAATTGTCTCCCTGTTCAAGCGAGTGAAAGATGGCGAAGAACTCATTCGGTAGTCCTCAGCCTATGATGAAAAAAAACCATAAGGTGTGGAGATCCGTACCTCCAGAGCACAGCCACTTTTATTCTTCCACAAGGTACCGTATCGCTCGTGTTATAGTCCCCGGAGAGATAGGGGGCCGGGTCGACCCGCTGGCCAGGATTGAACTTGCAATTTCCCACTGCGAGTCGAGCACTCAAACGTACGTGCCGTGTAAATCAGTTCGTGGGATTTGCGTCTGCGTGTAGGAGGCCTATTAATGAGAGAGGCGGATACCTTCTCTCGAAGGACGCGGTAGACGTCGTCTGCCAACTCGCCTTGCCACCACTCGCTTCTGTCCATGTCTTGGTTAGTCGCTCGCGCCTCGTGCTCAGGAGTTTATTACTTGGGCAGGCACGTGCTGGGTACACACAAGTGTTCACGTGTGGAGTTTATTACTTGGACAGGCACGTGCTGGGTAGACACAAGTGGAGTTTATTACTCGGACAGGCACGTGCTGGGTACACACAAGTGTTCACGAGTGGAGTGTATTACTTGGACAGGCACGTGCTGGGTACACACAAGTGGAGTTTATTACTCGGACAGGCACGTGCTGGGTACACACAAGTGTTCACGAGTGGAGTTTATTACTCGGACAGGCACGTGCTGGGTGCACACAAGTGTTCACGAGTGGAGTTTATTACTTGGACAGGCACGTGCTGGGTACACACAAGTGTTCACGAGTGGAGCTTATTACTTGGACAGGCACGTGCTGGGTTCACACAAGTGTTCACGAGTGGAGTTTATTACTCGGACAGGCACGTGCTGGGTACACACAAGTGTTCACGAGTGGAGTTTATTACTTGGACAGGCACGTGCTGGGTTCACACAAGTGTTCACGAGTGGAGTTTATTACTCGGACAGGCACGTGCTGGGTACACACAAGTGTTAACGAGTGGAGTTTATTACTCGGACAGGCACGTGCTGGGTTCACACAAGTGTTCACGAGTGGAGTTTATTACTTGGACAGGCACGTGCTGGGTACACACAAGTGTTCACGAGTGGAGTTTATTACTCGGACAGGCACGTGCTGGGTTCACACAAGTGTTCACGAGTGGAGTTTATTACTCGGACAGGCACGTGCTGGGTACACACAAGTGTTAACGAGTGGAGTTTATTACTCGGACAGGCACGTGCTGGGTACACACAAGTGTTAACGAGTGGAGTTTATTACTCGGACAGGCACGTGCTGGGTACACACAAGTGTTCACAAGTGGAGTTTATTACTTGGACAGGCACGTGCTGGGTGCACACAAGTGTTAACGAGTGGAGTTTATTACTCGGACAGGCACGTGCTGGGTACACACACAAGTGTTCACGTGTGGAGTTTATTACTCGGGCAGGCACGTGCTGGGTACACACAAGTGTTCACGTGTGGAGTTTATTACTCGGGCAGGCACGTGCTGGGTACACACAAGTGGAGTTTATTACTTGGGCAGGCACGTGCTGGGTACACACAAGTGTTCACAAGTGGAGTTTATTACTCGGACAGGCACGTGCTGGGTGCACACAAGTGGTCACGTGACAGATTTGACGTCACAGCTCACTTGCCATGCAAAAAATAAATACATTATTGAGCCCCCCCCCCCCTAAAAAAATATACAAAAGTGTATTTTCATAATTTGTGCATGGTGTACAGTCTGGAAAGCACCCACATGGCAAATTTCCAGTGTGTTGCATGTGGAGAAGTACAGACAACACACACAATCACAACTTTGCCTTTCATATATATGGAGATTACCACAGGTTATGCCACGGGCACTTCGTGCTCAACAGAGCATTAAGAATAAAGGCAGAATTTTCACAACACTTGGAAAAGAAACTACATTTGCAATTTTTTGCAAAAAAAAATGAACACATTTTCCCATGTGTAAAAAATAAATGCAATTTGTTATTGACATGTGTGCAAACTTCATAATGCATTTGCTTGAGCAACACCGATTACATTATTGACGAAATCTTAAAAGTGCTCATGCTAAACCGGCTTCCAAACGTCTCAAGCTCACACCCTACCCCCCGCTATGCATGTGGAATAATGTAAAAAATGTGTCCCGTTATGATGAAAAACAAAACAAAGTCTTACCAAACACTGTCCATTATTACACGGCGGGAAGGGAAATCGTTCAAGTAACAAACCGTGATTGTTTAAACGCCTCAATATGTCACGATATAGTCTAAATACAGCAAGTCTCAAGTCTTTCACGGTAACTACGGACGGAGCGGGCAGCACGCAGCCACGTGGGAGTCGTCACGTGACGCAGCCGCCGACTCCCAGGACTCTCCACGCCCCCGGAAGTGCTGCTGAGCGCCGGAAGCCGGAGGTGACGCGTCATCCGTGAGCCAGAGACTCCTGATTGGATGAGGTGTGGGCGTGGCCGCACCCGAGGGGGAGGCGACGGCCAGGGGATAAAGGGGGGGGGAGGGAGAGACCCACAGAGACTCATACTCATAGAGACCCACACAGACACCCACAGAGACCCACAGAGACTCATAGAGACCCATACTCATAGAGACCCACACAGACCCACACTCACAGAGACTCACACAGACACCCACACAGACTCACAGAGACCCACACTCACAGAGACTCACACAGACCCACACTCACAGAGACCCACACTCACAGAGACTCACACAGAGCCACACTCACAGAGACCCACACTCAAAGAGACTCACACAGACCCACACACACAGAGACCCACACTCACAGAGACCCACACAGACCCACACTCACAGAGACCCACACTCACAGAGACCCACACAGACCCACACTCACAGAGACCCACACAGACCCACAGAGACCCACACTCACACAGAACCATACTCACACAGACCCATACTCACAGAGACCCACAGAGACCCACACTAACAGAGACCCACACTCACAGAGACCCACACAGACCCACACTAATAGAGACCCACACTCACAGAGACCCACACAGACCCACAGAGACCCACACTCACAGAGACCCACACAGACCCACACTCACACAGAACCATACTCACACAGACCCATACTCACAGAGACCCACAGAGACCCACACTAACAGAGACCCACACTCACAGAGACCCACACTCACCCATACTAACAGAGACCCACACTCACCCACACCCACAGAGACCCATACTCACAGAGACCCACAGAGATCCACACAGACCCACATTCACAGAGACCCACACAGACCCACATAGACCCACAGAGACCCATACTCAAGAGACCCACACCCACAGAGACCCACACTCACAGAGACCCACACAGACCCACAGAGACCCACACTCACAGAGACCCACACAGACCCACAGAGACCCACACTCACAGAGACCCACACAGACCCACAGAGACCCACACTCACAGAGACCCACACAGACCCATAGAGACCCACACTCACAGAGACCCACACAGACCCACGCTCACAGAGACCCACACAGACCCACACAGACCCACACTCACAGAGACCCACACAGACTCACAGAGACCCACACTCACAGAGACCCACACAGACCCATACTCACAGAGACCCACACAGACCCACACTCACAGAGACCCACACTCACAGAGACCCACACTAACAGAAACCCACACAGACCCACATAGACCAACACTCACAGAGACCCACACAGACCCACACTCACAGAGACCCACACAGACCCACATAGACCCACACTCACAGAGACCCACACAGACCCACAGAGACCCACACTAACAGAGACCCACACAGACCCACACTCACAGAGACCCACACTCACAGAGACCCACACAGACCCACATAGACCCACACTCACAGAGACCCACACAGACCCACAGAGACCCACACTAACAGAGACCCACACAGACCCACATAGACCCATACTCATAGAGACCCACACTCACAGAGACCCACACAGACTCACAGAGACCCATACTCACAGAGACCCACATAGACCCACAGATACCTATATTCACAGAGACCCACACAGACCCACATATACCCATACTCATAGAGACCCACAGAGACCCATACTCAAGAGACCCACACCCACAGAGACCCACACTCACAGAGACCCACACAGACCCACATATACTCACAGAGACCCACAGAGACCCATACTCAAGAGACCCACACCCACAGAGACCCACACTCACAGAGACCCACACAGACCCACAGAGACCCATACTCGCAGAGAGCCACATAGACCCACAGAGACCCATACTCACAGAGACCCACACAGACCCACACTCACAGAGACCCACACAGACTCACAGAGACCCATACTCATAGAGACCCACACAGACCCACACTCACAAGAGACCTACACTCACAGAGACCCACACTCACAGAGACCCACACTCACAGAGACCCACACATACAGAGACCCACACTCACAGAGACCCACACTCACATAGACCCACAGAGACCCACACTAACAGAGACCCACACTAACAGAGACCCACACTAACAGAGACCCACACTCACAAAGACCCACATAGACTCACAGAGACCCACACTAACAGAGACCCACACCCACAGAGACCCACACTAACAGAGACCTAAGTAAAACTAAACTAAGTGTATTGCCACCAGGGTGTAAGGGGGCCCCCCACTGAGCTGCTGTGCCAATCTTGGTCCACGCGAGCGGCCTGCCCTGCACCAAGTGAAAGCAGCTCCGTCAGGTCGCTCGTCACGTGGCAACAGCGTTAGAGCGGCCAGGAGAATAATCCTCGCACTCTTAAGACGCACCGCTCGGATCGCTAGGGATGGGTTAGCGCGTCTCCCACGTACGTGTGAATATACACAGAGGGTGGACGTGGATGTAAGATAATTTTGTCGTGACGGTGGTCGCAGCTGCTGCGAGCTGCTAAGAGACACTTGCCCCTACAGTCTGTTAGAGGCCACACGGGGGACCTTCACTGGAGGGGTTTGCTTTGCCGCACCAACGCTCCCCACACACACACACGGTGAACTCGTAAAGTGATGACAGGAAACGATGAGGTTAAATGTGCAAAAGTTTCATATATTAAACGGCAATAAACGCATTCAAGAGTGTGAGTGAGGTAAAAGAATAGAATTTCTACATTGAGGTAAACATTTTTTTTTATATTGTGAGGTAAAAACAAATCTTTTTTACATTCTGAGGTAAAAAAATAACATTCTGAGGTTAAATATTTTTTATAAATATTCTGAGGTAAACAAAAAATATTTTGAACATTGAGGAACATTTTTTTTACATTCTGAGGTAAAAATATGAACATTAAATTGTCCTTAAGGAGACATACATTAACAAACGCTCTCTGTGTATCTATCTGTCTCTCTATGTGTCTCTCTCTGTCTGTATCTGTCTCTCTGTGTCTCTGTGTGTGTATGTGTCTGTGTGTATATGTGTCTGTGTGTATCTGTCTCTCTGTGTGTCTCTGTGTGTGTATATCATCTCAGTCAGTCGACCCGTGGCACCTGGGTCTGCCCCGTGACCTCCTGCCAGAGGTCGTTCGACACTTCACGTGGCCTCAAGGTGCACATAGCCTGGCACAAGTGTCGTGGTGACATCACTGCCACTGAGTGGTGAATGGCGGTTGTTGTTGTTATTGTTGTGCGTGTCTGTGTGTCTGTGTGTGTGTCTGTGTCTGTGTGTGTGTGTCTGTGTGTCTGTGTGTGTGTGTCTGTTTACTATTACCATCATTAGGGGAAAAAACGGTGATCCAATCTCCGACCCCCAGGAACAGGTTTGCAGATTTGCTGAGCATTTCTGTGAGGTCCTGGGGGAGGGAAAATCCCTCAGCCAGGAAAACATCGTGGCACAAAGTGAGGATGACCCTGCTGTGGCTGCGGTGCCTCAAATATTGGAAGAAGTCACCCCCTGTGAGTGGCTGGCTGAGGTGCCATTTGTTGAGGAAGTACTGAAGGCGATCCGGAGTCTGAGACCAGGAAAGGCAGCGGGCAGAGATGATCTCCCAAGCGAAATGCTGAGGGTGGCGTTTGTGCACAGACTGCCCTATATGACATCATAACAACGGTCTGGACCACTGGACGGGTTCCGCAGGATTGGAAGGATGCCCTGGTGGTCCCCCTTTTTAAGAAGGGGGACCGCACAGACTGTAACAACTACAGGGGCATCTCACTCCTCAGTGTGCCGGGAAAGGTCCTGGCAAGGATTATTCAGCATCGCCTTGCCAGGCACGCTGAGGAGAGGCTTGCGGAGCCCCAATGCGGTTTCAGGAAAGGGCGGTCCTGCACAGATGCCATATTTTCTGTCCGTCTGCTACAGCAGAGGTGTAGGGAATTCCAACAAGACCTACATCTCTGCTTTATTGACCTGGTCAAGGCCTATGATACCATCAGTAGGCCTGGGCTCTGGGTTGTTCTTCGTGCTTTTGGAGTACCTGACCCTCTGCTCACGATCATTAAGGACCTTCATGATGGTGAGCGGGCCCGGGTAAAACTACGTGGCTGGGAGTCAGAGCCATTCTCTGTACACCTTGGGGTGCGACAGGGATGTCCTCTGGCTCCCACATTATTTAACATCTATTTTGACCACGTAGTTCGTGAAGCCTTCAATAGCTGTACCGGGGGAATCTCCATATGGTACAGATATAATGGGAGGCTGATCGATGCCCGGGTGCGGTCAAGGGATGGCTCCCTCTTGCTCAACCACGTTATGTATGCTGATGATTTGGTAATAGCTGCTCAGTCAGAGGAGGAGTTGGATACGCTGCTGCTGCTGAGACTGGAGCGTGCCACTAAGAGGTGGGGCCTTACCATCAGCCCCACCAAAACTAAGCACCTGCCTGGGTATTTTGTACCATCGGACACTCCACCCCCACAACTCCCAATCGGTGATGGGGCAGTTGTGGAGAGAGTGGAGAGTTTCCCATACCTGGGCAGTGTGCTTATGACTGGCTCCAGTTTAACAGCAGAGGTCTCACTCCGAATCAGTCGAGCGGCAATATCTTTTCATCGGTTGCATAACGCTGTGTGTAAGCTACCTGGTCTGTCGCTCCGCACTAAGCTTCAGGTCTTCTCGGCCACGGTCATTCCCTCCCTTCTCTACACTTGCGAAACGTGGACCCCCCTAATGGAACATCTTCGCCGGTTAGAAACATTTAGGCTGGCCTGCCTACAATCCATCCTGGGTTTAACCAGACTGGATTGTGTGAGGAGCTCACAAATCCTTGAAAGATCTGGGCAAGGTCCCATCGGTGAGCTCCTCCGGCGGGCAAGGCTGCGATGGCTGGGTCATGTAGCCCGCATGCCCAGCCACCGCATGCCGAAACAGCTTTTGTTCGGCCGGATCGAGGGGGCTAAGCGGGTGCGGCACGGGCTAGAGAAGAGATGGAGTGATGTGGTACAGGAGGAGGTGGAGCTGAGTGGACTTGCCGATGACTGGTACCAGCGGTGTCAAGATCGGCTTCTGTGGAGGCTCGTGAAGGATGCTACTGGGCAGTTGGAGGTAGTCGCCCTCCATCAACAACGGAGGGCGGAGGAGCGACGCTCAGAACAACGAGCGGAGTGCCGGGTGGCTAAAGCACAGATTGGCACAGTAGGGGGCACAGGTGGTGCATCAGCCAGTGATCTCAGTCAGTCGACCCGTGGCACCTGGGTCTGCCCCGTGACCTCCTGCCAGCGGGCGTTCGACACTTCACGTGGCCTCAGGGTGCACATAGCTTGGCACAAGCGTCGTGGTGACGTCACCGCCACTTAGTGGCGAATGGCGGTTGTTGTTGTTGTTGTGTGTCTGTCTCTGTGTGTGTGTCGTGTCAGGACAGGAACGTGTGCACCACAGAGTGGATCTCCCTGCGGCAGAGTGGGCAGGCCATGCCACGCTGCTGCAGCTCCAAGGCGCAGCGGCGGCACGTGGCAAGGTGGCCGCTGTCGCCGTGAACTAACGTGCAGCTATGCGGCTCACTCCGGCACACCACGCACTCACCCACGACAACACCATCAGCACCACCCACACCACCAACACCACCCACACCAACACCACCATCACCCACACCACCAGCACCACCACCACCCACACCAACACAACCAACCACACCACCACCACCCACACCCCAAGCACCACCCACACCACCACCACCCACACCAACACCACCACCTACACCACCACTATCACCACCACCCACACCACCACCTACACCACCATCATCACAACCACCACCACCACCAGCCACACCACCACCCACACCAACACCACCACCCACACCACCACCACCACCACCCACACCAACACCACCGGCTGGAGCGCAAGATGGAGAGGAAGTGGTGGAGGTGGTGGTGACGTTGACACCGGCTGAAGGGGAAGAAAAAGAAGAGAGTATGTGAGTGAGTGAATGTGTGAGTGTGTGTGAGTGTGTGTGTGTGAGTGTGTGAGTGAGTGAATGTGTG
Source organism: Petromyzon marinus (assembly GCF_048934315.1). NCBI lineage: Eukaryota > Metazoa > Chordata > Hyperoartia > Petromyzontiformes > Petromyzontidae > Petromyzon > Petromyzon marinus. The sequence continues at coordinate 1,236,697 of NW_027423012.1, forward strand.
AGTGTGTGTGAGTGTGTGAGTGTGTGTGAGTGTGTGAGTGTGTGTGAGTGAGTGAATGTGTGAGTGTGTGTGAGTGTGTGTGTGAGTGAGTGAATATGTGAGTGTGAGTGAGTGAATGTGTGAGTGTGTGTATGTGAGTGAGTGAATGTGTGTGTGTGTGAGTGAGTGTGTGAGTGTGTGAGTGAGTGTGTGACTGTATATGGGTAGCGGTATTGTAGTTAGCGCTACGTCGCGCTATGAACCCGGGGAGGGAGTGAGAAGGAGGGAGTGAGGAGGAGGGAGTGAGGAGGAGGGAGTGAGGAGGAGGGGGTGAGGAGGAGGAGGGAGGGGAACTTCACCTCGCCGGCTGTCGGCCGTCACTATGGAGAATGACTTCACGAACAGCGCTGCCACCGAGTGTCTGGAAGAGAGAGACAGGGAGATCCAGGCTGGGTTTGGATGCAGGCTCTATCTACCGCCCCTCTCTCTCTCCACCCCTCTCTCTCGTGTTTGTTTATTTTTATTTCACTTTTTAAATTATAATTTTTCTATCTACGTGACTTTAGTGAAAGAACCAAAGAATATTCATCCACTCAATCACTCACCCACTCACTAAACAGCTCACCCACCCACTAAATAATTCACTCGCCCTCCCTCCCACTCACTCACTAAATAACTCATCCGCTCACCCACACTCACCCACCCACCCAATCTCTCTCCACCCTCTTTCTATCTCCCTCACCTGGGATCTCTGAGTGAGAATCCCTCCACACCAAACACCTCCCCCAGGGGGTCCCCGCCACACCTCACCAGGTACGGCCTCTCTACATCGTAAAGTTGTCTCCGCTTGATGTATTGTCCCACGTAGTGGTGCGCCTACGTGGGACGCACACACATACACACATGCACACACACACGCATGCATGCACACACACGAGTGGGTGACTGAGTGGGTGAGTAGGTGGGTGGGTGAGTGAGTGGGTGAGTGAGTGGATGAGTTAGTGAGTGGGTGGTTGAGTGATTGAGTGGGTGAGTGGGTGGGTAGGTGAGTGAGTGAGTGGGTGGTTGAGTGATTGAGTGGGTGAGTGGGTGGGTAGGTGAGTGAGTAGGTGAGTGAGTGAGTGGGTGTGTGGATCAGTGAGAGAATCAGTGAGTGGGTGGATCAGTGATTTAGTGGCATGGGCGGAAGAGATGGACTAGTCAGTGAGTGGATGGGTTAGAGGGTGAGTGGATGGGTTAGAGGGTGAGTAGAGTGAGTGGTTGGGTGAGTGAGTGGATGAGTGAGTGGTTGGATGAGTGAGTGTTAGTGTGTGGTTAAATGGAGTGGGTGAGTGGTTGGGTGAGTGGGTGGCTGAGTGAGTAGGTCAGTGAATGAGTGGGTGGACGAGTGGTTGGGTGAGTGGGTGGGTGAGTGTAACGTCTGTACTATGTTGAACTTCTTTCGCACCGCACGTAGCCATCTGTGATAATCCTGCAAATCCAAATTATACAGCAGGTGTCAGGGTCGCGATGGAATCCACGACCTCCTGTACACCAGGCGAGGTAGTCAACATCTCCTAGCCACGCAGATGATGATGGTGTTGGTGGCCGTGATGGGACCCACCTGCTCCCACGTGAATGTGTCGCCCTCGACACCGACCGACTGCAGCAGACGAAGCATCGCAGGCACCGGCTTCAGCTGCGTCCCAGCGGACAGAGGCATCACGGAGCCACATGTCATCACTCACACAGACACAAAGGTCCCCCGTGTAGCCTCGGCAGGCTATAGGAGCAAGTGCTGTTAGCGAAGAGAAGCACCTATCAAGGCTGCCGGCACTGTGGCACATGAGGGGGTGGGTGGCCAGCACCACGCCGAACCGCCTTTGTCTCCCCCGTGGCTTTGTTTACTACGACACACCGCTACACCAGCTACTCTTTTGAGTCAACCTAGGGGAGGCCCAGGACCGATTGTAGTGTATAGTAGTGTATATTACATTGTAGTGTATAGTAGTGCATTGTGTATAGTAGCGTATAGTACTGTAGTTTATAGTAGTGTAGGGTATAGTGTAGCGCAGGGGTCGGGAACCTATGGCTCGCGAGCCAGATGTGGCTCTTTTGATGATTGCATATGGCTCGCAGATAAAACAAAATATTCTCACTTGTTTTAATCCATCCATCGATTTTTCACTGCGCATGTCCTGTTCAGGGCTGCAGGAGCAATTGTCCATTATTTTAATTGGATGATACTGGCCTACGTTTGCCGTTGCTGGGTAAAACAGGTAAACGCCCCCTTTTGAATCAGTCTGAGACTGCGTCTGCTCGGTCATTAGCTCAAAGCTAACCCTTCGACGAAGAAGATGGCGAAAAGAAAAAAAGACGACGAGTATCGTACATTTCAGGACGAATGGACCGAAGAATTCGCCTTTGTGGAGAGAGCGGGTTCTGCGGTGTGTCTAATTTGCAATGACAAAATTACATCGTTGAAACGGTCGAATGTAAAGCGGAACTTCGACACGCGCCACGCTACCTTTGCATCAAAATACCCTGCGGGAGACAGCAGAAAGAAAGCGTGCCAAGAGCTTCTGAGCAGGGTGCAAGCTAGCCAGCAGCAACTCCGCGTATGGACCCGGCAAGGTGACTATAATTCGGCTAGCTTTGCTGGTTCTTTAGCAATAGTGAGGAACGGAAAACCATTCACAGATGGCGAGTATGCTAAAACGTTCATGCTGGATGTAGCCAATGAACTTTTTGATGATCTTCCGAACAAAGACAAGATAATCAAACGGATACAAGACATGCCTCTGTCGGCAAGAACTATTCATGATCGTACCATCGTGATGGCAAACAAAGTGGAGGAAACGCAAGTGAAGGACATAAATGCAGCGCCGTTCTTTTCTCTGGCTTTGGATGAGTCAACAGACGTGAGCCATTTGTCGCAGTTCAGCGTGATTGCAAGATATGCTGTTGGTGACACACTGCGCGAAGAAAGTCTTGCTGTTCTGCCATTAAAAGGGTCCACAAGAGGTGAGGATTTATTCAAGTCTTTCATGGAGTTTGCTCAAGAAAAAAGTCTACCTATGGATAAACTTCTCTCAGTGTGTACTGATGGTGCTCCGTGTATGGTGGGGAAAAACAAAGGATTTGTGGCGCTTCTCCGTGAACATGAAAATAGACCCATCCTAAGTTTCCATTGCATTATACACCAGGAGGCACTTTGTGCTCATATGTGTGACAGGCAGTTTGGCGAAGTGATGTCGCTGGTCATTCGTGTGATCAACTTTATTGTTGCCCGAGCCTTAAATGATCGCCAGTTTAAAACACTGCTGGATGAAGTTGTAAATAACTATCCTGGTCTGCTTTTGCACAGCAATGTGCGTTGGTTGTCAAGAGGGAAGGTGCTTAGCCGTTTTGCGGCTTGCCTGAACGAAATCCGGACTTTCCTTGAAATGAAAGGCGTCGGGCATCCTGAGCTAGCCGACACCGAGTGGCTCCTCAAGTTTTACTATCTCGTAGATCTGACTGAACATCTGAACCAGCTCAACGTGAAAATGCAAGGCATTGGAAATACAGTGTTATCCCTTCAACAAGCTGTATTTGCTTTTGAAAACAAGCTGGAGCTTTTCATCACGGATCTTGGAACAGGTCGTTTACTACATTTTGAAAAACTGAGCCAATTTAAAGATGCATGCACAGCAAGTGAGCCCATTCAAAACCTTGATCTCCACCAGCTAGCTGGCTGCACATCCAGTCTCCTACAGTCCTTTAAAGCACGCTTTGGAGAATTTCGTGAGCACACTCGTCTTTTTAAGTTCATCACCCATCCAAACGAGTGTTCACTGAACACAGCCGACCTGAATTACATCCCTGGTGTCTCCGTCAGAGATTTTGAAGCAGAAGTGGCTGACCTGAAGGCCTCAGACATGTGGGTGAATAAGTTCAAGTCACTGAATGAAGATTTGGAAAGAATCACATGATAGAAAGCGGAGTTGGCGAGCAAGCACATGTGGACAGAAATGAAAAAACTCCAACCCGAAGACCAGCTGATTCTCAAAACTTGGAACGCGCTTCCTGTCACATACCACACACTGCAGCGTGTGAGTATTGCTGTATTGACCATGTTTGGATCTACGTATGCATGTGAGCAGTCATTCTCACATCTTAAAAACATCAAGTCCAACCTACGATCACGTTTAACGGATGAAAGCCTCAACGCTTGCATGAAGCTTAACCTCACCAAGTACCAACCCGACTACAAAGACATCAGCAAATCCATGCAGCACCAGAAGTCACATTAATGGTGAGTGTTATAACAACATTATTTAAAAGAATAAATTCAGAGGCTTATTATACTGACATTTAGTTGAATTCACTTTTAAAATATATTATATGGCTCTCACTGAAATAAATTTCCAAATTTTTTGCTTTCATGGCTCTCTTAGTCAAAAAGGTTCCCGACCCCTGGTGTAGTGTATAGTAATGTAGTGCATAGTAGTGTAGTGTATAGTAATTGTAGTGTATAGTTGTGTACAGTGTATAGTTGTGTAGTGTATAGTAATGTAGTGTATAGTTGTGTATAGTGTACAGTGTATAGTTGTGAAGTGTATAGTAATGTAGTGTATAGTTGTGTATAGTATAGTGTACAGTGTATAGTGTACAGTGTATAGTATAGCATACAGTGTATAGTATAGTGTGCAGTGTACAGTGTATAGTATAGCGTACAGTGTATAGTAGTGTACAGTGTATAGTAGTACACAGAGCACCGGTGAGCCCCCCTAAAAGCGACTCACCAGAATGTTCCTGTGAGCTCCAGCAGCGGCCAGAGACAACCTGGAGTCACCGGCACTCATCACGGCAGCTGTGAGACAGCAGGAAGACAGCGACACTCGTCATGGCAGCTGTGAGACGGCAGGAAGACTGCGACACTCGTTACGGCAGCTGCGGAGACAGCAGGAAGACAGCGACACTCGTCACGGCAGCTGTAGAGACAGCAGGAAGACAGCGACACTCGTCACGGCAGCTGTGGAGACAGCAGGAAGACAGCGACACTCGTCACCGCAGCTGTAGAGACAGCAGGAAGGCAGCGACACTCGTCACGGCAGCTGTAGAGACAGCAGGAAGACAGCGACACTCGTCACGGCAGCTGTGAGACAGCAGGAAGACAGTGACACTCGTCACGGTAGCTGTGGAGACAGCGCGAAGACAGCGACACTCGTCACCGCAGCTGTGAGACAGCAGGAAGACAGCGACACTCGTCACGGCAGCTGTGAGACAGCAGAAAGACAGCGACACTCGTCACGGCAGCTGTGAGACAGCAAGAAGACAGCGACACTCGTCACGGCAGCTGTGGAGACAGCAGGAAGACAGCGACACTCGTCACTGTGTGTGTACACTATGTGTGTACATTGTGTGTGTAAACTGTGTGTACAGTGTGTGTCTACACTGTGTATGTGTACACTGTGTGTGTGTACATTGTGTGTGTGTGTACACTGTGTATACACTGTGTGTGTGTAGTGTGTGAACACTGTGTATGTACAGTGTGTGTACACTGTGTGTGTACACTGTGTGTGTACACTGTGTGTGTACACTGTATGTGTAAACTGTGTGTGTGTACATTGTGTGTGTACACTGTGTATACACTGTATGTACACTGTGTGTACACTGTGTGTGTGTACACTGTGTATACCCTGTGTGTACACTGTTTGTGTACACTGTGTACCCACTGTGTGTGTGTACACTGTGTGTGTGTACACTGTGTACACTGTGTATACACTGTGTGTACACTGTGTGGGTACACTGTGTATACGCACTGTGTGTGTACACTGTGTGTGTACACTGTGTATACAGTGTGTGTACACTTTGTGTACACTTATGTGTGTACACTGTGTGTGTACACTGTCTCTGTACACTGTGTGTACATATTGTGTGTGTGTACAATGTGTGTACATTGTGTGTGTACATTGTGTGTGTACACTGTGTGTGTACATTGTGTATAGTGTGTGTGTACACTGTGTATGTACACAGTGTGTGTACACTGTGTGTGTACACTGTGTATGTGTACACTATGTGTACACTGTGTGTGTGTACACTGTGTGTGTCCGCATTGAACCGAACCCCCGGCAAGGCCATCTACTTAATGACGAGAGAAAATTCACACGAAATGTCCTTTGCAATGAAGTCTTCCAGATGTAAATTGATACAAGCTTTTAATGAGGAAATAAAATCATCTAATTCAAAACACAACACAATTATGTTTCATTTTAAAACTTCAAAACGGAGCATGGGGTACTTGCGTGAATGCGTCCTTCGTGTGCAAATGTTGTGACTTTACTGGCCTGAAAGCCGTCAATGTGTTGGACCATTATTGGTGCACAGCGTCTCAACAACAGCAGTGGGGTTTGCTTCAACCGATGGTTACGAACATCCAGACGTGAATCAGCAAGGAGCATTTGTAGTCCCAGTTAGACAAAACCTAAGTCAACACGTAAGACAAAACTACAATTCGTGTTGTAGAGAATGTACCTCCTCCTATACGTGTAACTTTCAAGTGGTATGCCTTGTAACTGATGAATGATCCGAGCGTGCTCCCTATTTCAAAGACAATGAGTTGCTCCAGATGCTTCGTGAAACACAAAAGTACCCTTTGACCTGTATCACAAGAACAACGGGTCTCACCTGAGTTCTCTGTACAGGTTACTTCCAAACACACACACACACACTTTGTCCTAACATCACTTATTCAATGTTTGACCCTCAGACAAAATGTTACATGTACGCGCACAATCAGACAAGTATTAATTCTAATTAACATTGATTACTGCAGCGAAATTGACTGCATCACGTTACATCGTGTTAACAATAAGCTATTTTACGAATACGCACCGTCTGCTTAACAGTGTATGTACAACGTACTATTGTTGCGTCATTCAAAACGAGTAGGCCGTTGCATGTTGGCGTCTGGGTCAAAATGTAGCAAATTCTAAACATTACGCTACAAATAATAGATCACGGCGTTTCGATGGCAACACAAGCAATCGTCATCAGGTGGGACAAGCACAGCAGCAATAAGAAGAAACTGCTGGAGTAGGCGCCTACTACTTCAGCAGTTTCTCTTGCTGTGGTTGTCCCACCTGATGACGATTGCTTGTGTTGCGATCGAAACGCCGTGATCTATTGTTTCTACCCACGTGGTGACTTTACCGAAAGAACTCAAGAGTGTGGATTCCTGTAGTCACGAAAGCTTCGAATCAAGATTGCCTACAAACTACACAACTGAGATGACGCATCAATCATCGCCCCCTATTGACAGGCTCTTGTCCACATGCAGGCCGGTGCAGGGCCACCACCTTGTGCCACACAGGGGCAGCTGCTACTTGGGGATGCTCTTCCGAGTGTTTCAGACGAGGTACAACACAAAAATCCGAGTTGCTGAGGCGGTTAAGCAAGCAACGTGTAAATACAATTATCATGATAACATAGTGAATGCTTGGGGGCTTATTGTACCTCGCTCCTGGTTAGAGATCTACCCAACCCACAGATCCACAAAGACTGGCCGCCCTTACTCTGCAGGTTGAACCTAGGAACAGAGTGTTCAACTTCACGTTCTTGTCATTAAAGGCCTGTGACAAAGGTGCATCTATTGGAGCGACATCGTCTCAAGCTTACACATCTACCGGGTCTCCACTTGACTTTGGATTGTCTCGGAGGAAGTCCACCCACACCTCCACTTGCACAAACTGCTGGGAGTTGCCTCGCCCTGCCTCACAGTCAGAATTCTCCTCCTGCTTCACGATGTAAAGGTCCCATTTTGGAGTTGAATCTTCATCTTCACATTTTACCTTCACTTCTTCCCTCTTCACCATCACTTCTTCCCTCTTCACCTTCACTTCTTCCCTCTTCACCATCACTTCTTCACTCTTCACCATCACTTCTTCCCTCTTCACCATCACCTCTTCATATTTCACCTCGATAACTTTAAAAGTGTCCAAGCTGGGATTTTTTTCCGGTTCGTGTTTCATGAAGGATGGGCTCATTGCGGCACTTTGACTTTCACAAGCTGATTTCAGACTCCACTCCTTGTGGATCTTCTGATGCTTCTGTGTTCTCTGGTGTACTTTAAGATGTGGTGACTGTGCAAACGCCTTCCTGCACAGAGTGCACTTGAAGGGTTTCTCTCCTGTGTGTGTTCTCTGGTGTATTACAAGAGCAGGTGACTGTGAAAATGCTTTCCCACAAACACTGCACTTGAAGGGTTTCTCTCCCGTGTGTGTTCTCTGGTGTTTTTTAAGAGCAGATGACTGTGAAAATGCCTTCCCACAAACACTGCATTTGAAGGGTTTCTCTCCCGTGTGTGTTCTCTGGTGTTTTACAAGATCAGATGACTGTGCAAATGCCTTCACGCACACACTGCACTTGTAGGGTTTCTCTCCCGTGTGTGTTCTCTGGTGTTTTACAAGATTACATGACTGTGTAAACGCCATCCCGCACATCGTGCACCTGAAGGGTTTCTCTCCCGTGTGTGTTCTCTGGTGTAGTTTAAGATGTGGTGACTGTGCAAACGCCATCCCGCACAGAGTGCACCTAAAAGGTTTCTCTCCCGTGTGTGTTCTCTGGTGTTCTACAAGATGAGATGAACGTGCAAACGCCTTCCCACACACACTGCACTTGAAGGGTTTCTCTCCCGTGTGAGTTCTCTCGTGCCGTGTGAAATCTCCAGTACGATCTGTGCTGTATGCACACCGGTCGCATTGGAGCCTTGTCCTACCGAGCTGCGCTGAGTGCCTTTGCTCCATCAGACCAATTCTGCAGAGGAAGCGTCAGAGGAAGCGTCAGCTGCAGACAGAAAAAAATAATATCCACACCATCTACACGTCAGTATCGATGCACAGAGGAAAGCATATATACACAGTAACACGTGACTTACACGTCTATACTTATTCATATATTCATGATATAGTGGAAAAGTGTCCCAAATTCATCACACGGGCTGTTATGGCACACAATGAGAGGGCAAATGGTTATAAACATGCCTGGAAGCCCTCGTATCTTCAAAATGAATGTTCACCCAAAACTCCGAGCACACAATTTCAGCTGTCTGGCTACAAAAGGAATATTTATGAGAGCTAAATTCAGCTGACATAGCAAAGGGTGTTGAAAACAATACTATTTGTGTTAGGCAGAAATGCATAAATTAATGTTCAATCGCAACTTAGAGGTGTGAATCCAGGCTCAGATGTCCTTAAATGCTGGGATGAACAGTTCTGACTTCAGCTGCATGTGCGTGCTGTGTTAACTTCCTGTTCCATTCTTATAAAGAGTTCCAGAGGAAAACAAAAAATAACTATTGTTATGATATAACCTCCGTGTTCAACAGAGTTAATAGACGTTACTGCAAACACAAACTGTACACTGTCACTGGGTAAACAGGCAGTGGCGTGTCTAGAATCATGCCTGGCCACCTTCATCTGCTTGGCATGAATGCTTCCTCACTCCACCAAATAATTGAGGATCAACGAACATAGCCGAGGCTAACTGGAGTTTGCGTGTCTCTCTCCGTGGTGAGATGTTAACTACCTCACCTGGTATACAGGAAGTATACCAGGCCGATAGACATTGACACACGTATTCTTGTTTCTTTCAGTAAAGTTACGTAGATAGAAAATAACAATAATTGATAATACAATTACATTAAATAAAGACCACTTGTGTTGCGATCAAAACGACGTGAGTTTTTTTGCTTTATTTACATTTATTTATTTTTCTTGTTATTTTCATTTAATTTTCTATCTACGTGACTTTACCGAAAGAACCAAGAATATTAATTCCTGCAGTCACCAAAGTTTTAAGTCAAAACATTCACACACGTTGACAAAGCCTCACCTTGTGTTGTTGTGGGCAGGTCGCTTCTGATAACAAGAGCAGTATAGCAGCTCAAGCGGGCTTGGCCTGCTAACAAAAGAACGAAAGTAAAAACTGCGTGAATATTTACAATAAAACAAAGTTACAAAGTGGCGAGCCGAGTGAAGACAAATTAAACTTAAGCGAGATAATTAAAGTGAATGCAAATCAGGCGAGGGCAGGAGGCAAGGCCCCGGGTGGCTAGGCCCCGCGTTGTAAAGTTCCAACCTGGACATCGATTCCCATGCTCGCTGCTACTCAACTGACATCCCTACGAGAGAGAGGCTCTACCTTGGTAAACAACAACAACAACCACCACAACGACCACCACCACAACGATGAGAATTTCTCACCTCGGATTTCAGTGCAAGCGCGCACACGGCAGCTTCCTGTTGCCTCGCGACAGCAGGAAGTAGTATGACGTCACTTCCCTCCCACGAGCGGCTCTCTAACTGAATAAATTATATGCTTAGTTTTTTCGGTAAAGTCACGTTGAAGAGAAACAACAAAATAATAAAATAATATATATTTTTTATTATTTTGTTGTTTCTCTTCAACGTGACTTTACCGAGAATATGAATATGAATTACTGCAGTCACGAAAGCTTTAAATCAAAATTGAATAAATTATGTTAATGAGCCGGCCCAAACTGCGAGGGATGGGAGCGTGAGCGCCGAACCCGTCGCAATAAACTCGCGACGGCTTTAACGGACACATTATATTAATGAGCCACCAGTCACTGGGCGTAGCTTTGCCCAAATAAGGATTGCCACTGGAACGATATCGGCAGTGACCCAAGCGGAGGTGACGTCACGCTCAAGCGCGCGGTGGACGGGCGAGGGGTGAATACCTTGGTGACCTGACGTCACTAGGGAGGTACACCTCACCCTGGTGTTTCACGCCGATGAGGTAATGCAGAGTGGTGACGTCACAGAGTTGGAGTTTAAGTTGATTTAGATTCATTTTCCATTGCTCCCTCCCTTGGGTGTGTGAGCTCAGCAACAACGTGGACATTATTGTGTATACAGTGTGTGTGTGTACACTGTGTGTGTCACTGTGTCGCTGTGTGTGTCACTGTGTCACTGTGTGTGTCACTGTGCCTGGCACAAGCATCGTGACGTCACCACCACTTAGTGGCGAATGGCAGTTGTTGTTGTGTCACTATGTCATTGTGTGTGTCACTGTGTCACTGTGTGTACCCTGTGTGTACACTGTGTGTGTACAGTGTGTATACACTGTGTGTAAACTGTGTGTGTACAGTGTATACACTGTGTGTGCACACTGTGTGTGTGTACACTGTGTCTACACTGTGTGTGTGTACATTGTATGTGTACATTGTGTGTGTACACTGTGTGTACACTGTGTGTGTGTACACTGTGTGTGTGTACACTGTGTGTGTGTACACTGTGTGTACACTGTGTGTGTACACTATGTGTACACTGTGTGTGTGTGTACACTGTGTGTACACTGTGTGTCTACACTGTGTGTACACTGTGTGTCTACACTGTGTGTACACTGTGTGTGTGTGTACACTGTGTGTCCGCATTGAACCGAACCCCCGGCAAGGCCATCCACTTAATGACGAGAGAAAATTCACACGAAATGTCCTTTTCAATGAAGTCTTCCAGATGTAAATTGATACAAGCTTTTAATGAGGAAATAAAATAATCTAATTGAAAACACAACACAATTCAAAGATGTTTCATTTTAAAGCTTCAAAACGGAGCATGGGGTGCTTGCGTGAATGCGTCCTTCGTGTGCAAATGTTGTGACTTTCCTGGCCTGAAGGCCGTCAATGTGTTAGACCATTAAATGGTGCACAGCGTCTCAACAACAGCAGTGGGGTTTGCTTCAACCGATAGGTAACGAACATCCAGACGTCAATCAGCAAGGAGCATTTATAGTCTTAGACAAAATCTACGTCAACACGTAAGACAAAACTACAATTCGTGTTGTAGAGAATGTACCTCCTCCTATACGTGTAACTTTTAAGTGGTATGCCTTGTAACTGATGAATGATCCGAGCGTGCTCCCTATTTCAAAGACGATGAGTTGCTCCAGAGGCAGACGCTTCGTGAAACACAAAAGTACCCTTTGACCTGTATCACAAGAACAACGGGTCTCACCTGAGTTCTCTGTACAGGTTCCTTCCAAACACACACACACTTTGTCCTAACATCACTTATTCAATGTTTGTTCCTCATACAAAATGTTACATGCACGCGCACAATCAGACAAGTATTAATTCTAAATCATTGACGGGCATATTAACATTGAATTACTGCAGCGAAATTGACTGCATCACGTTACATCGTATTAACAAGACGTTATTTTACAAATACGCACCGTCTGCTTCACAGTGTATGTAAAACATACTATTGCGTCATTCAAAACGAGTAGGCCGTTGCATGCTGGCGCCTGGGTCAAAATGTAGCAAATTCTAAACATTACACTACAAATAATAGATGAGGGCGCTTCGATGGCAACACAAGCAATCGTCATCAGGTGGGACAAGCACAGCTGCAATAAGAAACTGCTGGAGTAGGCGCCTACTACTTCAGCAGTTTCTCTTGCTGTGGTTGTCCCACCTGATGACGATTGCTTGTGTTGCGATCTAAACGCCGTGATCTGTTATGTTTCTACCCACGTGGTGACTTTACCGAAAGAACTCAAGAGTGTGGATTCCTGCAGTCACGAAAGCTTCGAATCAAGATTACCTACAAACTACACAACTGAGATGACGCATCAATCATCGCCCCCTACTGACAGGCTCTTGTCCACATGCAGGCCGGTGCAGGGCCACCACCTTGTGCCACACAGGGGCAGCTGCTACTTGGGGATGCTCTTCGAGTGTTTCAGACGAGGTACGACACAAATCTCCGTGTTGCTGAGGCGGTTAAGCAAGCACCATGTAAATGCAAATATTATAACATAGTGAATGCTTGGGAGCTCATTGTCTCTCGCTCCTGGTGAGAGATTGACCCAACCCACAGGTCCACAAAGACTGGCCGCTCTTACTCTGCAGGATGAACCAAGGAGTTGAGTGTTCAACTTCACATTCTTGTCATTAAAGGCCTATCACAAAGGTGCATCTATTGTAGCGACATTGTCTCTGGCTTACACATCTACCGGGTCTCCACTTGACTTTGTATTGTCTAGGAAGTCCACCCACACCTCCACTTCCACAAACTGCTGGGAGTTGCCTCGCTCTGCCTCACAGTCAGAATTCTCCTCCTGCTTCACGTTGCCTCCATCGATGTCAAGGTCCCATTTTGGAGTTTCATCTTCATCTTCACATTTCACCTTCACTTCTTCACTCTTCACCATCACCTCTTCCCTCTTCACCATCACTTCTTCCCTCTTCACCATCACTTCTTCCCTCTTCACCATCACCTCTTCATATTTCACCTCGATACCTTTAAAAGTGTCCAAGCTGGGATTTTCGTCCGGTTCTTGTTTCATGAGGGATGGGCTCATTGCGGCACTTTGACTTTCACAAGCTGATTTCAGACTCCACTCCTTGTGGATCTTGTGATGCTTCTGTGTTCTCTGGTGTACTTGAAGATTTAATGAATGTGCAAATGCCTTCCCACACACAGTGCACTTGAAGGGTTTCTCGCCCGTGTGTGTTCTCTGGTGTTTTTTAAGAGCAGATGACTGTGCAAATGCCTTCCCACACACAGTGCACTTGAAGGGTTTCTCTCCTGTGTGTGTTCTCTGGTGTGTTTTAAGAGCAGATGAATTTGAAAATGCCTTTCCACACACACTGCACTTGAAGGGTTTCTCTCCTGTGTGTGTTCTCTGGTGTGTTTTAAGAGCAAATGAATCTGAAAATGTCTTCCCACACACACTGCACTTGAAGGGTTTCTCTCCCGTGCGTGTTCTCTGGTGTCTTTGAAGATGAGATGAATCTGAAAATGCCTTTCCACACACACTGCACTTGAAGGGTTTCTCTCCTGTGTGTGTTCTATGGTGTGTTTTAAGAGCAAATGAACCTGAAAATGTCTTCCGACACACACTGCACCTGAAGGGTTTCTCTCCCGTGTGTGTTCTCTGGTGTTTTACAAGATCAGATGACTGTGCAAATGCCTTCACGCACACACTGCACTTGAAGGGTTTCTCTCCCGTGTGTGTTCTCTGGTGTTTTTTAAGAGTAGATAAATCTGAAAATGTCTTCCCACACACACTGCACTTGAAGGGTTTCTCTCCTGTGTGTGTTCTCTCGTGTTTTTTAAGAGTAGATAAATGTGAAAATGCCTTTCCACACACACTGCACTTGAAGGGTTTCTCTCCTGTGTGTGTTCTCTGGTGTGTTTTAAGAGCAAATGAATCTGCAAATGTCTTCCCACACACACTGCACTTGAAGGGTTTCTCTCCCGTGTGTGTTCTATGGTGTCTTTGAAGATGAGATGAATATGAAAATGTCTTCCCACACACAGTGCAATTTAAGGGTTTCTCTCCTGTGTGTGTTCTCTGGTGTGTTACAAGATTACATGACTGTGCAAATGCCTTCCCACACACAGTGCACTTGAAGGGTTTCTCGCCCGTGTGTGTTCTCTGGTGTTTTTTAAGAGCAGATGACTGTGCAAATGCCTTCCCACACACAGTGCACTTGAAGGGTTTCTCTCCCGTGTGTGTTCTCTGGTGTGTTTTAAGAGCAGATGAATTGGAAAATGCCTTTCCACACACACTGCACTTGAAGGGTTTCTCTCCTGTGTGTGTTCTCTGGTGTGTTTTAAGAGCAAATGAATCTGAAAATGTCTTCCCACACACACTGCACTTGAAGGGTTTCTCTCCCGTGCGTGTTCTCTGGTGTCTTTGAAGATGAGATGAATTTGAAAATGCCTTTCCACACACACTGCACTTGAAGGGTTTCTCTCCTGTGTGTGTTCTCTGGTGCTTTTTAAGAGCAGATGACCATGAAAATGCCTTCCCACACACACTGCACTTGAAGGGTTTCTCTCCCGTGTGTGTTCTCTGGTGTGTTTTAAGAACAAATGAACCAGAAAATGTCTTCCCACAAACACTGCACTTGAAGGGTTTCTCTCCCATGTGTGTTCTCTGGTGTGTTACAAGATTACATGACTGTGTAAACGCCATCCCGCACATCGTGCACATGAAGGGTTTCTCTCCCGTGTGTGTTCTCTGGTGGTTCTGAAAAACTGATGGCCATGCAAATGCCTTGTTACACACAGTACATTTGAAGGGTTTCTCTCCCGTGTGAGTTCTCTGGTGCCGTGTCAAATTTCCAGTCCGGTCCATGCTGTATGCACGCTGGTCGCATTGTTGACTTGTCGTACCGAGCTGCGCTGAGTGCCTTTGCTCCATCAGACCAATTCTGCAGAGGAAGCGTCAGCTGCAGACATAAAAAAAGAATATCCACACCATCTACACGTCAGGTACAGAGGAATGCACACGTGACTTACACGTCTATACTTATTAATATATTAATATATGATGTGAAAAAGTTTCCCAAATTCATCAGATTTGATGAACGTGCAAATGCCTTCACGCACACACTGCAACTTGAAGGGTTTATCTCCCGTGTGTGTTCTCTGGTGTACTTTAAGATGTGGTGACTGTGCAAACGCCTTCACGTACAGAGTGCACCTGAAGGGTTTCTCTCCACGGGCTGCTATGGCACACAATGAGAGGGAAAATGTCATAAATATGCCTGAGAGCCTTCATATCTTCAACATGAATGTTAACTCAAAACTCTAAGCACACAATTTCGGCTGTCTGACTACAAAAGGAATATTTATGAAAGCTCAATTCGGCTGACATAGCAAAGGGTGTTGAAAACAATACCATTTGTGTTATGCAGAAATTAATGTTCAATCGCAACTTAGAGGTGTGAATCCAGGCTCAGATGTCCTTAAATGCTGGGATGAACAGTTCCGACTTCAGCTGAATGTGTGTGCTGTGTTCACCTCCAGTTTCCATTCTTATAAAGAGTTCCAGAGGAAAACAAAAACAAACTATTGCTTTGATATAACCTTCGTGTTCAACAGAGTTAATAGACTTTACTGCAAACACAAACTGTATGCTGTCACTGGGTAAACAGGCGGTGGCGTGTCTAGAATCATGCCTGGCCACCTTCATCTGCTTGGCATGAATGCTTTCTCACTCCACCAAGTAATTAATTGAGGATCAACGAACATATCCGAGGCTAACTGGAGTTTGCGTGCCTCTCTCCGTGGTGAGATGTTAACTACCTCACCTGGTGTACAGGAAGTCGTGGGTTCGATCCCAACCCTGACGCCTGCTGTATATTTGGAGTTTGCGCGTCTCTCCGTTTAGCGTCTTTGACCGATAGACATTGACACACGTATTCTTGTTTCTTTCGGTAAAGTTACGTAGATAGAAAATAACAATAACAGATAATACAATTACATTAAATAAAGACCACTTGTGTTGCGATCAAAACGTGAGTTTTTTTGCTTTATTTACAATTATTTTTATTAGCTGTTATTTTCATTAAATTTTCTATCTACGTGACTTTACCGAATAAACCAAGAATATTAATTCCTGCAGTCACCAAAGTTTTAAGTCAAAACATTCACACACGTTGACAAAGCCTCACCTTGTGTTGTTGTGGGCAGGTCGCTTCTGATAACAAGAGCGGTATAGCAGCTCAAGCGGGCTTGGCCTGCTAACAAAAGAAAATAAAAACTGCGTGAATATTTACAATAAAACAAAGTTACAAAGTGGCGAGCCGGGTGAAGACAAATTAAACTTAAGCGAGATAATTAAAGTGAATGTAATCAGGCGAGGGCAGGAGGCAAGGCCCCGCGTGGCTAGGCCCCGCGTTGTAAAGTTCCAACCTGGACATCGATTCCCATGCTCGCTGCTACTCAACTGACATCCCTACGAGAGAGAGGCTCTACCTTGGTAAACAACAACAACCACCACCACCACAACAACCACAATCGCAATGAGAATTTCTCACCTCGGATTTTAGTGCAGGAAGCCATAGCTTCCTGTTACGTCGTGACGTCACGCGGCAGAAGGTGACATGACGTCCATCCGGGGTACGAGACACGCCCCTCCCACAATGAGCGGCTCCGTAACTGAATGAATTAAATAATTAATAATTTGTGATAATGTTACCTCCCGTTATGTCGTGGGTGCTGAACCCGTCGCAATAAACTCGCGACGGCTTTAACGAATACATTATGTTAATGAGCCACCAGTCACTGGGCGTAGCTTTGCCCAAATAAGGATTGGCAATTGAAACGCAATCGGCAGTAACCCAAGCGGAGGTGACGTCACGCTCAAGAGCGCGGTGGAATACCTTGGTGACATGACGTCACTATCGAGGTACACCTCCCCCTGGCGTTTCACGCCAATGAAGTAATGCTGAGTGGTGACGTCACAGAGCGGGATTGGAGTTTAAGTTGATTTAGATTCATTTTCATTGCTCCCTCCCTTGGGTGCGTGGGCTCAGCTACAACAACGTGGACATTATTGTGTGTACACTGTGTGTGTGTACACAATGTGTGTACACAATGTGTGTGTGTGTACACTGTGTGTGTGTACACTGTGTGTATACACTGTATGTGTACAGTGTGTGTGTACACTGTGTGTGTGTGTACACTGTGTGTATACACTGTGTGTGTGTGTACACTGTGTGTGTGTACACTCTGTGTGTATACAGTTTGTGTGTGTACACTATGTGTGTACACTGTGTGTATACAGTTTGTGTGTGTACACTGTGTGTGTACACTGTTTGTACACTGTGTGTGTGTACACTGTGTGTGTACACTGTGTGTGTGTGTACACTGTGTGTATACACTGTGTGTGTGTATACTGTGTGTGTACAATGTGTGTATACACTGTGTGTGTACACTGTGTGTGTGTGTGTACACTGTGTGTATACACTGTGTGTGTGTACACTGTGTGTGTACAATGTGTGTATACACTGTGTGTGTGTGTACACTGTGTGTATACACTGTGTGTGTGTACACTGTGTGTATACACTGTGTGTGTGTACACTGTGTGTGTGTACACTCTGTGTGTACACTGTGTGTGTGTGTGTACACTGTGTGTGTGTACACTGTGTTTACACTGTGTGTGTGCACTGTGTGTTTTTACACTGTGTGTACACTGTGTTTACACTGTGTGTGTGTGTACACTGTGTGTGTACACTGTGTGTGTATACACTGTGTGTGTACTGTGTGTGTGTACACTGTGTTTACACTGTGTGTGTGTACACTGTGTGTTTACACTGTGTGTACACTGTGTGTGTACACTGTGTGTGTGTGTATACACTGTGTGTGTGTACACTGTGTGTATACACTGTGTGTGTGTATACTGTGTGTGTACAATGTGTGTATACACTGTGTGTGTACACTGTGTGTGTGTACACTGTGTGTGTACACTGTGTGTGTGTGTACACTGTGTGTATACACTGTGTGTGTGTACACTGTGTGTATACACTGTGTGTGTACACTGTGTGTGTGTACACTGTGTGTGTGTGTGTACACTGTGTGTGTACACTGTGTGTATACACTGTGTGTGTACACTGTGTGTGTGTACACTGTGTGTGTACACTGTGTGTGTATACACTGTGTGTGTACTGTGTGTGTGTACACTGTGTTTACACTGTGTGTGTGTACACTGTGTGTGTTTACACTGTGTGTACACTGTGTGTGTGTACACTGTGTGTGTGTACACTGTGTGTGTACTGTGTGTGTGTACACTGTGCGTGTGTGTACACTGTGTGTATACACTGTGTGTGTACTGTGTGTGTGTACACTGTGTGTTTGCACTGTGTGTGTGTGTACACTGTGTGTTTACACTCTGTGTGTGTACACTGTGTGTGTCGTTAGTGTTACGGTCGAAACGTCGTGAGAATTTGTATTGTTTTACATATATTTTATTATTTTATTGTTTCCCTTCAACGTGACTTTACCGAAAGAGCTAAGAATATGAATTACTGCAGTCACGAAAGCTTTAAATCAAAATTTCGTTTTTTTACGTCGCTTTCGAGATTTTTCCGCATTCACTTTTTGAACGTTAAAAAACGCGGATCCGTGAGTCGACATAAAGCGACAGACGCCGTCAGCAAACGCGCATCTTCGCCGTGAAGCCACGAGGCTTTCCGAGGGTCGGGCCCCGCTCAGAGTGGCTGGAGCCCCCCGCCGTTGGCGAAGTGGGCCATGCGGCCCGTGAAATGACGAGCCGAAAATTACTCGGGCAGAGCTCGCGGACTTTCGTGGGAATTTGTGATATGCGACTGCGCGTTCGTGTCTGAACTGGCCCGTATTACCACCAGCTGTGGTCTCAACAGGGGTTTCCCCCCGGTGTGTAATAAAGTAAACCTGTCAATTCTAGATACCAAGGTTCTTTGCAAACCCACAGATTTGTTCACGAGGAAATTCAGATCTACAAACACAGACACAATTTCAACCGAGAAGATGGTTTCAAATTAAGCAACCATTGGAAAGTTGTTCTAAATCGAACCAAACATTAAACTAATTTTCAATGGTACAGTATATTTCTCAAGTAGTGGTACCCCAAACTTTCGCAGCCCTTAAAAATTCCCTTTTCACACCATCAATAGGTAAACTCCCCCTCCCGCGCCAAACGGCAAGTCCACCCGCACGTACACCACCTCTATGCTGTCGGCCAATCAAATGCTAATTTTTATGCTAATTCCTTTGTCAAGGCACCTTGTTTCCTCGCACACAGCTTAAAGGTCGTGGTCTGAGCGTGGCTGTGTTTCACTCCAGCGCTGTCCTCGAGACAGCCTGATCCCTTCACCTGATGAAGGCCGCTTGTGTTGTGGCCGAAACGTCGTGATTTTTGTTGTTTTATTTTTTACCTACGTGACTTTACCGAATAGAACCAAAGAGGATTGTTGTGTTCTTTGTTTGTATGCGTGGCTCTGGTTCTGTCTTTTGATGTCCTTGTCTGTGAGTGCAGAAATTGTGGCACTGTCGGATGTCATCGGTACCATAACGACCTCCCACAATGAGTAAACAGCAGCGATGGGGGAAACGTCGTGAACCAACCGCACTGCATCATCATACCTCGTGACGTTATGCCCTGTGGCAGCTTGTCATTACACTTTGGCTGGGGCCTATACTTTGACTCAGCATTGACAGAAATTATTTACAATGCGTATTTTTATTCTTGGTTCTTTCGGTAAAGTGACCACGTAGAAGGGAAACAATAAAATAATAAAAATATAAAACAATAAAATGTATCACGACGTTTAGACTGCAACACGAGCAATCATCATCAGGTGTGAAAACTACAGCAAGAACATTTGAAAACCACAGCAAGAAAATTTCAAATTGTTCTTGCTGTGGTTTTCACACCTGATGATGATTGCTGCTTTGTGTTGCAGACAAAACGTCGTGAGAATTTTATTATTTTATATTTTTATTATTTTATTGTTTCCCTTCTACGTGCAGGTGACTTTACCGAAAGAATCAAGAATATGAATCCCTGCAGTCACGAAAGTTTTAAATCAAAATTTAATGCATATTGTTTTTCTGAACAAAAATACGAGCGTGTTGTGCGTTGAATCCTAGGGTCAGAGTCTATGCCACACGTGCAGTCTCAAGTTACCTATTGACAACTTTTACTCAGCCTACCCTGTCAAATCCCATCCATGTTCACTTTACTGGACTTCACCCAAGCTCGACTGCCAAGGTCTTCACAAGTCTCACAATTTATCGATTTAAAGCTTTCGTGACTGCAGGGCTTCATCTTCTTGGATTATTTCGGTAAAGTCACCACGTAGAAGGGAAACAATAAAATAATAAAAATTAAATTACATTTTATTATGTTTTATTTGTAATACTTACGTAGAAGTGAAATAATAAAAATAAAATCATATTTTATTATGTTTAAATTGTATTACTTACGTAGAAGGGAAATAATAAAAATAAAACAAAATAAAAGAATCTTTTATTATGTTTTATTTGTATTTCTTACATAGAAGGGAAATAATAAAAGAATAATATTTTATTATATTTTATTTGTATTACTTATGTAGAGGGGAAATAATAAAATAATAAATAAAATACTCTTTTCTTATGTTTTATTAATTAATAAAAATAAAACAAAATAAAATATTATTTTATTTTTTACTTAGAAGGGAAATAATAAAATTAAAACGAAATAAAAAAATATTTTTATTTTATAAAAATAAAATAATAAAACTAAATAAAATAATATTTTATTACGTTTTATAAAGTAATAAAATAACATTTTATTAAGTTGTATTTTTATTATTGTATTATTTCCCTTCAAGGTGACTGAAAGAACCCAGAAGTAGTAGTGGTCTAACAATATTCTATTGTTCACACATCCCACCTGACGCAGCAGGTCCATGACAAACACCCTCAGGACGTAGCTGCAAGCCGTAACTGGCCCCGGCGTGCGTGTTGGACAATAGAAATAGGTTTTACCCTTTTAACTGGCACAAAAAACTGACACCTTTATTCAAGGCATCATGTCTGCAATAACCACAACACATGCAGTCAAAATGCAAACAAAAAGACAACTCTGATAATATTTGCACTGTCCTTGAATTTGATTGGTCTACACCCGAGACGGCTTTTTCTTAGAGCCTAGTCTCCACTGGTGTTGGACCAGAAGACGCCAAAAGCTGTACAACACCAGTGGAGACTAGGCTCTAAAGAAAGCCGTCTCGGGTGTGGACCAATCAAATTCAAGGACAGTGCCAATATTATTATCAGAGTTGTCTTTTTGTTTGCATTTTGACTGCTTGTGTTGTGGTTATTGCAGACATGATGCCTTGAATAAAGGTGTCAGTTTTTTGTGCCAGTTAAAAGGGTAAAACCTATTACTATATCTTGTTACTGGCAAAGGAGGTCTCATAGTGTTGGACAATCTTCCTTTCTCCTCGTTGTGCAAGCGTGCCGATGTCTCTGTCGCCAACGGCGGGACGGGGGGTGGGACAATGAGCAAGAGGCGGCGAGTTCCCACCGTCTCAACAAGAAGAGAATGTCACCCGTCGGGGAGGGGGTTTGACGCCGCCACCTCAGAGTAACAACCGTAGCTGCTCGATCTTCTTTGGTTCTTTCGGTAAAGTCACCACCACGTAGAATGAGAATAAAATAATAAATTTATCAAATAAAATAACACAATAAAAACTCTCACGACGTTTCGGCCACAACACAAGCGGCCTTCATCAGGTGAAGGGACGAGACTGTCTGGAGGACAGCGCTGGAGCGAACACAGCCAAGCTCAGATCGCGACCTTTAAGCTGTGTGAGAAGAAACAGAGCGCCTTGACAATGGAATTAGCATAGAATTTAGCATTGAAATAGCTGAGTGATTAGCTTGTGACTGGTCACAGAAATGTCTATGTTAAAGTCAGAGCATACACATCCACAGAGGCACCCCTTGACAAAGGAATTGGCATAGAATTAAGCATTGAAATAGCTGAGTGATTAGCTTGTGACTGGTCACAGAAATGTCTATGTTAAAGTCAGAGCATACACATCCACAGAGGCACCCCTTGACAAAGGAATTGGCATAGAATTTAGCATTGAAATAGCTGAGTGATTAGCTTGTGACTGGTCACAGAAATAGCTATGTTAAAGTCAGAGCATACACATTCACAGAGGCACCTAGTACAAATCAAACAGGAGAATTTAGCATTGAAATAGCTGAGTGATTAGCTTGTGACTGGTCACAGAAATGGCTATGTTAAAGTTAAAGCATACACATCCAATGCTAATTCCTTTGTCAAGGCGCTCTGTTTCTTCTCACACAGCTTAAAGGTCGCGGTCTGAGCTTGGCTGTGTTCGCTCCAGCGCTGTCCTCCAGACAGTCTCGTCCCTTCACCTGATGAAGGCCGCTTGTGTTGTGGCCGAAACGTCGTGAGAATTTTATTGTGTCATTTTATTTTATCAATTTATTATTTTATTCTCATTCTACGTGGTGGTGACTTTACCGAAAGAACCAAAGAAGATGAATCCTTGCAGTCACGAAAGCTTTAAATCGAAATTTAACTGTAGCTCGAGTTTCATCATCTCGCTCGCTACAAAATCAAACATGCGCTCTTTCTCATCTCTGAATGCGTCGTTTCTTGAATTGCATAATTGCTGCTGTTGCTGCTGCTTGAAATAGAATGGGCTAATGGAGGTTAAGGGGAGGCAGAGTGTGGAACGAGTCGTAATGGGGTTCATGGGAAAAGTGGCACGTTTGGGTCTCCTGTTAACGTCTTTTTCTGAAATAAAGTGGTTGAAATATTTAAAAAATGACCTTTGAAAAATTGACTACACGGGTAAGAAATACACTGCTAGGTGTTTGAGTAGAGTGCAACAATGGTTATTGCTACACTGCCACCCACAAGGTCAGCCCAACAGCCTATAGCACGCCCATGTGTGGTGGACGTCTGCCCAAGATCCAGGCCGAGGCCTGCTTCACTTGCGAGATCGGGCACATTCCGGGGTGATCTAAATACCCGACTCTATGCGGTACACCGTCACACCGAAACCCTATCAGACCGTACCCACACCATGAAGCACACCGCCCCACACCATTACACAACACCGCACCAACATCGCACGACACCACAATGCCGTGCCACCGCAACGGGGCGTTTCACGACAATTTGTGAGCTCCGCCAACACTCGTTTGAGATTATTACAACGATAAGCCCTGTTAAAATTAAACATTGCGTTTTACCAACCTGTCCACGTGACGCGACCGGAACCGCTGACTTACCTGCGACCGAGGGACACGTCTTCACGTTAACGTGCGCTTACTTACAACGTTACCAACGGGCAATCTCCACGCAGTCATCGACCCCGGGAAGCCCGCAGGTTGACAAAGTGCCGTCGAAGCAACTCCATGGACGCCTGCCGCTCCCTCTGCAGCTCGTCGCGCGTCCACCAGAGTCCGGCCTGCAGTTCGGCCAGCGCGCATTTGTAGCGCAGCTCCATCTTCCCGTGCAGGGCGGCCTCCTTCAGCAAAGACTCCTGAGACTTCACTTCCTGTTCCAGCGCCCTCAGTTGCTGCCGCTGCCGCAGCCACGCCGAGTGAAGGTCCCTGCGGCACCGTGACACCTGGCGCTGGGTTGCACTCACAACCTTCACAAGCAAACACAACCTGCGTTACACTCACAACCTTCACAAGCAAACACAACCTGCGTTACACTCACAACCTTCACAAGCAAACACAACCTGCGTTACACTCACAACCTTCACAAGCAAACACAACCTGCGTTACACTCACAACATTCACAAGCAAACACAACCCGCGTTACACTCATAACCTTCACAAGCAAACACAACCTGCGTTACACTCGCAACCTTCACAAGCAAACACAACCTGCGTTACACTCGCAACCTTCACAAGCAAACAACCTGGGTTACACTCACAACCTTCACAAGCAAACACAACCTGCGTTACACTCACAACCTTCACAAGCAAACACAACCTGCGTTACACTCACAACCTTCACAAGCAAACACAACCTGCGTTACACTCACAACCTTCACAAGCAAACACAACCTGCGTTACACTCACAACCTTCACAAGCAAACACAACCTGCGTTACACTCACAACCTTCACAAGCAAACTCAACCTGCACTACACTCACAACCTTCACAAGCAAACACAACCTGGGTTACACTCACAACCTTCACAAGCAAACACAACCTGCACTACACTCACAACCTTCACAAGCAAACACAACCTGCATTACACTCACAACCTTCACAAGCAAACACAACCTGCGTTACACTCACAACCTTCACAAGCAAACACAACCCGCGTTACACTCACAACCTTCACAAGCAAACACAACCTGCGTTACACTCACAACCTTCACAAGCAAAACACAACCCGCGTTACACTCACAACCTTCACAAGCAAACACAACCTGAGTTACACTCACAACCTTCACTTGCAAACACAACCTGCGTTACACTCACAACCTTCACAAGCAAACACAACCCGCGTTACACTCACAACCTTCACAAGCAAACACAACCTGCGTTACACTCACAACCTTCACAAGCAAAAACAACCCGCGTTACACTCACAACCTTCACAAGCAAACACAACCTGCACTACACTCACAACCTTCACAAGCAAACACAACCTGCGTTACACTCACAACCTTCACAAGCAAACACAACCTGTACTACACTCACAACCTTCACAAGCAAACACAACCTGCACTACACTCACAACCTTCACAAGCAAACACAACCTGCGTTACACTCACAACCTTCACAAGCAAACACAACCTGCGTTACACTCACAACCTTCACAAGCAAACACAACCTGTACTACACTCACAACCTTCACAAGCAAACACAACCTGCGTTACACTCACAACCTTCACAAGCAAACACAACCTGCGTTACACTCACAACCTTCACAAGCAAACACAACCTGTACTACACTCACAACCTTCACAAGCAAACACAACCTGTACTACACTCACAACCTTCACAAGCAAACACAACCTGCACTACACTCACAACCTTCACAAGCAAACACAACCTGCGTTACACTCACAACCTTCACAAGCAAACACAACCTGCGTTACACTCACAACCTTCACAAGCAAACACAACCTGCGTTACACTCACAACATTCACAAGCAAACACAACCCGCGTTACACTCATAACCTTCACAAGCAAACACAACCTGCGTTACACTCGCAACCTTCACAAGCAAACACAACCTGCGTTACACTCGCAACCTTCACAAGCAAACAACCTGGGTTACACTCACAACCTTCACAAGCAAACACAACCTGCGTTACACTCACAACCTTCACAAGCAAACACAACCTGCGTTACACTCACAACCTTCACAAGCAAACACAACCTGCGTTACACTCACAACCTTCACAAGCAAACACAACCTGCGTTACACTCACAACCTTCACAAGCAAACACAACCTGCGTTACACTCACAACCTTCACAAGCAAACTCAACCTGCACTACACTCACAACCTTCACAAGCAAACACAACCTGGGTTACACTCACAACCTTCACAAGCAAACACAACCTGCACTACACTCACAACCTTCACAAGCAAACACAACCTGCATTACACTCACAACCTTCACAAGCAAACACAACCTGCGTTACACTCACAACCTTCACAAGCAAACACAACCCGCGTTACACTCACAACCTTCACAAGCAAACACAACCTGCGTTACACTCACAACCTTCACAAGCAAAACACAACCCGCGTTACACTCACAACCTTCACAAGCAAACACAACCTGAGTTACACTCACAACCTTCACTTGCAAACACAACCTGCGTTACACTCACAACCTTCACAAGCAAACACAACCCGCGTTACACTCACAACCTTCACAAGCAAACACAACCTGCGTTACACTCACAACCTTCACAAGCAAAAACAACCCGCGTTACACTCACAACCTTCACAAGCAAACACAACCTGCACTACACTCACAACCTTCACAAGCAAACACAACCTGCGTTACACTCACAACCTTCACAAGCAAACACAACCTGTACTACACTCACAACCTTCACAAGCAAACACAACCTGCACTACACTCACAACCTTCACAAGCAAACACAACCTGCGTTACACTCACAACCTTCAAAAGCAAACACAACCTGCGTTACACTCACAACCTTCACAAGCAAACACAACCTGTACTACACTCACAACCTTCACAAGCAAACACAACCTGCGTTACACTCACAACCTTCACAAGCAAACACAACCTGTACTACACTCACAACCTTCACAAGCAAACACAACCTGCGTTACACTCACAACCTTCACAAGCAAACACAACCTGCGTTACACTCACAACCTTCACAAGCAAACACAACCTGCACTACACTCACAACCTTCACAAGCAAACACAACCTGCGTTACACTCACAACCTTCACAAGCAAACACAACCTGCGTTACACTCACAACCTTCACAAGCAAACACAACCTGTACTACACTCACAACCTTCACAAGCAAACACAACCTGCACTACACTCACAACCTTCACAAGCAAACACAACCTGCACTACACTCACAACCTTCACAAGCAAACACAACCTGCGTTACACTCACAACCTTCACAAGCAAACACAACCTGCGTTACACTCACAACCTTCACAAGCAAACACAACCTGTACTACACTCACAACCTTCACAAGCAAACACAACCTGCACTACACTCACAACCTTCACAAGCAAACACAACCTGCACTACACTCACAACCTTCACAAGCAAACACAACCTGCGTTACACTCACAACCTTCACAAGCAAACACAACCTGCACTACACTCACAACCTTCACAAGCAAACACAACCTGCGTTACACTCGCAACCTTCACAAGCAAGCAACCTTGCGTTACAGTTGTGAGCAGATTAACGCGAAAATTCCCCAAGCATTAACGTTTGCAAACCAACCTATGTTGATGCTTTGAGATACTAACCTTCACTAAGTATGTTTTATATTCTGATTCGCACGGTTGCCTACATACGGCGCAAAAGACGTTCAACATACTTATATATAAAATTATTTTCCCATATTTAACCTTACTTCAGTCTACAGGGCCTCTTCTACTTACACACGAGTTAGGTTCCAGAGGTCTGTTCGTAAGTCGATTTGTTCGAAAGTCCAACTTTACTCCTGTCGATTCCCAACGTGTTGTACGGCGTGTACACTCAACACGGGGAATGGGTTTACAAGTTGTGTAATCTCCTGTAGATGTAGATGCCAACTTGGGAGGTTGAACTTACGAATCTCGGTCCGAACAGGCCAACTGGACATACGGACAGGGGTTTGTTCTTATCGCTGAAAGTTCGTAAGTCGAATGTTTGTAAGTAGAGGAGTCCCCGGATACCACGATGTTAATTACGTGCGTGAAATAGCGCTCAACAAAGCCCCCCACACTGAGTCTGGAGACTTTTTCTGGAGTGTGCCGCTTTGCAATTCTTCTTTGCCGACACCAACAAGTGTTTGGGCTCCGTGTGGGGAAACAAAAATGACAGCACGCAGAGAAACCCCACAAGTACAAAAGTGTCACACTAAACACCACCATATTCTGAACCGCTGAAGGTTTTAGAATTCAAGTACTAACCGCGTTCGCCCCTGCTTAGCCTCTGAGATCCGTTGAGATCAGGTACATTCAGTGTGATTTGGTAACAGGCAGAATTTAAATTTTTGTTTTTTATGGAAAGGAAATGCACGCAAAGCGCTTCCTCAATCTACTGGATGGATGAGGCCCTGTCCACGCCACGGAGTTCATGGGGGTTATTTGACCATACTTCGCCAGAATGGTCAACGAGACTTTCTGAAGGCGAGGAGCATGGACGTGGGATGCAGCGAGCAGCCCCGCCGTGAGTCCTTGGCACAATCCACACTCAACCCACTTAGCTTCTTAGATATGACAAAATCGGGCGCATTATGGGCATATTCAGTCACACATCCTACTTAGACCATTCAGTTCCGTCAAAACACATCGGGCGAGGAGAGAGCAAAGCGATAGATGACGTTACTGTGCTTCCTCTCACCTCCTGCAGGGCTCCAAGCGACTTCTCAAGCTGCTGCACCTCACGCTCGAGCTTCCGGCAGCGCGTCGCCCGCCCGTCCGCCTCCTGCCGAGCGGCCAAACCCACCTTCAGGTCGTTCTGCAGGCACTCGCAGCGAGCCCTCGGCTCGCCCCCGGCCGCTTCCGACGCGCTCGGCGCGGGCTTCGGCCCGCGAACCCGCGCCGCGTCGGCGTCGTCCTTCCTCCTCCCTCCGCCGTCCCGCCTCAAGGCGGCCGCGTCCTCCTCGCCCCGCGAGCGCCTCGCCCCCGTCGCCAGCACCTCGACGCCCACGCCGCCCGCGCGCCTCTCCGACTCGCGAGGGGACCCCGTGGAGTCGTCTCGCGCGGCACCGGCGGCGGCGGCGGCTCCCTCGGGGTACTCGCGGCCAACGACGACGCCGGCGCCGCGTTCCGGCCGGGCTCCACGCGCCGCCGCCGCCGCCTCCGCCGCCGCCTGTTCTCCGGACACGGTGCTGTCAACGTCCTTCGGGCGCCGCGCTCGGCCCTGGCGAGCCTGTTCCCCCGCCGCCGGCAAAGTCGGCGGCCCGCCGCCGCCGAGGAGGCCGTCCGAGGTGCAGGCGTGCCCGGCGGGGAACAGGTCTTCTCCCGCCCAGTGGTTCAGGCGGCGTCTCGCGGTGCGAGGGACATTCATGGTCACGGGACGTGATTTGGGAAAGGCAAATGGGACCTCTCGTCAGTCGGCTCGTTCGGCTCAAAGTTGACGGTGGGTCACGCCGTCCCTTAAAAGGCAAACAAAAAAAAACCACAACCATTTCATTCCCTTCAACGTGACTTTACCGAAAGAGCCAAGAATATGAATTACTGCAGTCACGAAAGCTTTAAATCAAAATAACCTCGGCGCGTTTCGTATTAAAACTGGCGGCAATGCTTTTGCGGTATTCGAGTCGCGACTTCCAGATGACGACGGCAAGCGACGCGCTCCGGACTGCGCTTCTGCGGCCGTCTGGAACGCTCTTCCCTTCCGACATCAGGAAGCCACCGGAGCTATGCCACTTGTTAATTCGTCTCGATTGAGAAACTCGTTTCTCTAGTTCTAGATTTGAAGCTTTCGTGACTGCAAGGATCCATACTCTTTGGTTCTATTCGGTAAAGTCACGTAGGTAAAAAATAAAACAACAAAAATCACGACGTTTCGGCCACAACACAAGTGGCCTTCATCAGGTGAAGGGACCAGACTGTCTCGAAGACTTTCACTCCAGCGTAGTCTTCGAGACAGCCTGGTCCCTTCACCTGATGAAGGCCGCTTGTGTTGTGGCCGAAACGTCGTGATTTTTGTTTTATTTTTTACCTACGTGACTTTACCGAATAGAACCAAAGAGTATCATTTCTTTAGAAGTGCTTCTGCTGTGTCTAGCTTGTTTGTCCTTCCCCCCACCCCCGTACCTCCGATTATCGCGGTTGGCTACGTACGGTGCAAAAGAAGTTCAACGTAGACGTGCGGTCGATCATCGATAATGATAATCCGACGGCGTCGTGGGGCGTGTGAATGCGCCGGATTTTAAATACCGACGGATAATCACTGTGCACGGACTGTACTCACTGTGCCCGGACTGGACTCACTGTGTCTGTGATGGACTCACTGTGCCCGGACTGGACTCACTGTGTCTGTGATGGACTCACTGTGTCTGTGATGGACTCACTGTACCCAGACTGGACTCACTGTGCCCGGACTGGACTCACTGTGCCCGGACTGGACTCACTGTGTCTGTGATGGACTCACTGTGTCTGTGATGGACTCACTGTGTCTGTGATGGACTCACTGTGCACGGACTGGACTCATTATGCCCGGACTGTACTCACTGTGTCTGTGATGGACTCACTGTACCCCGACAGGACTCACTGTGTCTGTGATGGACTCGCTGTGTCTGTGATGGAATCACTGTACCCGCACTGGACTCACTGTGTCTGTGATGGACTCACTGTGTCTGTGATGGACTCACTGTGTCTGTGATGGACTCACTGTACCCGGACTGGACTCACTGTACCCAGACCACGTGGTTTCGTGGTTTTGGTTTTGCCGGGAAATGCGCTGAGCTGACGCTTGCCGTCGCAAGCCAATCGCCGCATCGATTCCTCGACATCTAAAGTCGGCGCGATTCCTCCCCGTCGAATCCTGCTTGATGAGAAATCAACCAATCGCCGAAGAGATTCTACGTCCCGCGCGCGTCGATTGTC
The DNA here is from genome assembly GCF_048934315.1 of Petromyzon marinus. NCBI lineage: Eukaryota > Metazoa > Chordata > Hyperoartia > Petromyzontiformes > Petromyzontidae > Petromyzon > Petromyzon marinus. Next base: position 1,267,282 of record NW_027423012.1, read on the forward strand.
GACCGTCACGAATCGACCGTCGCGATTCGATGAGGCGACTCCGACCTCCGCCGACTCCGAGGCCCACGGACGAGGCGGCCACCGCTTTCCTGGTGGCCACGCGGAGCAGCAGGAGGGCCTGGGTGAGACACGCGCTGTGGACACGTGACACCACCTGCTGTGGACACGTGACACCTGCTGTGGACACGTGCCACCTGCTGTGGACACGTGCCACCTGCTGGTGGTGTACACACAGAGACACACACACACAGAGACACACACACACAGAGACAGACACACAGACACACACACACACAGACACACACAGAGACACACACAGAGACACACAGACACACAGACACAGAGACACACAGAGACACACACACACAGAGACACACACACAACACACACAGACACACAGAGACACACAGACACACAGACACAGAGACACACAGAGACACACACACACAGAGACACACACACAACACACACAGACACACAGAGACACACACACAGAGACACACGCACACAGACACACACACACACAGAGACACACAGAGACACACACACACAGAGACACACGCACACACAGAGACACACACACACAGACACACACACAACACACACAAAAACACAGAGACACACACACACAGAGACACACACACAACACACACAGACACAACAACAACAACCGCCATTCGCCACTAAGTGGCGGTGACGTCACCACGACGCTTGTGCCAGGCTATTTGCACCCTGATGCCACGTGACGTGTCGAACGCCCCCTGGCAGGAGGTCACGGGGCAGACCCAGGTGCCACGGGTCGACTGACTGAGATGACTGGCTGATGCACCAACTGTGCCCCCTACTGTGCCAACCTGCTGTGCTTTAGCCACCCGGCGCTCCGCTCGTTGTTGTGAGCGTCGCTCCTCTGCCCTCCGTTATTGTTGGAGGGCGACTACCTCCAACTGCCCAGTAGCATCCTTCACGAGCCTCCTCCACAGAGGCCGATCTTGACACCGCTGGTACCAGTCATCGGCAAGTCCACTCAGCTCCACGTCCTCCTGTACCACATCACTCCATCTCTTCTCTAGCCCGTGCCGCGCCCGCTTTGCCCCCTCAATCCGACCGAACAAAAGCTGTTTCAGCATGCGGTGGATGGGCATGCGGGCTACATGACCCAGACATCGCAGCCTTGCCCGCCGGAGGAGCTCACCGATGGGACCTTGCCCAGATCTTTCAAGAATTTGTGAGCTCCTCACACAATCCAGTCTGGTTAAACCTAGGATGGATTGTAGGCAGGCCAGCCTAAATGTTTCTAACCGGCGAAGATGTTCCATTAGGGGGGTCCACGTTTCGCAAGCGTAGAGAAGGGAGGGAATGACCGTGGCCGAGAAGACCTGAAGCTTAGTGTGGAGCGACAGACCAGGTAGCTTCCACACAGAGTTACGCAACCGATGAAAATATATTGCCGCTCAACTGATTCGGAGTGAGACCTCTGCTGTTAAACTGGAGTCAGTCATAAGCAAACTGCCCAGGTATGGGGAACTCTCCACTCTCTCCAGAACTGCCCCATCACCGATCGGGAGTTGTGGGGGTGGAGTGTCCGATGGTACAAAATACCCAGGCAGGTGCTTAGTTTTGGTGGGGTTGATGGTAAGGCCCCACCTCTTAGTGGCATGCTCCAGTCTCAGCAGCAGCGTCTCCAACTCCTCCTCTGACTGAGCAGCTATTACCAAATCATCAGCATACATAACGTGGTTAGCAATAGGGAGCCATCCCGTGACCGCACCCGGGCATCGATCAGCCTCCCATTATATCTGTACCATATGGAGAATCCCCCGGTACAGCTATTCAAGGCTTCACGAACTACGTGGTCAAAATAGATGTTAAATAATGTGGGAGCCAGAGGACATCCCTGTCGCACCCCAAGGTATACAGGGAATGGCTCTGACTCCCGGCCACGTAGTTTTACCTGGGCCCGCTCACCATCATGAAGGTCCTTAATGATCGTGAGCAGAGGGTTAGGTACTCCAAAAGCACGAAGAACGACCCAGAGCCCAGGCCTACTGATGGTATCATAGGCCTTGACCAGGTCAATAAAGCAGAGATGTAGGTCTTGTTGGAATTCCCTACACCTCTGCTGTAGCAGACGGACAGAAAATATGGCATCTGTGCAGGACCGCCCTATCCTGAAACCGCATTGGGGCTCCGCAAGCCTCTCCTCAGCGTGCCTGGCAAGGCGATGCTGAATAATCCATGCCAGGACCTTTCCCGGCACACTGAGGAGTGAGATGCCCCTGTAGTTGTTACAGCCTGTGCGGTCCCCCTTCTTAAAAAGGGGGACCACCAGGGCATCCTTCCAATCCTGCGGAACCCGTCCAGTGGTCCAGACTGTTGTTATGATGTCATATAGGGCAGTCTGTGCACAAACGCCACCCTCCCTCAGCATTTCGCTTGGGAGATCATCTCTGCCCGCTGCCTTTCCTGGTCTCAGACTCCAGATCGCCTTCAGTACTTCCTCAACAGATGGCACCTCAGCCAGCCACTCACAGGGGGTGACTTCTTCCAATATTTGAGGCACCGCAGCCTCAGCAGGGTCATCCTCACTTTGTGCCAAGATGTTTTCCTGGCTGAGGGATTTTCCCTCCCCCAGGACCTCACAGAAATGCTCAGCAAATCTGCAAACCTGTTCCTGAGATTGGATCACCGTTTTTTCCCCTAATGATGGTAATAGGTGTGGCGCTGCAGGTTACTTTTTTGATGGAGTTAAATAGAGATTTGTGATCACGGGCCACTGAGGCAGACTCCATCTCCTCAGCAACCCGCGACCACCACCCATCCTTGCAGCGCCTCACGGCTCTCCGAACCTCCGAGCGAAGGCTGCGGTAAGCCTCCTCATTCTCTGACGTGGCATTCTGTAGCCGATGGCAGTGGGCCTATTGCTTTTTCTCAACCATCCTGAACACCTCCTCTGTCAGCCAGGGTCTCTGGGGAGGTCTGGACCGCGTACGCAAAGCAGCCATTGCAGCTGCATGAGTCACAGTCCTAAACCGCGCCCATTTACCCTCGACATCAGGAGGAGTCGAGGACGATGCCAATCCCAGCCGCAAGCGATGATGAAATTCTCGCTTGCAACTTTCATCAGATAACTGAGACCAGGCCAAATTAGGTCGGAATGGGGTCCTGGGTGTACACCCACCACCGGAGTGGAAGAATGGCAGGCGCATCTTACAGATGACTAGTCGATGGTCAGAGGGCAGATCAGCTCCACGGTAGGTCCTGGTGTCAAGGACATGGGCTCGCATCCGCTGGTCCGTCACTATGTAGTCCAGCAGATGTTCTTGCTTGGACCCGGCATGCATCCATGATGTTGTGTGGATGCGCCGATGCCGGAACAGCGTGTTGGTAATTACAAGCCCATGGGCTGCACAAAAATCTAGCAGCCTCCTACCATTGTTATTGAGCTGATCTGGCCCATGCCCTCCAATCACTCCAGACCTGGTGCCAGTATCGTGACCAACTCGGGCATTGAAGTCACAGACACAACAGACACAACACACACAGAGACACACACACACAGACACACACAGAGACACACACACAGACACACACACAGACACACACACACACACAGAGACACACACAGACACACACACAGACACACAGAGACACGCACACACAGACCCAACACAAATGTCTCCCCATGTAGTCTCCCTGACGGGCTGCGTGAGGCTTACACACACAGACACACACACACAGACACACACACAGACACACACACACACACAGAGACACACACAGACACACACACAGACACACAGAGACACGCACACACAGACACAACACAAATGTCTCCCCGTGTAGTCTCCCTGACGGGCTGCGTGAGGCTTACACACAGACACACACAGAGACACACACACAGAGACAGACACAACACAAATGTCTCCCCGTGTAGTCTCCCTGACGGTCTGCGTGAGGCTTACACACAGACACACACAGAGACACACACACAGAGACAGACACAACACAAATGTCTCCCCGTGTAGTCTCCCTGACGGGCTGCGTGAGGCTTACACACAGACACACACAGAGACACAGACACACACAGAGACACACACACAGAGACACACACACAGAGACACACACAGAGACATACACAAACAGAGACACACACAGACACACAAACACAACACAAATGTCTCCCCGTGTAGTCTCCCTGACGGGCTGCGTGAGGCTTACACACACAGAGACACACACACAGAGACTCACACAGATACACACAGACACACACACAGACACAGAGACACACACACAGACACACACAGAGATACACACACAGACACACACACAGACACACACACACAGACACAACACAAATGTCTCCCCGTGTAGTCTCCCTGACGGGCTGCGTGAGGCTTACACACAGACACACACAGAGACACACACACAGAGACACACACACAGAGACACACACACAGAGACATACACAGACAGAGACAACAACAACAACCGCCATTCGCCACTAAGTGGCGGTGACGTCACCACGACGCTTGTGCCAGGCTATGTGCACCCTGAGGCCACGTGAAGTGTCGAACGCCCGCTGGCAGGAGGTCACGGGGCAGACCCAGGTGCCACGGGTCGACTGACTGAGATGACTGGCTGATGCACCACCTGTGGCCCCTACTGTGCCAACCTGCTGTGCTTTAGCCACCCGGCGCTCCGCTCGCTGTTGTGAGCGTCGCTCCTACGCCCTCCGTTGTTGTTGGAGGGCGACTGCCTCCAACTGCCCAGTAGCATCCATCACGAGCCTCCTCCACAGAGGCCGATCTTGACACCGCTGGTACCAGTCATCGGCAAGTCCACTCAGCTCCACGTCCTCCTGTACCACATCACTCCATCTCTTCTCTAGCCCGTGCCGCGCCCGCTTAGCCCCCTCAATCCGGCCAAACAAAAGCTGTTTCGGCATGCGGTGGCTGGGCATGCGGGCTACATGACCCAGCCATCGCAGCCTTGCCTGCCGGAGGAGCTCACCGATGGGACCCTGCCCAGATCTTTCAAGGATTTGTGAGCTCCTCACACAATCCAGTCTGGTTAAACCCAGGATGGATCGTAGGCAGGCCAGCCTAAATGTTTCTAACCGGCGAAGATGTTCCATTAGGGGGGTCCACGTTTCGCAAGCGTAGAGAAGGGAGGGAATGACCGTGGCCGAGAAGACCTGAAGCTTAGTGCGGAGCGACAGACCAGGTAGCTTCCACACAGCGTTACGCAACCGATGAAAAGATATTGCCGCTCGACTGATTCGGAGTGAGACCTCTGCTGTTAAACTGGAGCCAGTCATAAGCACACTGCCCAGGTATGGGAAACTCTCCACTCTCTCCACAACTGCCCCATCACCGATTGGGAGTTGTGGGGGTGGAGTGTCCGATGGTACAAAATACCCAGGCAGGTGCTTAGTTTTGGTGGGGCTGATGGTAAGGCCCCACCTCTTAGTGGCACGCTCCAGTCTCAGCAGCAGCGTCTCCAACTCCTCCTCTGACTGAGCAGCTATTACCAAATCATCAGCATACATAACGTGGTTGAGCAATAGGGAGCCATCCCTTGACCGCACCCGGGCATCGATTAGCCTCCCATTATATCTGTACCATATGGAGATTCCCCCGGTACAGCTATTGAAGGCTTCACGAACTACGTGGTCAAAATAGATGTTAAATAATGTGGGAGCCAGAGGACATCCCTGTCGCACCCCAAGGTGTACAGGGAATGACTCTGACTCCCGGCCACGTAGTTTTACCCGGGCCTGCTCACCATCATGAAGGTCCTTAATGATCGTGAGCAGAGGGTCAGGTACTCCAAAAGCACGAAGAACGACCCAGAGCCCAGGCCTACTGATGATATCATAGGCCTTGACCAGGTCAATAAAGCAGAGATGTAGGTCTTGTTGGAATTCCCTACACCTCTGCTGTAGCAGACGGACAGAAAATATGGCATCTGTGCAGGACCGCCCTTTCCTGAAACCGCATTGGGGCTCCGCAAGCCTCTCCTCAGCGTGCCTGGCAAGGCGATGCTGAATAATCCTTGCCAGGACCTTTCCCGGCACAGACACACACACAGAGACACACGCACACAGACACACACAGAGACAGACACACAGAGACACACACAGAGACACACGCACACAGACACACGCACACACAGAGACACACACAGACACACACAGATACACACAGACACACACAGACACACACACAGATACACAGACACACACACAGAGACACAGACACAACACAAATGTCTCCCCGTGTAGTCTCCCTGACGGGCTGCGTGAGGCTTACAGACACACACAGAGACACACACACACAGAGACACACACACACAGAGACACACACACAGAGAGACACACACAGAGACACACACAGAGACACAGACACAACACAAATGTCTCCCCGTGTAGTCTCCCTGACGGGCTGCGTGAGGCTGACAGAGCCCGCGCGTCTTTGTGAGCCTCAGGCTGTGAGGGCGAGAGGTCGGCTCCACTCTCTCACTCACCGCCCTCCTTGTTGTGTCGCCCGCTCTCGTTCACGTTTTTGTTTTATTATAGTCGTAGTTGTTGATGTTACAGTATTAGTTATTATAGCAGTTCATGTTTTTATTACTATTGTAATTGTTTATATTATTGCTGTTGTAAGTTGTTGATGTTATTATTAGTGTTATAGTTATGATTGTAGATGTTGTTGTTATTATAGTAGTAGTTATACTTATGATTATAGATGTTGTGATGGTGGTGGTTGTTAGTCTCCTCAGAACACACAGCCGCCTTCTCCCGCCAAAACGCGACACTTTGGTGGTGGAGGGAGAGGGTCGTGGGCGAAACCAACGCGAGCAGCGGGCGAGGAAGGGGTGAATGTAACCGGCGAACTTAAATTATTTTAATTTAGGGGGGTACACAGCAAACGCCTCCGTTCACTAACGCCAGCGAGCCCCTCTAGCTTCTTGTCGCTATGGATGAAATAATTAAACATCAAACAAATTCGCTACATTTATTCAGCGCGTCTTGAGTTTTGATGCTTTTCATCCCCCTCTTCCGGGCTATGCTTGGTATAGTCTGAAAGGCAGCAGCGCCTTATCTAGTCTATGCTATTTACCATGGGCCTTAATCCGGGCTATGAAATTAAGTTCAATGTCACGTGCAATGGAGCTGACCAATTAAAAAAACACCCACAAAATATCAACACCACGTGACTCGTGGTGGGAGCGGGGTTGCCATCTTGGTAAGGGAGAAGCCACCACACACCCCCCTACCCAAGATGACCACCCAAACGTTGTTTGACTGGTTGTTGGGGAGAACCTCTGATAGCCAATAGCGACTATTAGGCGACTATTCACACTCGACTATTGCGGAGCTGTAGAAGCCCATCACGGTTTTACCCCGTCGTGGTCTTTGCGCAGGCAAAGTGAGTTCTCAGGCCCGTACGGGCGTACAGCCGTTTCAATACGGGCAAACAACAATACAAATCCGTGTCGATTTGTTTGTGTTTCTTCCTTGTGATGGGACTTTGTAGGATTAACGTTGAGATTTATAAGGGGCACGGGGTGATCAGTAAGGTCTGAATTGGTCTGTAATAAGGTAGGGCACTGATAAGGGGTTGACAGCTGTGTAGTGTATAGTGTAGTATAATGTATAGGATGAACGTTGAGATTTATAAGGGGCACGGGGTGATCAGTAAGGTCTGAATTGGTCTGTAATAAGGTAGGGCACTGATAAGGGGTTGACAGCTGTGTAGTGTATAGTGTAGTATAATGTATAGGATGAACGTTGAGATTTATAAGGGGCACGGGGTGATCAGTAAGGTCTGAGTTGGTCTGTAATAAGGTAGGGCACTGATAAGTGGTTGAGAGTTATGCTACTGACACTAACGGTGTGATTATGCATACGTAGTCGTTCAGAGTGTTCAACGTCGGCCTGGGTGCTGCGGTCGTCCAGGCGGGCACCGTTCTGGCCCACGCAGTGGCCGCGTGTCGCGGGAAGGCCGGCGAGGCGACCACAGATGTCTCGTGGCCACGGTGAAGCGGAGGAGCGAGCCGGGCGAATCATGGATGGACGCGCTGCGCTGCAAGAATTCCGATTTTATCCGGCGAGCGGCGGGGCGAATTTTCAAAACATTTTCAGTCAGGGTAAATATGACACTTTGGCCGCACGTCCCTGATGGCAGCACCGCATTGACACGGGCAACGCCGCTTCCGTACGCCAGAATTCACACGGGCTCAGTCGTCAGGAGGAGGACCACGTTCGCCACTGCGGTCGACGAGGGGAACTCACGTTGTTCCCGTTAAGAAACACGATGGGAGTCTGCGGCTTCGCGCGGATTTCCGCCAATTGAACAAGGTCTCCGTGGCAGATGCACACCCGCTCCCACGGATGGACGATTCATTGGATGCCCTGTCGGCTGTGTGGGTTTTCTACCACACTTGACTTGTCGTCGGGGTGTTGGCAGTTGCCTCTTGATGAGAGCTCTAAACCAAATCCTGTGTTCTGAACACCTCGGGCTCTAAATTTTGATTTAAAGCTTTCGTGACTGCAGTGATTCATATTCTTAGCTCTTTCGGTAAAGTCACGTTGAAGGGAAACAATAAAATAATAAAATATATATATATAGAATAAAAATTCTCACGTTTCGACCATAACGCAAACGGTCATCATCAGTTTGTGTTATGGTCGAAACGTCGTGAGAATTTTTTTTGTTTTATATATATTTTATTATTTTATTGTTTCCCTTCAACGTGGTGACTTTACCGAAAGAGCTAAGAACACCTCGGGCTCTGTTCCAGTTTAATTGTCTCCCGATGTGACTCCACTCGGCTCCTGTCACGTTCCAGCGACTCACGCAGCTGGTCCTAGCAGGCCTCCAATGGGATTCGCGCCTCGTTTATTTGGACGACGTGATCGTCTTCGGACGCACGTTCCAGGAGCAGCGGCCGCGATCGGTGTTTGTTCAAAGTTCGGGCGGCCAATCTTACGTTTAAACCACAGTCAAGTGTCACCTCCTGCAGACATCGGTTCGCTACTTGGGGCGCGTCGTCAGCGAGTCCGGGGATAGCCACGGACCCCAACAAAACTGCGTGCGTGCGCAACATGGCCAACCCCCACGTCGGTGGGTGACGTTTGCAGATTTGTCGTATTACCGCCGCTTTGTGCCCAAATTTTGCAAAAATTGCAAAACTGCTCCACGCTCTCACCGCGAAAAGGCCAAAGATTTCGGTGGGGGGGGGGGGGGTGGAGGAGGAGGAAACCTCGTTTGTCGCGCCGGGGGACGGCCTCGTGACTGCTTTGTGATGTCATACACCAACGTGCATTGAGGCCCTTGTAAGGACTGCTTTGTGACGTCATACACCAACGTGCATTGAGGCCCTTGTAAGGACTGCTTTGTGACGTCATAAACCAACGTGCATTGAGGCCCTTATAAGGACTGCTTTGTGATGTCATACACCAACATGCATTGAGGCCCTTGTAAGGACTGCTTTGTGACGTCATACACCAACGTGCATTGAGGCCCTTGTAAGGACTGCTTTGTGACGTCATACACCAACGTGCATTGAGGCCCTTGTAAGGACTGCTTTGTGACGTCATACACCAACGTGCATTGAGGCCCTTATAAGGACTGCTTTGTGACATCATACACAAACACACCACATCCGGGGGCTCGCTCTAATGAGTTGAAAAACATTCCAAGGGGCAATTCAGTGGCCCTGTATCTACACAAGTTTTTTGGGACGACCTCCGGAGGGAGAATACTAGCGGGGGGGGGGGTTGATGACATTAAACGCCAGGAGGTCCGTGGAGCCAGAAGCAAAGATGACCCAAGGCTGGCCCCATGAATCCTCAGGAGGCGTGAAAGTGGCAGGAGCTTTGAGCTTTTGATGCGTCTAAGAGAATTAATGAAGCAAGGTAGAAATTCCTACATAACAGGTACCGTGTACAAACTTCACATTCGTCAGTCCTGCACAGACAGATTCCGAGTAGTACTCGCAATCAGCCTTAAGTTGAGATTTGCAGAAGCAAAAGCTCTGATCAATTAAGAGTTCAGTTATTGCTCAAGCAGATGAAGTATCACTGCAAGTTTTATTTTATTTTTTTTCTTAATATTTCGAGTCACTTGCAGAGTCAAGGACCTCAAGAAGGTGTACTGCACTAAGCTAAGAGTTTGTGATAAAGTTAAGACTCGTGACAAATGGAGACTTGAGTCGCACACCGATAACAAGTGCGCATTAACTTATTGTCCAAGGGATAGGCTGACCGGGTGTTCAACTCCCCCCACTCGCCTCGGCACTCTCGCAGGCCAATGGCAATTTCTGGTTCGGACTGCAGAAGGTTGGAATCGCACCACCAGGAGCAGGCAACAAGCAGCAGTGGTAGTGGTGGATGGATGAATTTTTATTATGAACGGGTGTTGATTTACCTTGCATCAACACCATCATCAACATCACTAACAACATTCAAAACATCATCAACATCAAAATCATTAACACCATCTTCAACATCATCAACATCGTCTCTCTCTCTCTCTCTGTCTCTTTGTGTCTCTCTGTGTATATCTCCCCGTCTCTTTCCCCATGCCTCTCCCTATCCATCTCTCTGTGTGGCCATGTATCTCTCTGTCTCTCTGTGTCTCCGCTGTCTCTGTATTTCTCCCCGTCTCTTTCCCCATGCCTCTCCCTATCCGTCTCTCTGTGTGGCCATGTATCTCTCTGTCTCTCTGTGTCTCCGCTGTCTCTGTGTCTCTGTATTTCTCCCCGTCTCTTTCCCCATGCCTCTCCCTATCCGTCTCTCTGTGTGGCCATGTATCTCTCTGTCTCTCCGTGTCTCTCTCTGTCTCCCTGTCTGTGTCTATCTCGCTTTCGGTTTGAGCGGTCGATGTCCCGCAGAGGGCGGTGGAAATGATAAAACATTTTTTTTTACAATGAACATTAAGTAAATACAATTAAACATCCCGGCATCGAGTTGCAGTTTGTAAAATTAACTCTCAAATTACGATTCTCGCTACGCATCATCACACGGCGGATATACGCACAATCGTCGTGTTCGGCAAAGGAATGACAAATCCTCTTCAAGTCAAAATATTAAAATATGATCGCCCGTGAAGAACCAACGGTGAACGAGCAGTTAACAATGAACACCGGCAAAGTGGCTCAGTGGAAAAGGGGGCCAGATTCAATCCCTGGTTGACTCAGCCCATCATCATCACAACTAAAGTGAGCACCACTCTGCAGGGAAGTGAACCTGCAGTGTGCCACAGCTACCGCGCTCCTTTCCTCTCGCACATCCAGCCCTCTCACTCTCTCCTTCATTTCTACCCCACACCTCTCCCTCCCTCCCCCCCGCTCACCCTCTCCTTACAGCACCCCGTGTCCCTCTCACTCTCTCCCTCCCTCCCTCCCTCTCCTGGCCTCCCTCAGGGCTCCTAATCGGAACGAATCTCCCCAACAATCTCAACAGACCCCTCTGCCTCTCTCCCTCTCCACCTCCTCTCCCGCCCTCCCTCTCTCCACCTCCTCTCCCACCCTCCCTCTCTCCACCTCCTCTCCCACCCTCCCTCTCTCCACCTCCTCTCCCGCCCTCCCTCTCTCCACCTCCTCTCCCACCCTCCCTCTCTCCACCTCCTCTCCCGCCCTCCCTCTCTCCACCTCCTCTCCCGCCCTCCCTCCCGCTCTCTCCCTGTCGGTTCCTAATCGGCACGACCCTTCCCGGCAGCCCCACGGCGCCCACGGCTGCGGCGATCTGCCGCAGCGTCCGTCTCTGCTCCGCCGCCGCACCCGTCTGCGGCCGCCCCCCCTCCACGTCCCGGCGGCCTCCCTCTCTCGCTCTCCCCACCTCTCGCCTCGTCGCCTCCACCGCCCTCTCCACCAGTCTGTCGACCGTCCTCTCGTTCTCCCTCGCGGCAATATCAAACCGAGCTTGCTGCGCCTCGGTCCTTGGCCGCGAGTCGCCGACCCTCTGATCCACTCGCCTCCTCGCGTCTGCCTGTCTGTCCCATGCAGCCCTCTCCGCCTCCAGCCTCTCTCTCCCCGCCTCCTCCCTGTTGAGCGTCCTCTCTTCGCCAATGGCTCGTCTCACCCACGCCGTCAGCAGCCTGGCTCTCTCCGCGTTGGGCATCGCCATCTCCACGTCCTCCCCGCGGGGCACCGACCGGTTCACTAGCCTCCTCACGGGCATCTCTCTCCGCCACTGGTCCCTGTCTGCGATGAGCCCCTGTCGGGCCCGCACGCCCGCAGCAGCCGGCTCTCTCCTCGGCTCCCTCTCGACCCCCCTCTCTCCCCCTCGCCTCGCTTCCTCCTCCCTGCCGCGTCCTCTCCTCGCTCCCCCTCCCCTCTCCATGGCGCTCCTCTGGATGCCGCTTCGGCCCACACACGCTTCCCGTACCGTCACAAACATCGCCATCATCGTCAAAACACACGTACACACACAGATACACACGCAGATACATACACACACACACACACACAGATACACACGCAGACAAACACATATAACAATAACCGCCATTCACCACTAAGTGGCGGTGATGTCACCACGACGCTTGTGCCAGGCAATGTGCACCCTGAGGCCACGTGAAGTGTCGAACGCCCGCTGGCAGGAGGTCACGGGGCAGACCCAGGTGCCACGGGTCGACTGACTGAGATGACTGGCTGATGCACCACCTGTGCCCCCTACTGTGTCAACCGGCTGTGCTTTAGCCACCCGGCGCTCCGCTCGTTGTTGTGAGCGTCGCTCCTCCGCCCTCCGTTGTTGTTGGAGGGCGACTGCCTCCAACTGCCCAGTAGCGTCCTTCACGAGCCTCCTCCACAGAGGCCGATCTTGACACCGCTGGTACCGGTCATCGGCAAGTCCACTCAGCTCCACGTCCCCCTGTACCACATCACTCCATCTCTTCTCTAGCCCGTGCCGCGCCCGCTTAGCCCCCTCAATCCGGCCGAACAGAAGCTGTTTCGGCATGCAGTGGCTGGGCATGCGGGCTACATGACCCAGCTATCGCAGCCTTGCCCGCCGGAGGAGCTCACCGATGGGACCTTGCCCAGATCTTCCAAGGATTTGTGAGCTCCTCACACAATCCAGTCTGGTTAAACCCAGGATGGATCACAGGCAGGCCAGCCTAAATGTTTCTAACCGGCGAAGGTGTTCCATTAGGGGGGTCCACGTTTCGCAAGCGTAGAGAAGGGAGGGAATGACCGTGGCCGAGAAGACCTGAAGCTTAGTGCGGAGCGACAGACCAGGTAGCTTCCACACAGCGTTACGCAACCGATGAAAAGATATTGCCGCTCGACTGATGCGGAGTGAGACCTCTGCTGTTAAACTGGAGCCAGTCATAAGCACACTGCCCAGGTATGGGAAACTCTCCACTCTCTCCACAACTGCCCCATCACCGATTGAGAGTTGTGGGGGTGATAGTGTCCGATGGTACAAAATACCCAGGCAGGTACTTAGTTTTGGTGGGGCTGATGGTAAGGCCCCACCTCTTAGTGGCACGCTCCAGTCCCAGCAGCAGCGTCTCCAACTCCTCCTCTGACTGAGCAGCTATTACCAAATCATCAGCATACATAACGTGGTTGAGCAATAGGGAGCCATCCCTTGACCGCACCCGGGCATCGATCAGCCTTCCATTATATCTGTACCATATGGAGATTCCCCCGGTACAGCTATTGAAGGCTTCACGAACTACGTGGTCAAAATAGATGTTAAATAATGTGGGAGCCAGAGGACACCCCTGTCGCACCCCAAGGTGTACAAAGAATGGCTCTGACTCCCGGCCACGTAGTTTTACCCGGGCCCGCTCACCATCATGAAGGTCCTTAATGATCGTGAGCAGAGGGTCAGGTACTCCAAAAGCATGAAGCACAACCCAGAGCCCAGGCCTACTGATGGTATCATAGGCCTTGACCAGGTCAATAAAGCAGAGATGTAGGTCTTGTTGGAATTCTCTACACCTCTGCTGTAGCAGACGGACAGAAAATATGGCATCTGTGCAGGACCGCCCTATCCTGAAACCGCATTGGGGCTCCGCAAGCCTCTCCTCAGCGTGCCTGGCAAAGCGATGCTGAATAATCCTTGCCAGGACCTTTCCCGGCACACAGACACACACACACAGACACACACACACAGACACACACTCACAGACACACACAGACAACGCTAACCGCTACACTGCAATGCGTTACGCTTCCACGTGCGAGGATCACGTGACAGATTTGACGTCACAGCACCAACTTACCCGCTTGAGGCTGAGTCGACCTAGGGGAGGGCCCAGGAGTTCTGCTGCTGCTGGTGGCCGTGAGCGGGAATCGAACTCGGCTCGCGCGCTCAACGACTGCGCGTGTTGGGGGAGGGGCGCACCTCTGGTTGGCTGTCCCGGTCACGTGACGCGCTTTAACCAATCCGTGCAACGTACACGTTTGGTGAGGGGCGCACGCTCTGGGTTGGCTGCTTGGTCCCGGTCACGTGACGCACTTCAACCAATCCGAGCCGCGTTAGCAGCAGTAACGACAGAGCTGGGTGTTTGTATTAATTATGGCTGTTACACATTTCACTCTTGTAGAGTGGCAATGTCTTTAGTGCAAGGCAGAGTTGGTAGTTAATTGAAGTGTAATTATTTTTTACAATTTTGTACAAGTAACATGATAAAGCGTTATCTTTCAGCTAACCAGAGTTTTGATGAGCGTTAAGAGATTCACATTTGTATGCAGCCTCGGGCAAAGAGGCATCTGTGGGGGGGCTAGTGCCCCCCTCCCCACTCCTCATTACGTGGGGGGGGGGGGGGGCTGATCTCCCCCTCCCCACTCCCCGTGAGCGGGTGGGGTGTGACGTCAGCCCCCCCCCACTCACGGCTGTTTAAGAGTTAATTAATGATTTATACTAAGCCGTCGTGTCAACAAGGCTGTGCCACGACACGTATTGAGTACAATTCTTAAAGATTGTGTGTCTTGTATGTGTGTGTGCGTTGTTCCTCAAGGCTGGGATTTAGAATGAAACCGTGCGAATTTTCACCGTGTTCATAGTGTCATCTTAATTGGAAGCTTCCTTCATTAACAGAACTTCCCAGCTTGTTGAGAGAAACATCAAATAGTCCACTCAACACAAATACAGTTGTGTCATTTTAATAACGCACGTTGATATTTAGCGCCTGCTGATGATGCCAGGGCTGGGCACACAGGAAGGAGTTTGTGCAACAGCGTTGTGTAACAGTCTGAATGTGTACATCACAGCCTGTCATAGACTTGGTGGTGGTGGTGAGGGTGGTGGTGGTGGTGGTGATGGTGGTGGTGAGGGTGGTGGTGATGGTGGTGGTGGTGATGGTGGTGATGGTGGTGGTGATGGTGGTGAGGGTGAGTGAGGGTGATGGTGGTGATGGTGGTGGTGATGGTGGTGAGGGTGAGTGAGGGTGGTGGTGGTGAGGGTGGTGGTGGTGGTGATGGTGGTGGTGATGGTGGTGGTGAGGGTGGTGGTGGTGATGGTGGTGATGGTGGTGGTGATGGTGGTGAGGGTGAGTGAGGGTGGTGGTGGTGAGGGTGGTGGTGGTGATGGTGAGGGTGGTGGTGATGGTGGTGAGGGTGGTGGTGGTGATGGTGGTAGTGATGATGGTGGTGGTGATGGTGGTGGTGAGGGTGATGGTGGTGATGGTGAGGGTGGTGATGGTGGTGGTGAGGGTGGTAGTGATGGTGAGGGTGGTGATGGTGGTGGTGAGGGTGGTGGTGATGGTGGTGGTGGTGGTGGTGAGGGTGGTGGTGGTGAGGGTGGTGGTGATGGTGGTGATGATGGTGGTGATAGTGGTGGTGATGGTGGTGGTGATGGTGGTGGTGAGGGTGGTGGTGATGGTGGTGATGGTGGTGGTGAGGGTGGTGGTGGTGCTGGTAAGGGTGATGGTGGTGGTGAGGGTGGTGGTGGTGAGGGTGGTGGTGGTGGTGAGGGTGGTGATGGTGGTGGTGAGGGTGGTGGTGGTGAGGGTGGTGGTGATGGTGGTGGTGATGGTGGTGGTGAGAGTGGTGGTGATGGTGGTGGTGA
The DNA here is from genome assembly GCF_048934315.1 of Petromyzon marinus. Classification (NCBI taxonomy): domain Eukaryota; kingdom Metazoa; phylum Chordata; class Hyperoartia; order Petromyzontiformes; family Petromyzontidae; genus Petromyzon; species Petromyzon marinus. Next base: position 1,283,309 of record NW_027423012.1, read on the forward strand.
TGGTGGTGATGGTGGTGGTGATGATGGTGAGGGTGGTGATGATGGTGGTGGTGATGGTGGTGGTGATGGTGAGGGTGGTGGTGATGGTGGTGAGGGTGGTGATGGTGGTGGTGGTGATGGTGGTGGTGATGGTGGTGAGGGTGATGGTGGTGATGGTGGTGGTGATGGTGGTGAGGGTGGTGGTGGTGAGGGTGGTGATGGTGGTGATGGTGGTAGTGGTGATGGTGGTGGTGGTGGTGATGAGGGTGATGGTGAGGGTGGTGGTGGTGGTGATGGTGGTGATGGTGGTGGTGATGGTGGTAGTGGTGGTGATGATGGTGGTGGTGATGGTGGTGGTGAGGGTGATGGTGGTGATGGTGATGATGGTGGTGGTGATGGTGGTGGTGATAGTGGTGGTGAGGGTGGTGATGGTGGTGGTGAGGGTGATGGTGGTGATGGTGGTGGTGATGGTGGTAGTGATGATGGTGGTGGTGATGGTGGTGGTGATGGTGGTGGTGAGGGTGATGGTGGTGGTGAGGGTGGTGGTGGTGAGGGTGGTGGTGATGGTGGTGATGATGGTGGTGATGGTGGTGGTGATGGTGGTGCTGGTGAGGGTGATGGTGGTGGTGAGGGTGATGGTGGTGATGGTGAAGGTGGTGGTGGTGGTGAGGGTGGTGGTGATGGTGATGGTGAGGGTGGTGGTGGTGAGGGTGGTGGTGATGGTGGTGGTGATGGTGAGGGTGGTGGTGGTGGTGAGGGTGGTGGTGATGGTGGTGGTGGTGAGGGTGGTGGTGGTGAGGGTGATGGTGGTGATGGTGAGGGTGGTGGTGATGGTGGTGGTGATGGTGGTGATGGTGGTGGTGATGGTGGTGCTGGTGAGGGTGATGGTGGTGGTGATGGTGGTGGTGATGTAGCTGGGTCATGTAGCCCGCATGCCCAGCCACCGCATGCCGAAGCAGCTTTTGTTCGCCCGGATTGAGGGGGCTAAGCGGGCGCGGCACGGGCTAGAGAAGAGATGGTGTGATGTGGTACAGGAGGACGTGGAGCTGAGTGGACTTGCCGATGAATGGTACCAGCGGTGTCAAGATCGGCCTCTGTGGAGGAGGCTCGTGAAGGATGCTGCTGGGCAGTTGGAGGCAGTCGCCCTCCAACAACAACGGAGGGCGGAGGAGCGACGCTCAGAACGAGCGGAGCCCCGGGTGGCTGAGCACAGCAGGTTGGCACAGTAGGGGGCACAGGTGGTGCATCAGCCAGTCATCTCAGTCAGTCGACCCGTGGCACCTGGGTCTGCCCCGTGACCTGCCAGCGGGCATTCGACACTTCACGTGGCCTCAGGGTGCACATAGCCTGGCACAAGCGTCGTGGTGACGTCACCGCCACTTAGTAGCGAATGGCGGTTGTTGTTGTGAGTGAGTGTGTGACTGTATATGGGTAGCGGTAGTGTAGTAGTAGTTAGCGCTACGTCGCGCTATGAACCCGGGGAGGGAGTGAGAAGGAGGGAGGAAGTGAAGAGCAGGGAGGGGAACTTCACCTCGCCTGCTGTCGGCCGTCACTATGGAGAATGATTTCACGAACAGCGCTGCCACCGAGTGTCTGGAAGATAGAGACAGGGAGATCCAGGCTGGGTTTGGATGCAGGCTCTATCTCCCACCCCTCTCTCTCTCTCCACCCCTCTCTCTTGTGCTTGTTTATTTTTATTTTACTTTTTTATTATAATTTTTCTATCTACGTGACTTTAGCGAAAGAACCAAAGAATATTCACCCACTCATTCACTCGCCCACTCACTAAACAGCTCACCCACCCACTCAATAATTCACTCCCCCACTCGCCCTCCCACTCACTCACTCACTAAATAACTCATCCGCTCACCCACACTCACTCACCCACCCACCCAATCTCTCTCCACCCTCTTTGTATCTCCCTCACCTGGGATCTCTGAGTGAGAATCCCTCCACACCAAACACCTCCCCCAGGGGGTCCTCGCCACAAATCACCAGGTACGGCCTCTCTACATAGTAAAGTTGTCTCCGCTTGATGTATTGTCCCACATAGTGGTGCGCCTATGTGGGACGCACACACACGCATGCACACACACACGCATGCATGCACACACACGAGTGGGTGACTGAGTGGGTGAGTGGTGAGTAGGTGGGTGGGTGAGTGAGTGGGTGAGTGAGTGGATGAGTTAGTAAGTGGGTGGTTGAGTGATTGAGTGGGTGAGTGGGTGGATAGGTGAGTGAGTGGGTAAGTGAGTGGGTGTGTGGATCAGTGAGTGAGAGGATCAGTGAGTGGGTGGGTGGATCAGTGATTTAGTGGCATGGGCGAAAGAGATGGACTAGTCAGTGAGTGGATGGGTTAGAGGGTGAGTAGAGTGAGTGGTTGGGTGAGTGGATGAGTGAGTGGTTGGGTGAGTGTTAGTGTGTGGGTAAATGGAGTGGGTGAGTGGTTGGGTGAGTGGGTGGCTGAGTGAGTAGGTCAGTGAATGAGTGGGTGGACGAGTGGTTGGGTGAGTAGGTGGGTGAGTGTAACGTCTGTACTATGTTGAACTTATTTCGCACCACACGTAGCCCATCTGTGATAATCGTGCAAATCCAAATTATACAGCAGGTGTCAGGGTCGCGATGGAACCCACGACCTCCTGTACACCAGGCGAGGTAGTCAACATCTCCTAGCCACCCTGATAATGATGATGGTAGGTCCCACGACCTCCTGTACACCAGGCAAGGTAGTCAACATCTCCTAGCCACGCAGATGATGATGGTGTTGGTGGTCGTGATGGGACCCACCTGCTCCCACGTGAATGTGTCGCCCTCGACACCGACCGACTGCAGCAGACGAAGCATCGCAGGCACCGGCTTCAGCTGCATCCCAGCGGACAGAGGCATCACGAAGCCACATGTCATCACTCACACAGACACAAAGGTCCCCCGTGTAGCCACGGCAGGCTATAGGGGCAAGTGCTGTTAGCGAAGAGAAGCACCTATCAAGGCTGCCGGCACTGTGGCACATGAGGGGGTGGGTGGCCAGCACCACGCCGAACCGCCTTTGTCTCCCCAGTGGCTTTGTTTACTACGACACACCGCTACACCAGCTACTCTTTTGAGTCAACCTAGGGGAGGCCCAGGACCGATTGTAGTGTATAGTAGTGTATATTACATTGTAGTGTATAGTAGTGCATAGTGTATAGTAGCGTATAGTACTGTAGTTTATAGTAGTGTAGGGTATAGTGTAGTGTATAGTAGTGTAGTGTATAGTAATGTAGTGCATAGTAGTGTAGTGTATAGTAATTGTAGTGTATAGTTGTGTATAGTGTACAGTGTATAGTTGTGTAGTGTATAGTAATGTAGTGTATAGTTGTGTATAGTGTACAGTGTATAGTTGTGTAGTGTATAGTAATGTAGTGTATAGTTGTGTATAGTATAGTGTACAGTGTATAGTATAGCGTACAGTGTATAGTATAGTGTACAGTGTATAGTATAGTGTACAGTGTATAGTGTGCAGTGTATAGTGTACAGTGTATAGTATAGCGTACAGTGTATAGTATAGCGTACAGTGTATAGTAGTGTACAGTGTATAGTAGTACACAGAGCACCGGTGAGCCCCCCTAAAAGCGATTCACCAGAATGTTCCTGTGAGCTCCAGCAGCGGCCAGAGACAACCTGGAGTCACCGGCACTCATCACGGCAACTGTGGAGACAGCAGGAAGACAGCGGCACTCGTCACGGCAGCTGTGGAGACAGCAGGAAGACAGCGACACTCGTCACGGCAGCTGTAGAGACAGCAGGAAGACAGCGACACTCGTCACCGCAGCTGTGGAGACAGCAGGAAGACAGCGGCACTCGTCACGGCAGCTGTGGAGACAGCAGGAAGACAGCGACACTCGTCACCGCAGCTGTGGAGACAGCAGGAAGACAGCGGCACTCGTCACGGCAGCTGTGGAGACAGCAGGAAGACAGCGACACTCGTCACGGCAGCTGTGGAGACAGCAGGAAGACAGCGACACTCATCACGGCAGCTGTGGAGACAGCGACGTGGTGGGGGGGGGGGGGGGGGTGAGTAATGCTCAGCCGCCGGGCACGGCTGACGACCACCTCGTGGGGACCGCCTGTGTCGTGAGTCTATGGGTCTCTGTGTGAGTCTGTGGGTCTCTGTGTGAGTCTGTGGGTCTCTGTGTGAGTCTGTGGGTCTCTGTGTGAGTCTGTGGGTCTCTGTGTGAGTCTGTGGGCTTATGGGTATCTGTGTGAGTCTTTGGGCCTCTGTCAGAGTAAATTGGTATCTGTGTGAGTCTATGGGTATCTGTGTGAGTCTGTGGGCCTCTATCAGAGTAAATTGGTATCTGTGTGAGTCTATGGGTCTCTGTGTGAGTCTGTGGGTCTCTGTCAGAGTAAATTTGTCTCTGTGTGAGTCTATGGGGCTCTGTGTGAGTCTGTGGGTCTCTGTCAGAGTAAACTGGTCTCTGTGTGGGTCTATGGGTCTCTGTGTGAATCTGTGGGCCTCTGTCAGAGTAAATTGGTATTTGTGTGAGTCTATGGGTCTCTGTGTGAGTCTGTGGGCCTCTGTCAGAGTAAATTGGTATCTGTGTGAGTCTATCAGTCTATGGGTCTCTGTGTGAGTCTGTGGGTCTCTGTCAGAGTAAATTTGTCTCTGTGTGAGTCTATGGGTCTCTGTGTGAGTCTGTGGGTCTCTGTCAGAGTAAATTGGTCTGTAGTGATAGCAAGTACCGCCACAGTCAGTATGCACTGCTGTAGTGATAGCAGTTACCACCACAGTAAGTATGCACTGCTGTAGTGAGAGCAGGATCCACCACAGTCGGTATGCACTGCTGTAGTAATAGTAAATAATGCTATCGAGTTGGTACATACCGCTATATAGAGTTAGTAGATACTAAAACAGTCAGACTATACCACTACAGTCAGCAAATACTGCTACAGTCAGCAGATACAACTACGGTCAGTAGCTACTAGAGTCAGTAGGCACTACTATAGAGTGAGTAGATACTGATATAGAGTTAGTAGTTACTACTATAGTCAGTGAATACTCCTATAGAGTCAGCAGATACTACTATACAGTTAGTCGTTACTACTATAGAGTCGGTAGACACTACTGTAGGGCCAGTAAATACTACTACGGTCAGTAGTTACTACAGTCAGTAAATACTACTAAACAGTCAGTAGCTACTACTGGCTCAGTAGATACTACTGTACAGTCAGTAGATACAACTACAGGGCCAAGAGATACTACTTATTCTGTTGTATGTAGGCTGTGTAGGTATATACAGGACTAGCTGTACTACCCAGGCTTGAATTCACCACACCCGGCCGCCTTTGTCTCCCCAGTGGCGATGTTCACACCACAACAGTTACTCGTTAGAGGCTGAGTCGACCTAGGGGAGGCCCAGGACCGGTTCAAATAATCGTCACCGGTGGTGGCCGTGAGCGGGAATCGAACTCGGGTCGCCGGGTTCGTAGCGCGGCGTAGCGCTAACCACTACACTACAATGCATTAGGCTTCCACACACAGACACAAACACACAGACACACACACAGACACACACAGACACAAAAAGATCCCCCATATAGCCTTAACAGACTGTAGGAGCAAGTGCTGTTAGCGAGCACCTATGAAGGCCGGGACGGTACACGAGGGGGTGGGTGGCCAGCACCACGCTCGACCGCCTTTGTCTCCCTAGTGGCAATGTTTACACACCGCACCAGGTACTCATTTGAGGCTGAGTCGACCTAGGGGAGGCCCGGGACCGGTTCAGATAATCGTCACTGGTGTTGGCCGTGAGCAGGAATCAAACCTGGGTCGCCAGGTTCATAGCGCAGCGCACTAACCGCTACACTATCGCTCCCCACAACACACAGACACACACACACAGACAACGCTAACCACTACACTACAATGCGTGACGCTTCCACATGCACGGGTCACGTGACAGATTTGACGTCACAGCTCACTTGCCGTGCATAAAATCTAGGCATTATTGAGCTCCCCTCCCCACCCCTAAAAAAAACACAAAAGTGTATTTGTATAATGTTTGCACGGTGTACAGTCTGGGAAATACCCACATGGCAAATTTCCAGTTTGTTGCATGTCGGGAAGTACGCTAAACATTTTGAACAGACAACACACACAATCACAACCTTGCATATTTTTATATATATGGAGATAAACAGTAAGAGCCAATTTGTTAATCCATTGCCGGACGAGGGTCTCCCCACGCCGCCCCGGGTCATGATTTGACCATACTTCACCACGCTCGTCCGTGTGGCGGCTTGGTGGAGGAGGGTAGCGTAGACGTGGGAGCGTAGTGACATTGTACTCTACAATGGATGTTGCCCCCACCGCTCCTATGCCACTCACCAACGTTGCACAGTCCCGCAGCCGCCTAAAACAACAACAACAAAGTCCCATCACAAGGGAGAAACACACAAATATAGATTCACTTCGAGTACACTCACCACCACGTAGCTGTCAACCTCTATCAGTGCCCCTACCTTATTACAGATCAATTCAGACCATATCGGCCACCACGTGTCTTTATGAATATCAACGTTCGTCCTGCGAAGTCCCATCACAATGTAGAAACACAAATAGACAATACTGTTACCAAAGCATGTTTTTTTGCCCGTATTGAAACGGCTGTACCCCGTATGGGCGTGAAAACTCAATGTCTCTGTACAAGAATACGGGGTAAACCGTACGGGTTATGACAGCTGTGATGCATCAAAAGATAACTTGACCCGTGGTTGTGTTACCTCGTTTAACCAAAGGCTTCAAACTCGCGTGGAACAGCCCGAAACCCAAAGCATGAGGACAAATACAAGGACGGGTATATCACGAGAGAAAAAAACCCCTACATATTTACCAATAACACTGCCCTTAAGTGTAAATTCTGTGGTGCATAATCGGGCAATGGCCCTTTTTCATAACGCCTCTGTTACTGACGATTGTATTTCAGCCTTTCTTCTTACGACTGCTGCCTGTGTATCTTACTGTGAAAACAGTTCCACAAAGCATGTCTAATTCTTTATTTTCTTTGTGACAGACTAGGCCCGAGACGCCAGGGAGGGCCTGAATGGCCTGGATTGCCTACCGAGAAGGAGACGCCTTCCCCGGCGGGGAGCAACCACAGCCTGCGGTGTCACCGCCGCAACGGGGGTCACACAACACCGGATTTTTTTGTGGTCAAAATTTTTAAACCAAAACACCCACTTACCCACTTACCGGTTCGCGTGAGTTCAATCCTGCTCAGAGTTTTAAGGGGCGAGAGGAATTGTTCGTGCAAGTTTAGGGTGGGGTGGGTGGGGGTGGGGAGTCGTTATGTTCCGAACAGTTTAGAAGCGTCCTGGGAGCCGCGCTTGAGGCGTCAGCCATTGGCACTTGGGAGCTACCACTCCCAGCCAAGGGTTGACGCTCAAACTATCAATCTTATACTTTCACTTCCATCGCATAATTTGAATCGTATTTACTCAAACAATATATGCTGAATGATCTACTGTGATAGTCACGGTCGCTCAGTCATTGTATTGCTGTTGGAGATGTATATATATTTTAAAAAAAATATTACTGCGTCTGCGACCCCCCCCTATTTAAAGCGGTAAGTTGGTTCGTTCCAAATGATGACGTTCACACAACGCGATCAAAGTTCGGAACGCTCTTGCAGAATTGTACAACATTTAACTCCGAAAGTTATCGCGATATGGCGATACTACGATATTACATAATCATATCCAACATAAGCGTATTGTACAATTTGTTTCCACACGGCACGTGCACACACTCAAAGCACTTGCAATTCAAATTTCTATTTAAAGCTTTCGTGACTGCAGGGATTCATCTTCTTGGTTATTTCGGTAAAGTCACCACGTAGAATGGAAACAAAAAAAATTGATCCCCTGCTGATTTTGTACGTTTGCCCACTGACAAAGAAATGATCAGTCTATAATTTTAATGGTAGATTTATTTGAACAGTGAGAGACAGAATAACAACAAAAATCCAGAGAAACGCATGTCAAGAATGTTATAAATTTATTTGCATTTTAATAAGTGAAATGAGTATTTGACCCATCAGAAAGATTTCTGGCTCCCAGGTGTCTATGTGTACACTGTGTGTGTGTGTACACTGTTTGTGTACACTGTGTGTATACACTGTGTGTGTGTACACTGTGTGTATACACTGTGTGTGTGTCACTGTGTGTACACTGTGTGTACACTGTGTGTGTACCCTATGTGTGTACGCTGTGTGTGTGTACACTATGTGTATACACTGTGTGTGTGTACACTGCGTATGTGTACACTGTGTGTATAAATTGTGTGTGTACACTGTGTGTGTGTACACTGTGTGTGCACACTGTGTGTGTACATTGTGTACATTGTGTATACACTGTGTGTGTACACTGTGTGTGTACACTATGTGTATACACTGTGTGTGTGTACACCGTGTGTACGCTGTGTGTGTGTACACTATGTGTATACACTGTGTGTGTGTACACTGCGTATGTGTACACTGTGTGTGTACAGTGTGTGTACACTGTGTGTGTGTGTGTACACTGCGTATGTGTACACTGTGTGTGTGTACACTGTGTGTGTGTACATTGTGTGTGTACATTGTGTGTGTACACTGTGTGTGTGTACACTGTGTGTGTGTACACTGTATACACTGTGTGTGTACACTGTGTATACCCTGTGTGTCACTGTGTGTACACTGTGTGTGTGTATATATACAGTGTGTACCCTGTGTACACTGGGTGTATACACTGTATGTACACCGTGTGTACACTGTGTGTGTATACTGTGTATACCCTGTGTGTGTGTACACTGTGTGTGTACACTGTGTATGTGTACACTGTGTGTACACTGTGTATACACTGTGTGTACATTGTGTGTGTACACTGTGTGTGTACACTGTGTGTATACACTGTGTGTCGCTGTGTGTCACTGTGTGTGTCACTGTGCTTGGCACAAGCGTCGTGGTGACGTCACCGCCACTTAGTAGCAAATGGCGGTTGTTGTTGTGTCACTGTGTGTGTGTCACTGTGTGTGTACAGTGTCACTGTGTGTGTGTGTCACTGTGTCACTGTGTGTACACTGTATGTACACACAGAGTGTACACACACAGTGTACACACACACAGTGTGCACACTGTGTGTGTGTGCACTGTGTGTATACTGTGTGTGTGTGTACAGTGTGTGTGTACACTGTATGTGTACACTGTTTGTGTCCGCATTGAACCGAACCCCCGGCAAGGCCATCTACTTAATGACGAGAGAAAATTCACACGAAATGTACTTTTCAATGAAGTCTTCCAGATGTAAATTGATACAAGCTTTTAATGAGGAAATAAAATAATCTAATTCAAAGCACAACACAATTCAAAGATGTTTCATTTTAAAACTTCAAAACGGAGCACGGGGTACTTGCGTGAATGCGTCCTTCGTGTGCAAATGTTGTGACTTTCCTGGCCTGAAGGCCGTCAATGTGTTGGACCATTAAATGGTGCACAGCGTCTCAACAACAGCAGTGGGGTTTGCTTCAACCGATGGTTACGAACATCCAGACGTGAATCAGCAAGGAGCATTTCTAGTCCTAGTTAGACAAAATCTACGTCAACACGTAAGACAAAACTACAATTCGTGTTGTAGAGAATGTACCTCCTCCTATACGTGTAAATTTCAAGTGGTATGCCTTGTAACTGATGAATGATCCGAGCGTGCTCCCTATTTCAAAGACAATGAGTTGCTAGAGAGGCAGACGCTTCGTGAAACACAAAAGTACCCTTTGACCTGTATCACAAGAACAACGGGTCTCACCTGAGTTCTCTGTACAGGTTACTTCCAAAACACACACGCACTTTGTCCTAACATCACTTCTTCTTTCGTTCTTTCGGTAAAGTCACGTATAGCATTGTGATATATAACGACTTATTGTTGGTAGCTTAGCTGATTGGAGAATATAGAGTTTATTGATAACATTAAGGTAATTTATATTTTAGGTTTTTTTTATTGGTTTACTATATAGTACTGTGAATATATAGTACTGTGAATAGCTCAGATGTGTAGGCCTTGACTTCAACATAGTCATTTCTGTGACCAGTCACTAGCTAATCACTCAGTTATTTCAATGCTAAATTCGCCTAGTTATTTCAATGCTAAATTATCCTGTTTGATTTGTACTAAGTGCCTCGGTGAATGTGTATGCTCTGACTTTAACGTAGCTATTTCTGTGACCAGTTACAAGCTATTCACTCAGCTATTTCAATGCTAAATTCTATGCTAATTCCTTTGTAAAGGGGTGCCTCTGCGGATGTGTATGCTTTAACTTAGCTATTTCAATGCTAAATTCTATGCTAATTCCTTTATCAAGGGGTGCCTCTGCGGATGTGTATGCTTTAACTTTTAACATAGCTATTTCTGTGACCAGTCACAAGCTAATCATTCAGCCATTTCAATGCTAAATTATATGCTAATTCCTTTGTCAAGGCGCTTTGTTTCCTCTCACACAGCTTAAAGGTCGTGATCTGAACGTGGCTCTTTCACTCCAGCGCTGTCCTACCAGACAGTCTCGTCCCTTCACCTGATGAAGGCCGCTTGTGTTGTGGCCGAAACGTCATGAGAATATTATTGTCGTGTTATTTTATTTTATCAATTTATTATTTTATTCTCATTCTACGTGGTGGTGACTTTACCGAAAGAACCAAAGAAGAGGAAAAAACCCTCTTATTATTATTATAATATTTTGGTACTGGCAAAAGGAGGTCTAATGATGAAACAAAACATCAATGGAGCAATCTGATCTCATCTTGAAGGGCCACCGTTGGCCTCCAGCCCTCCAAGTAAGGCACTTGTGTAACGTGTCTCTCGACAATAACACGACCGATCACTGTCGACTAACCAATGGAGCTTGGCTCTTTAAACTTATCAGCCAGTCTTTTCATTTGTGGGTGGGTGTGTGTGTGTCATTAACTTTGATCATTGATTCTTGTCAACACCACTGGGTACAAAGTTAATAAGTAACTATTTTTTTTAACAAAAATTAAACAGAAAAACCGCAACACACACACTCACATTTCATTACGAGATTTATAGAAATTTATAAAGTAACCTGTTTCGGAATTTGCCACTTGCTGGTTTTATCCACCATCAATTTATTACGAGAACCCTGTCTATATCTCAGATACAAATTCAGTGTAATGACAGTTCATTAGCTGATTTATATGAGAATAGGTTTTCCCATTTTTTTCTGGCAACAAAACAGGTCACATTTAAAGCTGAACTTTGAGCTGAAATCCTTCCAGAATGCGAGATGTTTTTTTATCTTGCATTATTTTCACACTTATTGTGTATATTGAGCATCGCTTTGTGAGAAGTCAACAAATGTAAACTGGCCACCATCAGCAACGTGGAATTCCAGGCTACAGATACAGAGTGGTCCAAATGTCTCACCTTCTCAATTGAATCCTCTAAAGCTTAATATTGTAATAAGGAGGCTTCATTTAAAACGCAACATTTAACATGCAAACGACAAATATGTTAGGGGGTCAATTAATTTTGTGAGTCACAAGACATCAGGACCACTCTGCGCAGCGCGAGTTCAGGATCTACAATGGGAGTAGGGCGCCACCCAGCGTCGCTTCAACAGGGTCGCAGCCAGGGCTGGAATTTAACACCAAGGAAAGATTTACATTATGAGACCTTTGCCAGTAACAAGATATAGTAATAGGTTTTACCCTTTTGACTGGCACAAAAACTGACACCTTTATTCAAGGCATCGTGTTTGCAATAACCACAACACAAGCAGTCAAAATGCAAACAAAAATACAACTCTGATAATGATATTATTGGCACTGTCCTTGAATTTGATTGGTTCACACCGGAGACGGCTTTTCTTAGAGCCCTTTAGTCTCCACTGGTGTTGGACCAGAAGACGCAAAAAGGCGTCACACAACTCAGAAACAGCGCACCGTCAGAATATTGAGGGCTCGGGGTGAGCAATTACATTATGAGACCTCCTTTGCCAGTAACAAGATATAGTAATAGGTTTTACCCTTTTGACTGGCACAAAAACTGACACCTTTATTCAAGGCATCGTGTTTGCAATAACCACAACACAAGCAGTCAAAATGCAAACAAAAAGACAACTCTGATAATTATATTATTATGCACTGTCCTTGAATTTGATTGGTTCACACCCGAGACGGCTTTTCTTAGAGCCCTTAGTCTCCACTGGTGTTGGACCAGAAGACGCAAAAAGGCGTCACACAACTCAACAACAGCGCACCGTCAGAGTATTAAGGGCTCGGGGTGAGCAATTACATTATGAGACCTCCTTTGCCAGTAACAAGATATAGGAATAGGTTTTAACCCAATCAAATTCAAGGACGGTGCCAATATTATTATTATCAGAGTTGTCGCTTTTTTGTTTGCATTTTGACTGCTTGTGTTGTGGTTATTGCAAACACGATGCCTTGAATAAAGGTGTCAGTTTTTGTGCCAATCAAAAGGGTAAAACCTATTACTATAACAAGGAAAGTCATTTGCCCTCCCCTACCCCCCAAAGACTGTGGGTACAGTCTGTGAAGTTTTAACCTGCAATTCCCACAGTATGAAATATTTCTTCATACGTCATCCCACTGTGCATCGCCGATTAATCGTGGAGCGTTAATCCACAAACCGCACAACTTCTAAGACTCGGCAAAGCAAGCTGTAACCAAAGTTGATTTGTGGGTCCATCGTTCTGAAACGAATTTGACAGAATCACTGGTGCCGATTAGACACGGGGACATTGACAAAAACAAACGCATTGATGCATCGCTCAATTTTTTTTAATGAAATAAAAAACATCGATTTTACACGAACAGATTCAGGATAAAAAGATCAAAAACATTCAATGAACGATTTACAGGAGACAGCGAAGTGATTGTTCAGAAGTAAAGTTAATTATCGTAAAATAACGAATGATAAAATTAGCCAACCGTCTAATAATTAATCGGAAGGCTGTGGTTGCAGGGTCAACACAAACGGACTGTTACTTTTCAAAATATAAAGTAAAAAATTATTATAAATGCCTTTACGTTAAATAAAAAACATTACAATGGCACAAGGCTGTTGTTGAAGGATCAACAATCAGTCGAAATCGTAAGGTTCCCCATCCCTTAGTTACTGATCCGTGGCCAAGATAGGTTGCATGGATTAAATCCCGTAATCTCTCCTGTATAAAATAATAACAATCATAATGAATGATTGTGACTTGTCTGTCTACTGCTGTATTGTGAACTCTACTGTAATATTGTATTTGTTACTGATGCGTTCTGATCTCAAAAAATATTTTTTTTTTACAAAGTGAGCATTTAGACGGTGCTCAATCTCCAGTTTAAGAGCTCTGAGCCACGTGGTGGAAATTCGACATTACTATGGCGGGGGCAAGTAACCCCACTGTTGACTTCTCCTCCACAGTGTGTTACCTATTGTATCTACCCCCGACAGATGATGGGCTGATCCAGTCTAGGTTGTCTTCATAATTATGCCGGAAGATGCAAATACAATACCTTTCGAAGCACCGCACATTATTTTTGCATGTTGAATATTTACCGCCACTGTAAATATATAATTTATAATGCATTTAATCAATGCATTTAATCAATGCATTATTGCTATAATGTTTTAATACAATCGTATTGTTATTAAGGTTCGGGTCAGGATTTTAGAGCAGGGTGTTTCAAATAGGTCGACCAGATTTGAAATCGCTACGTCTCTGCAAACCACGAACTCTTCATAATAATCCACAATAAAGGTTTTCTGGGTTAGATCGCGTTATTTATAACTGTGTCATAAACCCTCCACCACCCGACACGGCCAATCAGCAAAAAAAAAGCGTCACGTTGACAAAAGACAATTAAATTTCGATTTAAAGTTTTCGTGACTGCAATGATTCATCTTCTTTGGTTCTTTCGGTAAAGTCACATAGAATGAGAATAAAATAATAAATTGATAAAATAAAATAACACAACAATAATATTCTCACGACGTTTCGGCCACAACACAAGCGGCCTTCATCAGGTGAAGGGACGAGACTGTCTGGTAGGACAGCGCTGGAGTGGTGTTCTACCAGACAGTCTCGTCCCTTCACCTGATGAAGGCCGCTTGTGTTGTGGCCGAAACGTCGTGAGAATATTATTATTGTGTTATTTTATTTGATCCATTTATTATTTTATTCTCATTCTACGTGGTGGTGGTGACTTTACCAAAAGAACCAAAGAAAAAAGACAATTAGTTCACTACTTTAGCCCCACACCGGTGGTGGTTGAAGAGTGAATCCACAACATTTACAATGTTTGAGTAGTACCGTGACGTTACGCTGGTAAATTACATCCAGCGTCATCGGGCAATGCCACTTGAAACGGCGGGGCGTAGAGTTTAAGATGATAACCGCTAGATGCTTTCTCCCAGCGCACAAACATCCCCTAGCCTCAGCCATTGGCGAGACAACACCGCCTCAACGCTGGACAGGTGGCACTGGACCATGAGGCTTGGCGCTACACTCGTGGCCCCCAAGATCACCCCCCCCAGACATCGCCACACCCTGCGACTTGTCCTCGTGGGTGATACGTCAAAGACCCGTGGTTGCGTTTTTGGTGCCAACACCATCAGCGACTCATCTGGACGACCTCAAAAACAGAATCGCGGCAAGCGGTGTACTTGAGCGGAAGAGAAGACTTCGCTTTGAGAGGCGTTTTGGGACGAATTCAACTATCGTCTCGATGTTGGTGGAGGGCACATGGAGAATTTATAAAATGGTTAGTAAATCTTGATGACTCATTAAAGCGTTTGTAACTTCATTAGAACTCCTTTGCCAGTACCAAAACGTAATAATAATAATAATTGGGGGTTTTCCCCCTTTTTTCTGGCAACAAAACTGAAACCTTTTTAACAAGGATTCACGTCTACTGCATTAACCACAATACCTGCAGTCAAAATGCAAACAAAAAACCTCACTTGGCGCCCCCGTGACTGCAAGGAATCGCCGCTGCCCGTGCCAATTCGGCGGGAGGACAGCGAACTAAACACACAAAAAATCTCTGGGCGTTAACCGCTCATGACCTTGTGGTTTTCTCTCTCTCTCTGTGTGTGTGTAGCTCAGTTATCCTGCAACATCAGAGTGCAGCGGCACATTGAATAACGCGCTACAATGACAACAACAAGAGTTTAAAGCGATTAGAGGCATAGACAGCTTAAAGGTCGTGATCTGAGCGTGGCTTTTTTCACTCAAGCGCTGTCCTCCAGACAGCCTGGTCCCTTCACCTGACGAAGGCCGCTCGTGTTGTGGCCGAAACGTCGTGATTTTTGTAATTTTATTTTTTTACCTACTACGTGGTGACTTTACCCAATAGAACCAAAGAGTATCTTACAGTGACTTTGTGTGTGCATGCGCAAAACAGAAAATCCAGTCTCGTCCCTTCACCTGATGAAGGCCGCTTGTGTTGTGGCCGAAACGTCATGAGAATTTTATTGTGTTATTTTATTTTATCAATTTATTATTTTATTATTCTCATTCTACGTGGTGGTGGTGACTTTACCGAAAGAACCAAAGAAGATGAATCCCTGCAAGTCACGAAAGCTTCAAATCGAGACGGTGGTGATGTTTGTTGAGCGTCTTTCAACACCGTACGTAGACAACCCTGCTAGTCGGAGGTGCGGGGTAAGAGCAACAACAACAAACTAAACACTCAGACAAGCGAGTTGTACAAGATAGCTACGCCGCTGATGTTTAATAAAATGACATTAAGCTTCTGTGTATCCAGGGCCCTTACCCCGTGTGGATGGATGAGAGGCTGAAGGTTCTGAAATCAGGAGACGCGGATGAGTCCTAAACTGTTTTACTTTTCTTCCTGCAAACCACTGCAACCGCTGCTTCGAGCCAGGGACACAGACGCAGAAACGACCAGGGCCATGTGTCTGTGTGTATGTATGTGTGTGTCTGTGTGTGTATGTGTGTGTGTATGTGTGTGTCTGTGTGTGTGTATGTGTGTGTGTATGTGTGTGTGTATGTGTGTGTGTGTATGTGTGTGTGTATGTGTGTGTGTGTATGTGTGTATGTATGTGTGTGTGTATGTGTGACTGTGTGTATGTGTGTGTGTATGTGTGTGTATGTGTGTGTGTGTATGTGTGTGTATGTGTGTGTGTCCGTGTGTGTCACTGTGTGTGTCTGTGTGTGTGTGTCACTGTGTGTGTATGTGTGTATGTGTATGTGTGTATGTATGTGTGTGTATGTGTGTATGTATGTGTATATGTGTGTGTATGTGAGTGTGTGTGTATGTGTGTGTCTGTGTGTGTCTGTGTGTGTCTGTGTGTATGTGTGTGTATGTGTGTATGTGTGTGTATGTATGTGTGTATGTATGTGTGTATGTATGTGTGTGTATGTGTGTGTCACTGTGTGTGTCTGTGTGTGTATGTGTGTGTATGTGTGTGTGTATGTGTGACTGTGTGTGTATGTGTGTGTATGTATGTGTGTGTATGTATGTGTGTGTCTGTGTGTGTGTGTGTGTATGTGTGTATGTGTGTATGTATGTGTATATGTGTGTATGTGTGTGTGTATGTGTGTGTGACTGTGTGTGTATGTGTGTATGTGTGTGTGTATGTATGTGTGTATGTATGTGTGTATGTATGTGTGTGTATGTGTGTGTCACTGTGTGTCTGTGTGTGTGTGTGTCACTGTGTGTATGTGTGTATGTATGTGTGCGTGTATGTGTATATGTATGTGTGTATGTATGTGTGTGTATGTGTATGTGTGTGGGGAGTGATAGTGTAGCGGTTAACGCACTGCGCTATGAACCAGGCGATCCGGGTTCGATTCCCGCTCACGGCCAACACCAACAGTGACAATTATCTGAACCGGTCCCGGGCCTCCCCTAGGTCGACTCAGCCTCAAATGAGTACCTGGGAGACAAAGGCGGTCGGGCGTGGTGCTGGCCACCCACCCCCTCGTGTACCGTTACCGGCCTTCATAGGTGCTGCTCGCTAACAGCACTTGCCCCTACAGTCTGTTACAGGCTACACGGGGGATCTTTGTCTTTGTGTGTGCTCGCTAACAGCACCACTTGCCCCTATTCTGTTAAGGCTACACGGGGGATCTTTGTCTTTGTGTGTGCTCGCTAACAGCACTTGCCCCTACAGCCTGTCACAGGCTACACGGTGGGGGATCTTTGTCTTTATCTGCAGCCTGCCCTGCATTCGCCAAGGGGGGGGGTTGAGATCGCCGCGGGCTCAGCCTGCGACTCGACCTGCGGCGGAGCCCGCACGTGTCCAGCCTTCCATCCTGGGGCAAATGACTCAAAACAGCAAACCGGCGTTCGTCCAGCAAGGCGGATTGGCAAACGGCGTTTCGTGCGCTTTGATCAGCCGAGACTCACGCTTAAGAGCGAGCGAGTGAGAGGGGAAACTCTCACTCTTCAGCCGTTCGTAGTTTCTGGTAACAACAACAGATGAATTTCGATTTAAAGCTCTTGTGACTGCAAGGATTCATCTTCTTTGGTTCTTTCGGTAAAGTCACCACCACGTAGAATGAGAATAAAATAATAAATTGATAAAATAACACAATAAAATTCTCACGACGTTTCGGCCACAACACAAACGTCGTGAGAATATTATTATTGTGTTATTTTATTTGATCAATTTATTATTTTATTCTCATTCTACGTGGTGGTGACTTTACAGAAAGAACCAAAGAAGATGAATCCTTGCAGTCACGAAAGCTTTAAATCATAATTTACATTTTCTCTGGCGCCATTCATATAATCGCATCACCGACCACCGTACAAAAAATTAATTACGAGATCTACATCGAAGAAGGGGGCATAAACCCTGCAGAAGGAACTCGTGAAAATGATTCCTGAATGCAGATATCAACAAAATGACACGTAATAAGCCAGGTGACTGAAACAACTACGACACAAAGGGCGTTTTGTCATGTTAACCAGGTCAAATTCAGCTCCTCAAACCAACCACGAGCGTAAACCGAGCCCCACCGACACTGAGAATGCGCTCCCAGCTCCTGGCGCGAGCCAAGACACCTCACACAAAGCCACGAGACACATTGAACCCAGGATACATTAGCAAACAAAGCAGCATTGTCTCGTGTATGTTTACGAGTTTATTTGAAAATGTATATATCACAATAATTTACAGTGTGTGTGTGATGTGTGTGATGTGTAGGGTGGCCTAACCTCCGATCCATCCTGGGATTAACCAGGTGAGGCCGCGTTGGCTGGGCTGTGAAACCCGCATGTCCGGCCACAGCACGGCCTAGCAGCCCATGTGCGTAGTGTCTGTAGCATCTGCTGTGTATGTGTGTGTGGTGCGTATGTTGGGGTGGGAAGAGTGTGGAACGTGTGTGCGTATGCGGTGATAGCGGTGATGATGATGATGATACTAATACACATCTATCGTCACCCACCCCTGGCGCCTTCGTGGCTACTCTGCGGTGGAAACTCCACCGCAGAGCAGCCCAGTGGCAGAGGAAAGAGCGGATTGCTCGTCCCACACGAGGCGGTCCAAATCGCTCCTTCCGCTCGCTCGTCTCCCGTATCAGCACCTCCATCTCCTCTTCCTCCCCTTCCTCCTCCTTCCCCTCAACCTCCCCTTCCCCTCATCCATCTTCTCCTCCTCCACAAGCTCCATCTTCTCCCCCATGCTCCCCTCCTCCATCTTCTCCTCCACAACCTCCCCTTCCCCTCCTCCATCTCCTCCTCCACAACCTCCATCGTCTCCTTCCTCAACCTCCCCTTCCTCCTCCATCTCCTCCTCCACAAGCTCCATCTTCTCCCCCATGCTCCCCTCCATCTTCTCCTCCACAACCTCCCCTTCCCCTCCTCCATCTCCTCCTCCACAAGCTCCATCTTCTCCTTCCTCAACCTCCCCTTCCTCCTCCATCTTCTCCTCCACAAGCTCCATCTTCTCCCCCATGCTCCCCTCCATCTTCTCCTCCATCTTCTCCCCCATGCTCCCCTCCATCTTCTCCTCCACAACCTCCCCTTCCTCCTTCCTCAACCTCCCCTTCCTCCTCCATCTTCTCCTCCACAAGCTCCATCTTGTCCCCCATGCTCCCCTCCATCTTCTCCTCCACAAGCTCCATCTTCTCCCCCATGCTCCCCTCCATGCTCTCCTCCACAAGCTCCGTCTTCTCCGCAGAGGCCGGGGTGAGCGAGGGCTGTGCGGTGCTCGATCTGTGAAAGAATGGACACGACACCATTTAACTTCCCTCCTATTGCTCGTTCGTTGTTGCTCTACGACATGGCGACTCCGGATCGTCCGTGTGCGCATTCAAACCGTGCTCCGCAACATTCACAGCATCTTAAGACGCAGTCGGGCTTATCTGGGTAATTAAGCAAGGTGATAATAAATCACAAATATAGATACGCACACGCAGGATATAACACGCAGAGCGGCTTACCGTTGCACAGCTGTTGTAGAGGTTGCGGTGCCCTCCCTGTCGCACAGCGAGACTGGACCCGGCTCACCGCTGATGGTGGCAGTGGCGGTGCTGGCGGTGCTGGTGGTGGTGGCGGTAGGGACGACGGTGGTGGTGGTGGCAGCGGTGGTGGTGATTATGGCGGCAGCGGGGGTGGTGACGGCGGCAGCGGGGCGGTGGTGGTGGTGACGGTGGCGGTGGTGACGGAGACTTGCTCATGCAAGTCTGTGCAATGATGGAGCTTCTGATTGATTGTGCTTGAGAGGTGATGGAGCTAGTGGCCCGGAGGCGAGCGGCCGCTCATCATTCGGAGCAGAGTGACCGATGCGGGAATCCTCGCGGTGGTGGTGGGGGGAGAGAGAGGGGCCCTTACTGGAGGCAGCGGCCGATGAAGTCCACAAACTCCGGGGCGCCGTTTGCGAGCGGCTTGCAGAGCGGGGCCAAAGTCCCCGGCACTCGACGGCGGCCAAACATCTTCGGCTCCTTTGGTGGGATGCTGCAGGGAGCTCGCGCGCACGCACACACACACAGGGGGAAAGTCACACAGCCAACATCGGCCCTTACACACACCGCGCGGTGCAGAAACAGTGCAACGCGGTAGCGCCACGGCACGGCTACCGGCGGTCGCGATTTTTTTTGGTCGCCTGTCGCCGAAGTTTGTGGTTACCATCGGGCAGGCCACCCTAGTTATACTCTGCGGGAAGTGCGGTAATAACCACAACAACAAATTTGCAGGTTGTCTCACGGTGGACGTTACAGATTCCGCGACGTAGTGCCGTTTTTGGTGCCAGCGGTTACGGACATAGTTTTTGCCGGTGTGAAAATTGAAGCTGCAAATGACTCCCATTAGGATTACGCCGGAACACTTTTAACATAATGGCCTGCACACACAACGTGGATTCGGTAACGCTTTCCAACGCGCATTTTTTTGTGAGCAATTTGGAAGCTGATGAGTCGCCCCCTTTGAAAACGAGCTTACCAACAATGGCCTTTAATTGTAAAATTTACTTTTGATTCTGATTTAAAAAAATTGTATATTTGAAAACAGCGACACCCCCAGTTTATGTCGGGGATGCGTTCGTGAAAGGTGCCACGAATATCGAAACAACGTAAGAGGGGAAGACGTAAATCAGGATATCACTACTGGGGTGATGATTTTGTTTTGTTGTCCTGCTAAGTTATCTGAGTTTCTTCTCTCTCGGGCAAGCCGCTCATAGGGTTAAAGTAGGGTTAAAGTCGACTTCACATCGGGCGATCTTTACCGGTGTTACCGTGAGGCCGCCGCCACCACCCCCCCACCTCCAACCCGCTCATATCCCAGACAGGTAAACGAAGCCTAATGCATTAAAACCCATCGCTCGAATGTGGCTGGGGCTTTCTCAACAACCTGTCCACTCACGGGCTTGAGGTCACCGTGAATTAACGGATGTGACGAAGGGACGTGAGGATCCCCCTTGGTGTAGATTTTCCACCATCTCCACCGGAAGGGACTTGGCTTTCCTGCTACCGATCCAATCGTCCAGAGTTCCACTGTGAAAGAGGCAACGGAACAAAGTCAGTGTCACTCTGTCAAGTTCCCGTTCACACTCTTTGGTTCTATTCGGTAAAGTCACCACGTAGGTAAAAATAAAATAATAAAAATTCTCACGACGTTTCGGCCACAACACAAGCGGCCTTCATCGGGTGAAGGGACCGGGCTGTCCAGAGGACAGCGTTGGAGTGAAGACAGCAAGCGTCCTTTAAGCTTGACAACAAGCTTAAAGGACGCGACCTGGGCTTGGCCGTCTTCACTCCAACGCTGTCCTCTGGACAGTACGGTCCCTTCACCTGATGAAGGCCACTTGTGTTGTGGCCGAAACGTCGTGTTAGAATTTTATTGTGTTACGTTTTATTTCATTACCCCCCAAAGCATAACGTTTCCACCTCCGTGTTTGACGGTGGGGATGGTGTTTCTTGGGGTCATAGGCAGCATTCCTCCTCCTCCTCCTCCAAACACGGCGAGTTGAGTTGATGCCGAAGAGCTCCATTTTGGTCTCATCTGACCACAACACTTTCACCCAGTTGTCCTCGGAATCATTCGGATGTTCACTGGCAAACTTCAGATGGGCATGTATACGTGCTTTCTTGAGCAGGGGGGACCTTGCGGGCGGCTGCAGGATTTCAGTCCTTCACGGCGTAGTGGTGTTACCAATTGTTTTCTTGGTGACTGTGGTCCCGGCTGCCTTGAGATGATTCCTGCAGTCACGAAAGCATCAAATCAAGTTTAAAGTCCACCGAGTGAAGAAACTTTTTTCAAGGGCGACTTGGCCCAGTAGACAACATGAAATACCAACTGCATGTATGCAGGGTATTTGTTTTTCAGCATTGTCTAATACCAGTTACATCATGCGTGACAACACCGTGTGTGATGACAGTGGATGATGATGATGATGGTGTGCGCGATAACGCCGCCTTCGATGATCCTGTGATGTCAACGCTGTGATTGGTCAATGTTGAACGTGATGGCGACGACGATGACACCCGAAGTAATGACCACCGGGGCGGCCTGCCGCATCCAAATCGCGAACTTTTGCAACGAGCGGCGAGCCTCACCCCCAGCTACGAGCAGGCCTACCTCAACCCCTATCACCACACCTACCCCTATCACTACCCCTACTGCTCCTCCCAAACCCCCGATACCCAGCTACGAGCAGGCCTACCTCAACCCCTATCACCACACCTACCCCTATCACTACCCCTACTGCTCCTCCCCAACCCCCGATACCCCAGCTAAGACCAGGCCTACCTCAACCCCTATCACCACACCTACCCCTATTGCTACCCCTACTGCTCCTCCCCAACCCCCGATACCCCAGCTAAGACCAGGCCTACCTCAACCCCTATCACCACACCTACCCCTATCGCTACCCCTACTGCTCCTCCCCAACCCCCGATACCCCAGCTAAGACCAGGCCTACCTCAACCCCTATCACCACACCTACCCCCATCACTACCCCTACTGCTCCTCCCAAACCCCCGATACCCAGCTACGAGCAGGCCTACCTCAACCCCTATCACCTCACCTACCCCTATCACTACCCCTACTGCTCCTCCCCAACCCCCGATACCCAGCTAAGACCAGGCCTACCTCAACCCCTATCACCACACCTACCCCTATCGCTACCCCTACTGCTCCTCCACAACCCCCGATACCCCAGCTAAGACCAGGCCTACCTCAACCCCTATCACCACACCTACCCCTATCGCTACCCCTACTGCTCCTCCACAACCCCCGATACCCAGCTAAGACCAGGCCTACCTCAACCCCTATCACCACACCTACCCCTATCACTACCCCTACTGCTCCTCCCCAACCCCCGATACCCAGCTAAGACCAGGCAGGTATTTTCTCGCGAGTCTTACCGGAATTTAACGGTGTTTGTCATCACCGTAGCCATTGCTGTACTTGCCCCGGGCCTGATTTTGGAGCCCCCAAGGTACCATATCTCCTGCATGGCCAAGAGTTCTCTTTGCTCCCCCTGAGGGTCAGGTAGCTGCCGTAGAGCTGCACGATTTCTGCAGAAATGACAAAGATGCGTAAACTATTATTGCCACCTTTGTGTCTTATGTTGGATTTATATCACGCCTTATTACAAGGTGCATTACAGTAATTATAACATTGTATATAAGTTTTGATTTAAAGCTTTCGTGACTGCAATGATTCATCTTCTTTGGTTCTTTCGGTAAAGTCACGTAGAATGAGAATAAAATAATAAATTGATAAAATAACACAATAATATTCTCACGACGTTTCGGCCACAACACAAGTGGCCTTCATCAGGTGAAGGGGCGAGACTGTCTGGTAGGATAGCGCTGGAGTGACAGTCTCGCCCCTTCACCTGATGAAGGCCGCTTGTGTTGTGGCCGAAACGTCGTGAGAATATTATTGTGTTATTTTATTTTATCAATTTATTATTTTATTCTCATTCTACGTGACTTTACCGAAAGAACCAAAGAAGATTGTATATAAGATGATGGCAGTTAACATAGAGAGAGTGGGGGTTGTGGATTTCAGCGAGTTGATGATCCCCCACCCCCCGGCCATCATAGACTGCACAGCAAGGCCTGCAATATAAATTAGATTATATTCTTAGCTCTTTCGGTAAAGTCACCACGTTGAAGGGAAACAATAAAATAATAAAATATATATATAACAATAAAAATTCTCACGACGTTTCGACCGTAACACAAACGGTCGTCTTCAGGTGTGTTGGTTTGCATAAAGTTATTTTTAAACAGTGTATTTATTTATTTATAAAAATGTCAGCGCCACGCTCAGCGATTTGGCAGTTTATTTAGGACTAGTCCATCTATATTCTGAAAAGAGGAGGGGGGAGACGACATTTTTTTTTAATGTATGCTGTCTGAAAGCCACCGTAAGCGTGAACAATCAATTAAGACCTGAAATGATTTATCAAATCCTTCCAATGGTTGCTAAGCCAGAATCCATCTTCTCGGTTGAAATTGTCTCTGTGCTTGTATATGTGGATAGCCTCATGAACGAATCTCTCATGGTAGCCAGATGGCTTACAAAGAACCTCTGTCTTGGAGAAGTCAATGTCATGTGAGCCTACTGAATTATAACAATGATCTGCCATGGCCGAGGTGTTGGTCCTACCGTGTTTAAGGTCTGCTTTGTGTTCACGAATGCGGTCCGAGACATGGCGTTTGGTTTCTCCAATGTAACTACTACCACAGAGGCAACTTAGTTTGTAGACACCAGGGTACTGTATGTCCGGAATCACATCTTTTACAGACGGAACCAGATTACGGATTTTATGTAATTTTACATATGCATTGCTCTGCCTCGTAATTATTTCCTCATGTTCTATTCTGAACTGTCAAAGTTACCGGATTTGGTCAGGAGAGGGGATGAGGAGGTTGGAATGAAACTGAATGAAACTATTAAGGGGAATAGACATGAGGTGGAGTGGTACGGCTGTATGTGGCTTTGGGTTCGGGTAGGGTTAGGCTGTAATTGAGATTGTTATAAACGCATGGTGTGTTATGGCAGTGAGTGAAATGGAAATGGTTCACTCCAGCGCTGTCCTCGAGACAGTCCGGTCCCTTCACCTGATGAAGGCCGCTTGTGTTGTGGCCGAAACGTCGTGATTTTTGTTGTTTTATTTTTTTTTTACCTACGTGGTGACTTTTACCGAATAGAACCAAGGAGCACTATTGATTTCCCCCAGTGTCGGTATGCACCGATAATGGTATGTACGGCTCACACGAGTAACACAATGCGCTCGCACACCTTTGCCACCGACGTTAGCCGTGGCCCGGGGAATTAAACCACGTGTTGCAGGATTCTTCTGTGGCAGTCTGCTGAACAGTGCCAACACCAATACCGGCCATTCGACACTTAAGTGACGACGATGTTACCACCGCCCCCTGGTGCCAGGCTAGGTGCACTTTGAGGCCACGTGAAATGTCGAAGGCCCGCTGGCAGGAGTTCACGGAACAGACCCAGGTGCCACGGGTGGAATTACTGAGATGACTGGCTGATACATCAACTGTGCTCCCCTACTGTGCCAACTTTGTGCGTTTTAGCCACCCGGCGCTCCGCTCGTTGTTGTGAGCGTTGCTCCTCCGCCCTCCGTTGTTGTTGGAGGGCGACTGCCTCCAACTGCCCAGTAGCCTCAAGGTGCACCTAGCCTGGCACTAGCCCAGTAGCGTCCTTCACGAGCCTCCTCCACAGAGGCCGATCTTGACACCGCTGGTACCGGTCATCGGCAAGTCCACTCAGCTCCACGTCCTCCTGTACCACATCACTCCATCTCTTCTCTAGCCCCGTGCCTCCTGTACCACGTCACTCCATCTCTTCTCTAGCCCGTGCCTCCTGTACCACATCACTCCATCTCTTCTCTAGCCACGTGCCTCCTGTACCACATCACTCCATCTCTTCTCTAGCCCGTGCCTCCTGTACCACATCACTCCATTTCTTCTCTAGCTCCACGTCCTCCTGTACCACATCACTCCATCTCTTCTCTAGCCCGTGCCTCCTGTACCACATCACTCCATCTCTTCTCTAGCCCCGTGCCTCCTGTACCACATCACTCCATCTCTTCTCTAGCCCCGTGCCTCCTGTACCACATCACTCCATCTCTTCTCTAGCCCCGTGCCTCCTGTACCACACCACTCCATCTCTTCTCTAGCCCCGTGCCTCCTGTACCACATCACTCCATCTCTTATCTAGCCCGTGCCTCCTGTACCACATCACTCCATCTCTTCTCTAGCCCGTGCCTCCTGTACCACATCACTCCATCTCTTCTGTAGCCCCGTGCCTCCTGTACCACATCACTCCATCTCTTCTCTAGCCCCATGCCATGCCCGCTTAGCCCCCTCGATCCGGACGAACATAAGCTGTTTCGGTATGCGGTGGCTGGGCATGCGGGCTACATACACACTGTACATAATACACACACACACATATATATATAAAACACAACACACACACATATATATAAAACACAACACACACACACATATATATAACACAACACACACACATATATATATAAAACACAACACACACACATATATATAACACAACACACATACACATATATAACACAACACACATATATATAACACAACACACACACACATATAAATATAAAACACAACATACACATATATATAACACAACACACATACACACATATTTAACACAACACACACATATATAACACAACACACACATATAAAACAAAACACAACACACACACACATATATATAACACAACACACACACATATATAACACAACACACATATATATATATAACACAACACACACACATATATATAACACAACACACACACATATATAACACAACACACACACATATATAACACAACACACACGTGTCACACACACACATATATAACACAACACACACATATATATAACACAACACACACACATAACACAACACACACATATATAACACAACACACACATATATAACACAACACACACACACATATATAACACAACACACACATATATATAACACAACACACACGTGTCACACACACACACACATATATAACACAACACACACACATATTTAACACAACACACACACATATATATAACACAACACACACACATATATAAAACACAACACACACGTGTCACACAC
Source organism: Petromyzon marinus (assembly GCF_048934315.1). Classification (NCBI taxonomy): domain Eukaryota; kingdom Metazoa; phylum Chordata; class Hyperoartia; order Petromyzontiformes; family Petromyzontidae; genus Petromyzon; species Petromyzon marinus. The sequence continues at coordinate 1,309,942 of NW_027423012.1, forward strand.
ACACACATATATAAAACACAACACACACATATTTAACACAACACACACACATATATAACACAACACACACATAACACAACACACACATATATAACACAACACACACATATATAACACAACACACACACATATATAAAACACAACACACACACATATTTAACACAACACACACATATATAACACAACACACACATAACACAACACACACATATATAACACAACACACACACATATATAACACAACACACACACACATATATAACACAACACACACATATATATAACACAACACACACGTGTCACACACACACACACATATATAACACAACACACACACATATTTAACACAACACACACACATATATATAACACAACACACACACACATATATAAAACACAACACACACGTGTCACACACACACATATATATATATAACACAACACACACACATATTTAACACAACACACACACACATATATAACACAACACACACACACATATAAATATAAAACACAACACACACACATATATATAACACAACACACATACACACATATTTAACACAACACATACATATATATAACACAACACACACATATAAAACAAAACACAACACACACATATATATAACACAACACACACGTGTCACACACACACATATATATATAACACAACACCACACACATATATATAACACAACACACACACATATATATAACACAACACACACACATATATATAACACAACACATATATAACACAACACACATATATATAAAACACAACACACACATATATATATAACACAACACACACACATATATATAAAACACAACACACACACACGTGTCACACACGTGTCACACACACGTGTGTCACACACACATATATAAATATATAACACAACACACACACATATATAAACACAACACATATATATAACACACACACACATATATATAACACAACACACACATATATATAACACAACACACACACACATATATAACACAACACACACATATATATAACACAACACACACACATATATAAAACACAACACACACGTGTCACACACACACACATATATATATATAACACAACACACATACAAATATATAACACAACACACATATATATAACACAACACACTCACACACACATATAAATATAAAACACAACACACACATATATATATAACACAACACACATACACACATATTTAACACAACACACACGTGTCACACACACACACATATATAACACAACACACACACATATTTAACACAACACACACACATATAAATAAAACACAACACACACACATATATATAACACAACACACACACATATAAAACACAACACACACACATATAAAACACAACACACACACATATATATAACACAACACACACATATATAAAACACAACACACACACATATATAAAACACAACACACACACATATATAAAACACAACACACACACATATTTAACACAACACACACATATATAACACAACACACACGCATATTTAACACAACACACACACATATATATAAAACACAACACACACACATATATAAAACACAACACACACACATATATATAACACAACACACACATATATATAACACAACACACACACACATATAAAACGCAACACACACACATATTTAACACAACACACATATATAACACAACACACACATAACACAACACACACACATATATAACACAACACACACACACATATATAACACAACACACACATATATATATAACACAACACACACGTGTCACACACACACACACATATATAACACAACACACACACATATTTAACACAACACACACACACATATATATAACACAACACACACACACATATATAAAACACAACACACACGTGTCACACACACACACACATATATATAACACAACACACATACACACATATTTAACACAACACACACGTGTCACACACACACACATATATAACACAACACACACACATATTTAACACAACACACACACATATAAATAAAACACAACACACACACATATATATAACACAACACACACACATATAAAACACAACACACACACATATAAAACACAACACACACACATATATATAACACAACACACACATATATAAAACACAACACACACACATATATAAAACACAACACACACACATATATAAAACACAACACACACACATATTTAACACAACACACACATATATAACACAACACACACGCATATTTAACACAACACACACACATATATATAAAACACAACACACACACATATATAAAACACAACACACACACATATATATAACACAACACACACATATATATAACACAACACACACACACATATAAAACGCAACACACACACATATTTAACACAACACACATATATAACACAACACACACATAACACAACACACACACATATATAACACAACACACACACACATATATAACACAACACACACATATATATATAACACAACACACACGTGTCACACACACACACACATATATAACACAACACACACACATATTTAACACAACACACACACACATATATATAACACAACACACACACACATATATAAAACACAACACACACACATATTTAACACAACACACACATATATAACACAACACACACGCATATTTAACACAACACACACACATATATATAAAACACAACACACACACATATATAAACACAACACAACACACACACATATATATAACACAACACACACATATATATAACACAACACACACACACATATAAAACGCAACACACACACATATTTAACACAACACACATATATAACACAACACACACATAACACAACACACACACATATATAACACAACACACACACACATATATAACACAACACACACATATATATATAACACAACACACACGTGTCACACACACACACACATATATAACACAACACACACACATATTTAACACAACACACACACACATATATATAACACAACACACACACACATATATAAAACACAACACACACGTGTCACACACACACACACATATATATAACACAACACACATACACATATATAACACAACACACATATATATATAACACAACACACACATATATATAACACAACACACACATATAAAACAAAACACAACACACACATATATATATAACACAACACACATGTGTCACACACACATATATATAACACAACACCACACACATATATATAACACAACACACACACATATATAACACAACACACATATATAACACAACACACACATATATAACACAACACACACACACATATATATAACACAACACACACACACATATATAACACAACACACACCTATATAAATATAAAACACAACACATATATATAAATATAAAACACACACATATATAAATATAAAACACAACACACACAAACACGGCTTGAGGCCTAAAGACGAGCCCCTCGTTATTGACGTGGAAACAGCTTCACGTTTGACCTGAAGCGTCGTCCTCCATCGTTGCAGGCGATAAGGAGGCAAAAACACCTCTGAACATTCGTGTTGTTGTCGTTGTTGTCTTTGTCTTCTGGTTACTTATTTTAAAATCTAAACCCCGACATTTACACAAACACGGCGGCAGCCAACCCTGCCGTATCATTGAAACCAACCACCACCAACCAACCACCCTTTTACATTTCCTAGAGCGCATGGGCAAAGCCGGGCGAAACGACGCCTCCGCGCGCGTGATTGGCCAACGCGCGCGGATTGGCCTCTGACGCGTCGTCGATTTGGGAGGGGGCGGGGCAACGGGGGCGATGGGGCTGACTTATGCGCTGTGCGAAATATAAACGGGTGGCCGGAACTAAAAAAAACGCCCGGAACACAAAACCGAGGCGACCTTGGACAGCGACCCGCCTAGCGGCCTCGCTGGCCCCGTCAAAGTCGTTCCAGTTTCAGTTTTTATTGATTTTATTTTATTTATTTATTTTGGGGTAAGAGCTCCAGCGAGAGCCACGCGGCTCTTGAAATCGGAGTGCGGCCGCCGACAAACACACAAACTTTAATTACTTAAAAAGCTAAAAAAAAAACTCTAACAAGAGAAAAAAATGTTATCTTAAAGTGACTACTTTGTGTGTGTGTGGTGACTTTGTGCAAAAAAAACAGAAAATCCATGGGGTAAAATTAAACCAGCAAAAAAATATTCCTGAAAAAAAATAGCACCGTTACACCACCAATGCTGTTGTGCAAAAAAACTCCCAGTGGGATGTGTTGTATACGGCCCTTTTTCCACAATTAATATCCATAAGAATATTTACGGATGCATACACCTAGATTTCTTTTTCCTTTCTTTCGTGACAAACAATATATTTTTTTAATGAATCAAACCCGTAAGCCAGAAACACGAAAAACCAGGTGTTGGTCATAAACAGGCCATATAGAGATATAAAGAAATAATAAAACTCTCAAGGCGAGGATGTAACAGCTATCAGCGAAAATCTCCAGATGAACAAGAGTTTGATGGGCCCCTTAGGAAAGGTCCCTCCGAGGTCAGAATACCAAGAGAGCAGACACCAGACGCCAACAGGGTAAATCGTATACATATTCTTTTCCTTAATTTCCAGTAAAGCAACAAAAAAATTAAAAGGCAACAACAAGAATAAGATAAAATTAGCGATCCTAACGCTCACTCCAATTAAGAACAGGCCACCAGACACATCAGTGAATTATTATCCAATGATTAATTCGCTATCAAATGATTTTCACCTTTAATACTTTTACTGTTAAAACAAAGCTTGGAGCAAGAATACCGAGTCACATCAAAGGTTATCGAGAAGGAATGAGACAACGAGCAAACTTGCGAAAGAGTTTAAACAATATTCCAAGCAACCCCGACCACCTTTGTCTCTCTCACAGCGCGGAGAAGCAGGAATTACACCTTATCACAAGGGGCCATCTGGAAAAGCCAGCCGGGTTTGATGAGGAGACACACCCACCACACACACGGCAACCAGGCAAAGAAAGTTTTAAAGAAAATTGCAAAATAATATTAATAATAACAACGTGTTAACCTTAAACGATATTCCATTATAGAACCTTACAGAACCAAGGGATATGGATTCCAACAATCAAGAAATGGACCTCTTAAACTCAGGATGATAATTATTTTTCTTTTTAATAATGCCATCATAACAATTCGAACCTCGGTAAAACCGAGAGGTGTCGGGAGGACGTAGTTACAAACACGAGTCTTGGCGAACATGGGACCAAATAGTATTTGAGAAATATAAGTCGAAAGTATAAAGAGGTGCTCCCGACCACCTTTGTCTCTCCCGAAGAGCGCGAGAGAGGAATTTCACGCCAGGGCAACCAGATCGTTATCGCGGGGACCATCTGCCACACACGGAACTTAGTAATAGCCCCCACCCCACCCTGCACACGGGCAGCAAAAGAGCGAGCGAGCTTTAAGTTAAACTGTCACACATTTATAAACGCACAAAGTGACGAAAATTAATAAACTAAGTAAGAGCCAAGGTAACGGGGTGGATTAGGCTGGTAGAATGTGGAGTCGAAATTATATTTGCAAAGTATAGAGAGATGGGAAGATCCCGGCCACCTTTGTGGCCGTGATAAAATGCATACGCTCGGAAGAGCATCTTCACTTGGAAATAAATCAAATACTATGAATCACAAGCAGGATCATAACTGTGTATGATAAGATACCAACTGTGATGTGAAATGTTAAACTTAAAAAAAAATCTTAACCATTTCTTTGTGCGTCGGAACGCGTACGGAAAAGGGGGGGGGGGGGGGGACCCGCCTCTCTCTCTGGGTGGAGGAATTAGACAACCAGACGCCACCAAGATGAATCGAGGTGTCTGTTGTCTTGATGTTTATGGCTTGAGGAAAGACCCGAACAGGACCGTGTCATAAATGACACACACACAAACATACACACTGACACACGAACCCCCCCCACCACCGACACACGAACCCCCCCCCCCACCGACATACGATCAGATCAAAGATAGCTCCGCCTCGTGAGGGGGAGCCGAGAAGGAGAGAGATTTTTGGCATAAAAAGGAGCCGTTTCAGCATTGAAATCAGCTCATCAGCCCTCGGGGCCAACTCATCAGCCCTCGGGGGCAGCTCAACAGAAGAAGACTCATCTCAACTCAGCTCAACAGAAGAAGACTCATCTCAACTCAACTCAGCAGAAGAAAACTTGACCTGTCGCTCGCGAGCGCAGCGTCAGATACTACAGCAGCGGAAAGAGCGCGCGCCGGCGTAGCTCATCCAGCAGTGGAGGAAACTGCTGTCAGCGAACCAGCACGGGCGCTTTCGCGCATCTTCAAGGAGAAAGAGCGCGGCCAGCAACGCCAAGCAAGAGCGTGCAGCAGCTCAGCCAGCAGTGGAGAGAAACTGCTATCAGCGAACCAGCACGGGCGCGTTCGCGCATCTTCAAGGAGAGGGAGCGCGCGCCACCAGCGTGCCATCAGCACCAGCATCAGCACCAGCGCGTACCAACAGCGCGCCACCAGCGTGCCACCAGCACCAGCCAACAGCGTGCCACCAGCGTGCTACAGCGCGCAACTTCGCGTCACCAGCGCTGAGAGGGAAGCGGCCCCGCACTCAACGCCCATCGGCGCCACGACGGCGAGCGTCGTGCTGACTCTTCCAGCCAGCAGTGGACAGAAACTGGCAGCCGTTCGTATGCCCCAACCCCTCCCCCACACTCTTCCCCTCCCTCCCCCACCGCGCCGCAACACACAGGAAACACATTTTGGACACACGAGATGCTAACCTCGGCGTCTGCTTTACGCAAATAATTGAACCAGTGATAACGAAGACACGATACGCATATCGGGATAATCAAGAAGGGTGCCACTCCAAGGTGGTGCATTAAAAATCAATTCATAACGAAAAATACTGCTGTCATTGAGTTGCATAATAACCAATCGCCCTACTGTTAAAAACGTGATAAGAATTGACTTGAAGGTCTATGAATGGATGTGGTACTGTGTGGGCAATGTTTAAATACGAATTTACATTATAAGGTTAAGGTTTTGATAGAATAGTATGCATGTTTAATCTCTCTCTCAACAACCGATTGCGTTACGCGTCGGGAATTAACCATAGGTGCCGTTATCAAAGTGAAACAACGTAATCGTGATGGTATCATGTTAACGCTGTGTTGAAATTCCAAAATCCCGAGATTGAGTTTTCATATTATCCAAAAATTAAAGTTAGCTAGAAATAAAATTGATTAAAGCAGAAGGTTTGTGTGTGATTCTTCCTGAAATTCTGCATAATATTGTTCTGCATATGAGATCTGAATCCTGGGGACCTATCATAAGCACACTATCACCACACATAATCCATAACACGCATAATTCGTAATGTTCAATCGAGAGTAATCGTATCCTTATCGATAATACAGAATTAAAGAGCAGAGTCGAATCGACTCTCTCTCATTCACAATCACAACGCCTGCGTCACTGCATACGACTAATTGCGTCATTCCAATTCATAACACAATCCTAGTCACCGAGGCTCGACCTGATAATCCATAACGACCTGCATTGTCATAACCACGCCCACTCACATAAATTAACACGATTACCTCTCGAATCAGCATAATTTATGCACATAATTACACTGATTAACATAATTTCGGATAAATTATGCAAATCTCAAATTTCATTTAATTTTCATTATTTTCATCAATTTTCATAACACCTACATATACAACATATTGGGCGCGTCGTCCGGGATCTCTCGCAGACAGTTTATGCTTGAATTAAGGAACAAATCACTGTTGTATTAACCAAGGTATTATGATCTACATTGCCCTGTGACTGTAACGGGTGTAAAACAAACAAAAAACGCACTCTGAAGGAAATTCCAGAGTAGCAGGGTATAACAAAGACAGTTGAAGTAAGATTATTTGCTCGAGTCAAACTGACCACATCCTGTGATACAAGTGTTTTTATACGTGCTCTGAAGGGAATACCAGAGTCACATGAGTCGAACTGATGCATTCTGGATACAACTGTTTTGATATGCACTCTGAAGTGAAATTCCAGAGATGCTCGTATTAAGAGTAATTTTTGAGTGGATTGCGGGATATTGGGAACTTGTACCAAAAAGGTCAGGCCGATCTGCTACAGAGCAAACAAATCAGGGAGACACATGGAAGGGGAGCTGTATTGATGACATTGGGACACTGCTTAAGAACTGGATAAAATGGGAGAAAAGCGAACACGATGTAAAAACATCAGGAATAGCTACGCTGAACTCAGACCCTCTCGCACAGACAGACAAACAGAGATTATGGGATGAGGAAAATTTCGGAAAAGAAACAGGTGGGACTGATAACCCCGAAGTCAGAGTGAGACAGAATATTAAAACTAAATCAACAGGAGATTATGTACTAATAACGCGAGAAAGGGCGGAGCCGAAGCTCCGAGGCAACTCTCCAGGAAAACGCACACCACGCACAGACGGCCGACACAAACATCGCGACAGGCACGACGCACCAGACAAATATAAATCAAACACCCCACAAAAACCACCTAAGTATGAGCCATGGGGAAAACAGGAGTCACCGAGCAAAGTTGACCCACGTTACAGGCGCAAAATACACTACAAAAATCATGTTAAGCAACGCCACCGTGATGTTAATGACTCATCCGAATCTGACTCGGATGACGATGATCAACTTTCCGAATACTCGTTCAGTAGTAACACTCTGAAATTGATGGACAAAGCTCTCGTCAGAATTCCCTATTTTGATCCACACAATAAGAACAGGGACATTCACACTCACATCGCAACGGTAGAAGCAGAAGCAATGATCAGGGGTCTGAGGAAAACGGATGAAAAAGCGAGTTTGCTGAAACGCAGCTTGCATGGACAGTCCATATCATGGGTAAAGTCGCTACCATACGAGGTTCGGAACGATTTTAAAAAGCTGAGCCTGGCAGTGATTCGGAAGTTTGGAGAATATCTAACACTGTCTGAGGGATTTAACGCTGCAAAATCTATGATCCAGTGCGCAGACGAGGATCCTCGGGATTACCTCATGCGATTTAAAAGAGCGTACTACGCAGGCGATGTGGATCAGTATCACGAAGGTGACAAAAGGTTCAAAATTATGTTTTTTGGATCTTTGAGTCCAGAGATTACAGAAATTGTGGGAATGGTCTTGAGTCCAGAGACAGCCTCCTTGGACCACATAGTGGATCGGGCACACATGGCTTGACCGTTTGAGTTATGGTCGAAACGTCGTGAGAATTTTTTTATTGTTTTATATATATTTTGTTATTTTGTTGTTTCTCTTCAACGTGACTTTACCGAAAAAACTAAGAATATGAATTACTGCAGTCACGAAAGCTTTAAATCAAAACAACAACTTTAATAACAACAACAACTTTAATAACAACAACTTTAATAATAACAACAACAACAAGACAACTTAGATTAAGGCCATCAGTCTAACTCATAGTTCATAGTCTGTGTGTGTCTGTGTGTGTGTGTCTATGTGTGTGTCTATGTGTCTGTGTGTGTGTCTATGTGTCTCTGTGTATCTCTATGCGTGTGTGTCTATGTGTCTGTGTGTGTGTCTTGTATCTGTGTGTGTGTGTCTATGTGTCTGTGTGTCTATGTGTGTCTGTGTGTGTATCTATGTGTCTGCGTGTATCTATGTGTCTCTGTGTGTGTCTATGTGTCTGCGTGTGTGTGTCTCTGTGTGTGTCTCTGTGTCTGTGTGTCTGTGTCTCTGTGTGTGTTTGTGTGTTTGTGTGACTGTGTGTGTGTGTCTATGTGTCTCTGTGTGTGTGTGTATCTGTGTGTGTGTATCTGTGTGTGTGTATCTCTATGTGTGTGTCTGTGTGTGTGTGAGTATGTCTATGCGTGTGTGTGTCTATGTGTCTGTATGTGTCTATGTCTCTGCGTGTGTGTCTAGGTGTTTGTGTGTGTCTTGTGTCTCTGTGTATCTGTGTGTGTGTATCTCTATGTGTGTGTCTCTGTGTGTGTCTGTGTGTGTGTCTATGTTTCTCTGCGTGTGTGTGTCTGTGTGTATATGTCTGTGTGTGTGTCTGTGTGTGTCTGTGTCTATGTGTTTGTGTGTTTCTATGTGTCTCTGTGTGTGTCTATGAGTCTCTGCGTGTATGTGTCACTGAGTCTGTGTGTGTGTGTCTACGTGTGTCTGTGTGTGTATCTATGTGTCTGTCTATGTGTCTATGAGTCTCTGCGTGTGTGTGTCACTGAGTCTGTGTGTGTCTATGTGTCTATGTGTCTGTGTGTGTCTATGTGTCTCTGTGTGTGTCTATGTGTCTATGTATCTATGTGTCTGTGTGTGTCTATGTGTCTCTGTGGTGTCTCTCTGTGTGTGTCTATGTATCTATGTGTCTGTGTGTGTCTATGTGTCTCTGTGTGTCTCTCTGTGTGTCTATGAGTCTGTGTCTCTCTGTGTGTGTCACTGAGTCTGTGTGTCTATGTGTCTATGTGTCTGTGTGTGTCTATGTGTCTATGTGTGTGTCTATGTGTCTCTGTGTGTCTCTGTGTGTGTCACTGAGTCTGTGTGTGTCTATGTGTCTATGTGTGTGTCTGTGTGTGTCTGTGTGTCTATGTGTCTCTGTGTGTCTCTCTGTGTGTCACTGAGTCTGTGTGTCTATGTGTGTGTCTATGTGTCTATGTGTCTCTGTGTGTCTATGTGTGTCACTGAGTCTGTGTGCTTGGAAAGTTGTCGTCGTTTTCGCTGTCTTCGGAGGCCGAGTCCCAGACGTACGATTCCGTAGACAGTCTCTACACACACACACGTACACACACACACACGTACACACACACGTACACACACACACACACGTACACACACACACACACACGTACACACACACACACACACGTACACACACACACACGTAAACACACACACACACGTACACACACACACGTACACACACGTACAAAGACAAAGATCCCCCGTGTAGCCTGTTACAGACTGTAGGGGCAAGTGCTGTTAGCGAGCACCTATGAAGGCCGGAACGGTACACGAGGGGGTGGGTGGCCAGCACCACCCCAGACAGCCTTTGTCTCCCTAGTGGCGATGTTTACACACCGCACCAGGTACTCATTTTAGGCTGAGTTGACCTAGGGGAGGCCCGGGACCGGTTCAGATAATCGTCACTGTTGGTGTTGGCCGTGAGCGGGAATCGAACCCGGGTCAGCCAGGTTCATAGCGCAGTGTAGCGCTAACAGCTACACTACCACTCCCCACACACAGGTACACACACGTTCACACACACACACGTACACACACACGTACACACACACACGTACACACACGTACACACACGTACACACACACACACACGTACACACACACACGTACACACACACGTACACACACACGTACACACACACACGTACACACACACACACGTACACACACACACACGTACACACACACGTACACACACACACACACGTACACACACACACGTACACACACACACGTACACACACACACACGTACACACACACGTACACACACACACGTACACACACACACACACACACGTACACACACACACGTACACACACACACGTACACACACACACGTACACAGACACACGTACATACACACACGTACACACACACGTACACACACACACACACGTACACACACACGTACACACACATGTACACACACACACGTACACACACACGTACACACACACGTACACACACACGTACACACGTACACACACGTACACACACACGTACACACGTACACACACGTACACACACGTACACACACACACACACACGTACACACACACACGTACACACACACACACGTACACACGCACACGTACACACACACGTACACACACACACACGTACACACACACGTACACACACACACACGTACACACACACACGTACACACACACGTACACACACACACGTACACACACACACGTACATACATACACGTACACACACACACGTACACACACACACGTACACACGCACACGTACACACACACGTACACACACACACACGTACACACACACGTACACACACACACACGTACACACACACACGTACACACACACGTACACACACACACGTACACACACACACGTACATACATACACGTACACACACACACGTACACACACACACGTACACACGCACACGTACACACACACGTACACACACACACACACGTACACACACACGTACACACACACGTACACACACACACGTACACACACACACACGTACACACACACACACGTACACACACACGTACACACACACACGTACACACACACACACGTACACACACACACGTACACACACACACGTACACACACACACGTACACAGACACACGTACATACACACACGTACACACACACGTACACACACACACACACGTACACACACACGTACACACACATGTACACACACACACGTACACACACACGTACACACACACGTACACACACACGTACACACGTACACACACGTACACACACACGTACACACGTACACACACGTACACACACGTACACACACACACACACACGTACACACACACACGTACACACACACACACGTACACACGCACACGTACACACACACGTACACACACACACACGTACACACACACGTACACACACACACACGTACACACACACACGTACACACACACGTACACACACACACGTACACACACACACGTACATACATACACGTACACACACACACGTACACACACACACGTACACACGCACACGTACACACACACGTACACACACACACACACGTACACACACACGTACACACACACGTACACACACACACGTACACACACACACACGTACACACGCACACGTACACACACACGTACACACACACACGTACACACACACACGTACATACATACACGTACACACACACACGTACACACACACACGTACACACGCACACGTACACACACACGTACACACACACACACACGTACACACACACGTACACACACACGTACACACACACACGTACACACACACACACGTACACACGCACACGTACACACACACGTACACACACACACACGTACACACACACGTACACACACACACACGTACACACACACACGTACACACACACGTACACACACACACGTACACACACACACGTACATACATACACGTACACACACACACGTACACACACACACGTACACACGCACACGTACACACACACGTACACACACACACACACGTACACACACACGTACACACACACGTACACACACACACGTACACACACACACACGTACACACACACACACGTACACACACACGTACACACACACACGTACACACACACACACACGTACACACACACACGTACACACACACACGTACACACACACACGTACACAGACACACGTACATACACACACGTACACACACACGTACACACACACACACACGTACACACACACGTACACACACATGTACACACACACACGTACACACACACGTACACACACACGTACACACACACGTACACACGTACACACACGTACACACACACGTACACACGTACACACACGTACACACACACACACACACGTACACACACACACGTACACACACACACGTACACACACACACACGTACACACGCACACGTACACACACACGTACACACACACACACGTACACACACACGTACACACACACACACGTACACACACACACGTACACACACACACGTACACACACACACGTACATACATACACGTACACACACACACGTACACACACACACGTACACACGCACACGTACACACACACGTACACACACACACACACGTACACACACACGTACACACACACGTACACACACACACGTACACACACACACACGTACACACGCACACGTACACACACACGTACACACACACACACGTACACACACACGTACACACACACACACGTACACACACACACGTACACACACACGTACACACACACACGTACACACACACACGTACATACATACACGTACACACACACACGTACACACACACACGTACACACGCACACGTACACACACACGTACACACACACACACACGTACACACACACGTACACACACACGTACACACACACACGTACACACACACACACGTACACACACACACACACGTACACACACACACGTACGCACACACACGTACACACACACACGTACACACACACGTACACACACACACACGTACACACACACACGTACACACACACACGTAAACACGTACACACACACGTACACACACACACATGTACACACACACACGTACACACACACACGTACACACACACGTACACACACACGTACACACACACACGTACACACGTACACACACACACACACGTACACACACACGTACACACACACACGTACACACACACACGTAACCCACACACACGTACACACACACGTACACACACACGTACACACACACGTACACACACACACGTAAACACGTACACACACACGTACACACACACACATGTACACACACACACGTACACACACACACGTACACACACACGTACACACACACGTACACACACACACGTACACACGTACACACACACACACACATACGCACACACACGTACACACACACACGTACACACACACACGTACACACACACGTACACACACGTACACACACACGTACACACACACACGTACACACACACACGTACACACACACACGTACACACACACACGTACACACACACACGTACACACACACACACACGTACACACACACACGTACGCACACACACGCACGCACACACACGTACACACACACACGTACGCACACACGTACACACACACACACGTACACACACACACGTACACACACGTACACACACACACACGTACACACACACACGTACACACGTACACACACACGTACACACACACACGTACACACACACACGTACACACACACACGTACACACACACGTACACACACACACACGTACACACACACACACACGTACACACACACACGTACACACGTACACACACACGTACACACACACACGTACACACACACACACACGTACACACACACACGTACACACACACACACACGTACACACACACACACGTACACACACACACACGTACACACACACGTACACACACACACACGTACACACACACGTACACACACACACACACGTACACACACACACGTACACACGTACACACACACGTACACACACACACGTACACACGTACACACACACACACGTACACAGCAACAACAACAACCGCCATTCGCCACTAAGTGGCGGTGACGTCACCACGACGCTTGTGCCAGGCTATGTGCACCCTGAGGCCACGTGAAGTGTCGAACGCCCGCTGGCAGGAGGTCACGGGGCAGACCCAGGTGCCACGGGTCGACTGACTGAGATGACTGGCTGATGCACCACCTGTGCCCCCTACTGTGCCAACCTGCTGTGCTTTAGCCACCCGGCGCTCCGCTCGCTGTTGTGAGCGTCGCTCCTCTGCCCTCCGTTGTTGTTGGAGGGCGACTGCCTCCAACTGCCCAGTAGCATCCTTCACGAGCCTCCTCCACAGAGGCCGATCTTGACACCGCTGGTACCAGTCATCGGCAAGTCCACTCAGCTCCACGTCCTCCTGTACCACATCACTCCATCTCTTCTCTAGCCCGTGCCGCGCCCGCTTAGCCCCCTCAATCCGGCCAAACAAAAGCTGTTTCGGCATGCGGTGGCTGGGCATGCGGGCCACATGACCCAGCCATCGCAGCCTTGCCTGCCGGAGGAGCTCACCGATGGGACCCTGCCCAGATCTTTCAAGGATTTGTGAGCTCCTCACACAATCCAGTCTGGTTAAACCCAGGATGGATCGTAGGCAGGTCAGCCTAAATGTTTCTAACCGGCGAAGATGTTCCATTAGGGGGGTCCACGTTTCGCAAGCGTAGAGAAGGGAGGGAATGACCGTGGCCGAGAAGACCTGAAGCTTAGTGCGGAGCGACAGACCAGGTAGCTTCCACACAGCGTTACGCAACCGATGAAAAGATATTGCCGCTCGACTGATTCGGAGTGAGACCTCTGCTGTTAAACTGGAGCCAGTCATAAGCAAACTGCCCAGGTATGGGAAACTCTCCACTCTCTCCACAACTGCCCCATCACCGATTGGGAGTTGTGGGGGTGGAGTGTCCGATGGTACAAAATACCCAGGCAGGTGCTTAGTTTTGGTGGGGCTGATGGTAAGGCCCCACCTCTTAGTGGCACGCTCCAGTCTCAGCAGCAGCGTCTCCAACTCCTCCTCTGACTGAGCAGCTATTACCAAGTCATCAGCATACATAACGTGGTTGAGCAATAGGGAGCCATCCCTTGACCGCACCCGGGCATCGATTAGCCTCCCATTATATCTGTACCATATAGAGATTCCCCCGGTACAGCTATTGAAGGCTTCACGAACTACGTGGTCAAAATAGATGTTAGATAATGTGGGAGCCAGAGGACATCCCTGTCGCACCCCAAGGTGTACAGGGAATGGCTCTGACTCCCGGCCACGTAGTTTTACCCGGGCCCGCTCACCATCATGAAGGTCCTTAATGATCGTGAGCAGAGGGTCAGGTACTCCAAAAGCACGAAGAACGACCCAGAGCCCATGCCTACTGATGGTATCATAGGCCTTGACCAGGTCAATAAAGCAGAGATGTAGGTCTTGTTGGAATTCCCTACACCTCTGCTGTAGCAGACGGACAGAAAATATGGCATCTGTGCAGGACCGCCCTTTCCTGAAACCGCATTGGGGCTCCGCAAGCCTCTCCTCAGCGTGCCTGGCAAGGCGATGCTGAATAATCCTTGCCAGGACCTTTCCCGGCACACTGAGGAGTGAGATGCCCCTGTAGTTGTTACAGTCTGTGCGGTCCCGCTTCTTAAAAAGGATTGGAAGGATGTCCTGGTGGTCCCCCTTCTTAAAAAGGGGGACCACCAGGACATCCTTCCAATCCTGCGGAACCCGTCCAGTGGTCCAGACTGTTGTTATGATGTCATATAGGGCAGTCTGTGCACAAACGCCACCCTCCCTCAGCATTTCGCTTGGGAGATCATCTCTGCCCGCTGCCTTTCCTGGTCTCAGACTCTGGATCGCCTTCAATACTTCCTCAGCAGATGGCACCTCAGCCAGCCACTCACAGGGGGTGACTTCATCCAATATTTGAGGCACCGCAGCCTCAGCAGGGTCATCCTCACTTTGTGCCACGATGTTTTCCTGGCTGAGGGATTTTCCCTCCCCCAGGACCTCACAGAAATGCTCAGCAAATCTGCGAACTTGTTCCTGGGGGTCGAAAATTGGATCACCGTTTTTTCCCCTAATGATGGTAATAGGTGTGGCGCTGCAGGTTACTTTTTTGATGGAGTTAGAGATTTGTGATCACGGGCCACTGAGGCAAACTCCATCTCCTCAGCAACCCGCGACCACCACCCATCCTTGCAGCGCCTCACGGCTCTCCGAACCTCCGAGCGAAGGCTGCGGTAAGCCTCCTCATTCTCTGACGTGGGATTCTGTAGCCGATGACAGAGGGCCTGTCGCTTTTTCTCAACCATCCTGAACAACTCCTCTGTCATCCAGGGTGTCTGGGGAGGTCTGGACCGTGTACCCAAAGCAGCCATTGCAGCTGCATGAGTCACAGTCCTAAACCTCGCCCATTTACCCTCGACATCAGGAGGAGTCGGGGACGATGCCAATCCCAGCCGCAAGCGATGATGAAATTCTCGTTTGCAACTTTCATCAGATAACTGAGACCAGGCCACTTTAGGTTGGAATGGGGTCCTGGGTGTACACCCACCACCGGAGTGGAAGAATGGCAGGCGCATCTTACAGATGACTAGTCGATGGTCAGAGGGCAGATCAGCTCCACGGTAGGTCCTGGTGTCAAGGACATGGGCTCGCATTCGCTGGTCCGTCACTATGTAGTCCAGCAGATGTTCTTGCTTGGACCCGGCATGCATCCATGATGTTGTGTGGATGCGCCGATGCCGGAACAGCGTGTTGGTAATTACAAGCCCATGGGCTGCACAAAAATCTAGCAGCCTCCTACCGTTGTTATTGAGCTTATCTGGCCCATGCCCTCCAATCACTCCAGACCAGGTGCCAGTATCATGACCAACTCGGGCATTAAAGTCACCCAACATGATGACTCTATCCCGAGGGGCCACTTTAGCCAGCACCTGTGACAGGAGGTCATAGAAGGCATCTGACTCATCGGCTTTGCCTGCATCCCTCCACGGATGTTCATCTTCGGTGGGGGCATAAGTAACCACGACCACCATTCCTCGCCTCCGGTTGATGGGAAGGCGAGCCCAAAGTAGCCTGGGGCTTACAGCTTCCCACACCTCACCGCCACGCTCCCACGCCCCCTTCATTCTTTTGTTCAAAAGAAGACCCACACCCTGTTGTTTGGCAGTCTGCTGCCCCGAGTAGAGGACTGTCCACCCCTCATGGTGGCAGGAGCCAGAGCCGGTCCACCGGACCTCCTGAATGCCGCATAGATCCAGGCGGTACCGGTCCAGCTCCCGACAGAGGAGTGGCAGCCTCTCCTCTGCAGTGAGCGTTCGAACATTCCACGTGGCCACCCGTAGTGGCTTTTCGTTGTTTCTGGAGTAGCCCCGAGGGTAGGTATTCAATCTCCTGGCTCCGCCAATTGGGGTTTGGCCAGGAGACGTCATAGACGCCTGGCCCCCCGGGGCCTCCGGCACAAGCTTAGTTGTTACACACACACGTACACACACACACGTACACACACACAGACCTTAGAGCCGGCCGGTGGCCCCCAGCTGCGTCTTAGCTTCTTCCTCCCCATTCCTCGGCCGAAGACGGGGCTGTGGGTAACCACATTGACAAAACTCACCCACAGCGGCACGCACCACACAGAGACCCACAGACATCACCACACAGAGACACGTGTACGTTTACGTGTGTGTATGTATGTATGTGTATGTATGTGTATGTATATGTGTGTATGTGTATGTATGTATGTATATGTGTGTGTATGTATGTATATGTGTGTGTATGTATGTATGTATATGTGTGTGTATGTGTATGTATGTATATGTGTGTATGTATGTGTATGTATGTATATGTGTGTATGTATGTGTATGTATGTGTGTGTATGTATGTGTATGTATGTATATGTGTGTGTATGTATGTGTATGTATGTATATGTGTGTGTATGTATGTATATGTGTGTGTACCTGTGTGTGTACCTGTGTGTATGTACCTGTGTGTGTACCTGTGTGTGTACCTGTGTGTGTGTACCTGTGTGTGTACCTGTGTGTATGTACCTGTGTGTACCTGTGTGTATGTACCTGTGTGTGTACCTGTGTGTGTGTACTTGTGTGTGTCTACCTGTGTGTGTGTACCTGTGTGTGTGTGTACCTGTGTGACTGTGTGTGACTGTGTATGTGACTGTGTGTGTGACTGTGTGTGTGTGTGTGACTGTGTGTGTGTGACTGTGTGTACTGTGTGTGGGGAGCGATAGTGTAGCGGTTAGCGCTACACTGCGCTATGAACCTGGCGACCCGGGTTCGATTCCCGCTCACGGTCAACACCGGTGACGATTATTTGAACCGGTCCCGGGCCTCCCCTAGGTCGACTCAGCCTCAAATGAGTTACCTGGTGGTGTGTGTAAACATCGCCACTAGGGAGACAAAGGCGGTCGGGCATGGTGCTGGCCACCCACCCCCTCGTGTACCGTTCCGGCCTTCATAGGTGCTCGCTAACAGCACTTGCCCCTACAGTCTGTTAAGGCTATATGGGGGATCTTTGTCTTTGTATATCTGTATGTATATATGTCTGTATATGTGTATATATGTATGTATATATGTGTGTATATGTGTATATGTATATATGTGTATGTATATATACATATATATGTGTGTATATGTGTATATATGTATGTGTATATATGTGTATATATACGTATGTATATATGTATATATACATGTGTATCTGTGTGTATGTGTGTATGTGTACCTGTGTTTCTCCAGCCCCAGGTGAGGGAGGGACACTCCACGGCTGCCCCTCCCCCTGTGGCTCCGCTGACGCTTGATCCCGGCGTGGGAGGAGGAGGCCCCCACCTCCTCACTGTCGCCCTTCTCATCATCCACCTCATCATCATCACCCTTCTCATCATCCACCTCCTCACCCTTCTCATCCTCCACCTCCTCGCCCTTCTCCTCCATCACCACCGCCACCTCCACCACCACCTCCTCGCCCTTCCTGGCAGCGCCGCCGCCGCCAGCGGCCACGGCACCGCCCTGCCGGTTACCGACGTCACCGCCACCGTCCCCGTCACCGCCCAACGTTGCCGTCCGGACACCGCACGGCAGCGGCCCGGCACTGCCTCGGTCTGAAGCCATCCTGGAGCCATCAGAGACACGCGGTGAAGACGCCGCCCCTCCTCCTCCGCCTACTACTCCTCCCCCTCATCCTCCTACTACTCATCCTACTCCTCCTCATCCTACTACTCATCCTCCTCCTCATTCTACTCATCATCCTCCTCCTCCTCATCCTACTCCTCCTCATCCTACTCATCCTCCTCCTCCTCCTACTCATCCTCCTCCTCCTCCTACTCATCCTCCTCCTCCCCCTCCTCCTCCCCCTCCTCCTCCTCCTCCTCCTCCTCCCCCTCCTCCTCCTTCTCCTCCTCCCCCTCCTCCTCCTCCTCCCCCTCCTCCTCCCCCTCCTCCTCCGTACGATCGCCTGCAACGAGACCCTTGGGGTGCGGGCCGCCGGTAGCATCGGGGGGGTGAGGTGGGGGGCCAAGTGGCGAGCGCCCTGGACCCCCCTGGACCCCCTTTGTCTCCCCGGCGAGCGGTGCGGTGTGACCCCCGCCCCCCCCGCACGGAGCCCCTCGACACCCCGCGGGGGTCAAGGTCACCGTGACCTTGACCCCCGCGGGGAGCGGCGAGCGAGTCGGTCCTGGGCCTCCCCCTGGGGTCGACTCAGGCTAAAACAAAAATAGAGACACCGGGGCGCGCCGTGGCGAAGTTGGCGGCCGGGGGGAGACAAAGGCGGCCGGGCAGGGGGCGGCGCCGGTGGCCCCCTTCGTAAGCGCTGCTGCTGCTGCTGCTGCTCGCCACTAGCGGCACTCGCTCCGACAGCCTCCAAGGCTACGTGGGGGATCTTTGTGTTTGTGTTTGCTTCTAAAATCTCATTCATGGACTACTCACACAGAGACCCACAAACTACTCACACAGAGACCCATAGACTCACCACACAGAGACCCATAGACTCCCCACACAGAGACCCATAGACTCACCACACAGAGACCCATAGACTCACCACACAGAGACCCATAGACTCACCACACAGAGACCCATAGACTCACCACACAGAGACCCACAGACTCACCACGCAGAGACCCATAGACTCACGACACAGAGACCCATAGACTCACCACACAGAGACCCATAGACTCATCACACAGAGATCCATAGACTCCCCACGCAGAGACCCATAGACTCATCACACAGAGACCCATAGACTCACCACACAGAGACCCATAGACTCACCACACAGAGACCCACAGACTCATCACACAGAGACCCATAGACTCACCACACAGAGCCTCATAGACTCTCCACACAGAGACCCATAGACTCACCACACAGAGACCCATAGACTCACCACACAGAGACCCACAGACTCATCACACAGAGACCCATAGACTCATCACACAGAGACCCATAGACTACTCACACAGAGACCCATAGACTCACCACACAGAGACCCATAGACTCACCACACAGAGACCCATAGACTCATCACACACAGAGACTCATAGACTCACCACACAGAGACCCATAGACTCACCACACAGAGACCCATAGACTCACCACACAGAGATCCATAGACTCATCACACAGAGACCCATAGACTCACCACACAGAGACCCATAGACTCACCACACAGAGACCCATAGACTCACTACACAGACACCCATAGACTCCCCACACAGAGACCCATAGACTCATCACACAGAGACCCATAGACTACTCACACAGAGACGCATAGACTCACCACACAGAGACCCATAGACTCTCCACACAGAGACCCATAGACTCACCACACAGAGACCCATAGACTCACCACACAGAGACCCACAGACTCATCACACAGAGACCCATAGACTCCCCACACAGAGACCCATAGACTCATCAAACAGAGACCCATAGACTACTCACACAGAGACCCATAGACTCACCACACAGAGACCCATAGACTCACCACACAGAGACCCATAGACTCACCACACAGAGACCCATAGACTCACCACACAGAGACCCACAGACTCATCACACAGAGACCCATAGACTACTCACACAGAGACCCATAGACTCACCACACAGAGACCCATAGACTCACCACACAGAGACCCATAGACTCACCACACAGAGACCCATAGACTCACCACACAGAGACCCACAGACTCATCACACAGAGACCCATAGACTCACCACACAGAGACCCATAGACTCACCACACAGAGACCCATAGACTCCCCACACAGAGACCCATAGACTCATCACACAGAGACCCATAGACTACTCACACAGAGACCCATAGACTCACCACACAGAGACCCATAGACTCACCACACAGAGACCCATAGACTCATCACACACGGAGACTCATAGACTCACCACACAGAGACCCATAGACTCACCACACAGAGACCCATAGACTCACCACACAGAGACCCATAGACTCACCACACAGAGACCCATAGACTCATCACACACGGAGACTCATAGACTCACCACACAGAGACCCATAGACTCACCACACAGAGACCCATAGACTCACCACACAGAGATCCATAGACTCATCACATAGAGACCCATAGACTCACCACACAGAGACCCATAGACTCACCACACAGAGACCCATAGACTCCCCACACAGAGACCCATAGACTCATCAAACAGAGACCCATAGACTACTCACACAGAGACCCATAGACTCACCACACAGAGACCCATAGACTCACCACACAGAGACCCATAGACTCATCACACACGGAGACTCATAGACTCACCACACAGAGACCCATAGACTACTCACACAGAGACCCACAGACTCACACAGAGACCCATAGACTCATCACATAGAGACCCATAGACTCACCACACAGAGACCCATAGACTCACCACACAGAGACCCATAGACTCACCACACAGAGACCCATAGACTCATCACACAGAGACCCATAGACTCATCACACAGAGATCCACAGACTACTCACACAGAGACCCATAGACTCACCACACAGAGACCCATAGACTCACCACACAGAGACCCATAGACTCATCACACAGAGACCCATAGACTCATCACACAGAGACCCATAGACTCACCACACAGAGACCCATAGACTCACCACACAGAGACCCATAGACAACTCACACAGAGACCCATAGACTCATCACACAGAGACCCATAGACTCATCACACAGAGACCCACAGACTACTCACACAGAGACCCATAGACTCACACAGAGAGGCCCATAGACTCACCACACAGAGACCCATAGACTCACCACACAGAGACCCATAGACTCACCACACAGAGACCCATAGACTCACCACACAGAGACCCATAGACTCACCACACAGAGACCCATAGACTCACCACAGAGATCCATAAACTCATCACACAGAGACCCATAGACTACTCACACAGATACCCATAGACTACTCACACAGATACCCACAGACTACTCACACAGACACCCATAGACTACTCACACAGAGACCCATAGACTACTCACACGGAGACCCATAGACTACTCACACAGAGATCCACAGACTCACACAGAGACTATTAGACTCACACAGAGACCCATAGACTCATCACACAGACACCCATAGACTACTCACACAGAGACCCATAGACTACTCACACAGAGACCCACAGCCTCACACAGAGACCCACAGACTACTCACACAGAGACCCATAGACTACTCACACAAAGACCCACAGACTGACACAGAGAAAATTAGACTCACACAGAGAAAATTAGACTCACAAAGAGACCCACTGACTCGCATAGAGACCCAATGACTCACACAGATACCCATAAACTCACACAGAGACCCATAGACTACTCACACAGAGACCCACAGACTCGCACAGAGAAAATTAGACTCACACAGAGACACACTGACTCACATAGAGACCCATTGACTCACACAGAGACCCATAGACTACTCACACAAAGTCCCATAAACTCACACAGAGACCCATAGACTACTCACACAGAGACCCACAGACTCACACAGAGACCCATAGACTACTCACACAGAGACCCATAGACTCACCACACAGAGACCCATAGACTACTCACACAGAGATCCACAGACTAGCACAGAGAATATTAGACTCACACAGAGAAAATTAGACTCACACAGAGAAAAATAGACTCACACAGAGACCCATTGACTCGCACAGATACCTATAGACTCAAAGACCCATAGACTACTCACACAAAGTCCCACAAACTCACACAGACACCCATAGACTACTCACACAGAGACCCATAGACTACTCACACAGAGACCCATAGACTACTCACACAA
The DNA here is from genome assembly GCF_048934315.1 of Petromyzon marinus. Taxonomy (NCBI): domain Eukaryota; kingdom Metazoa; phylum Chordata; class Hyperoartia; order Petromyzontiformes; family Petromyzontidae; genus Petromyzon; species Petromyzon marinus. The sequence continues at coordinate 1,334,716 of NW_027423012.1, forward strand.
AGTCCCAAAGACTACTCACACAGAGACCCACAGACTACTCACACAGAGACCCACAGACTACTCACACAGAGACCCACAGACTACTCACACAGAGACCCATAGACTACTCACACAGAGACCCATAGACTCACACAGAGACCCACAGACTCGCACAGAGACCCACAGACTACTCACACAGAGACCCATAGACTACTCACACAAAGACCCACAGACTCACACAGAGAAAATTAGACTCACACAGGGAAAATTAGACTCACACAGAGACCCACTGACTCGCATAGAGACCCAATGACTCACACAGATACCCATAAACTCACACAGAGACCCATAGACTACTCACACAGAGACCCACAGACTCACACAGAGAATATTAGACTCACACAGAGAAAATTAGACTCACACAGAGAAAAATAGACTCACACAGAGACCCATTGACTCGCACAGATACCCATAGACTCAAAGACCCATAGACTACTCACACAAAGTCCCACAAACTCACGCAGAGACCCATAGACTACTCACACAGACACCCATAGACTACTCACACAGAGACCCATAGACTACTCACACGGAGACCCATAGACTACTCACACAGAGATCCACAGACTCACACAGAGACTATTAGACTCACACAGAGACCCATAGACTCATCACACAGACACCCATAGACTACTCACACAGAGACCCATAGACTACTCACACAGAGACCCACAGACTCGCACAGAGACCCACAGACTACTCACACAGAGACCCATAGACTACTCACACAGAGACCCACAGACTCGCACAGAGAAAATTAGACTCACACAGAGACACACTGACTCACATAGAGACCCATTGACTCACACAGAGACCCATAGACTACTCACACAAAGTCCCATAAACTCACACAGAGACCCATAGACTACTCACACAGAGACCCACAGTCTCACACAGAGACCCATAGACTACTCACACAGAGACCCATAGACTCACCACACAGAGACCCATAGACTACTCACACAGAGATCCACAGACTAGCACAGAGAATATTAGACTCACACAGATAAAATTAGACTCACACAGAGAAAAATAGACTCACACAGAGACCCATTGACTCGCACAGATACCCATAGACTCAAAGACCCATAGACTACTCACACAAAGTCCCACAAACTCACACAGAGACCCATAGACTACTCACACAGAGAACCATAGACTACTCACACAGAGACCCATAGACTACTCACACAGAGACCCATAGACTACTCACACAGAGACCCATAGACTACTCACACAGAGACCCATATACTCACCACACAGAGACCCATAGACTACTCACACAGAGACCCATAGACTCACCACACAGAGACCCATAGACTACTCACACAGAGATCCACAGACTAGCACAGAGAATATTAGACTCACACAGAAAAAATTAGACTCACACAGAGAAAAATAGACTCACACAGAGACCTATTGACTCGCACAGATACCCATAGACTCAAAGACCCATAGACTACTCACACAAAGTCCCACAAACTCACACAGAGACCCATAGACTACTCACACAGACACCCATAGACTACTCACACAGAGACCCATAGACTACTCACACAGAGACCCATAGACTACTCACACAGAGACCCATAGACTACTCACACAGAGACCCATAGACTACTCACACAGAAACCCATAGACTACTCACACAGAGACCCATAGACTACTCACACAGAGACCCATAGACTACTCACACAGAGACCCATATACTCACCACACAGAGACCCATAGACTACTCACACAGAGACCCATAGACTACTCACACAAAGTCCCACAGACTACTCACACACAGACCCACAGACTACTCACACAGAGACCCACAGACTACTCACACAGAGACCCACAGACTACTCACACCGAGACCCATAGACTACTCACACAGAGACCCATAGACTCACACAGAGACCCACAGACTCGCACAGAGACCCACAGACTACTCACACAGAGACCCATAGACTACTCACACAAAGACCCACAGGCTCACACAGAGAAAATTAGACTCACACAGAGAAAATTAGACTCACACAGAGACCCACTGACTCGCATAGAGACCCAATGACTCACACAGATACCCATAAACTCACACAGAGACCTATAGACTACTCACACAGAGACCCACAGACTCGCACAGAGAAAATTAGACTCACACAGAGACACACTGACTGACACAGAGACCCACAGACTCACACAGAGACCCATAGACTACTCACACAGAGACCCATAGACTCACCACACAGAGACCCATAGACTACTCACACAGAGATCCACAGACTAGCACAGAGAATATTAGACTCACACAGAGAAAATTAGACTCACACAGAGAAAAATAGACTCACACAGAGACCCATTGACTCGCACAGATACCCATAGACTCAAAGACCCATAGACTACTCACACAAAGTCCCACAAACTCACACAGAGACCCATAGACTACTCACACAGAGACCCATAGACTACTCACACAGAGACCCATAGACTACTCACACAGAGACCCATAGACTACTCACACAGAGACCCATAGACTACTCACACAGAGACCCATAGACTACTCACACAAAGACCCATAGACTACTCACACAGACACCCATAGACTACTCACACAGAGACCCATAGACTACTCACACAGAGACCCATAGACTACTCACACAGAGACCCATATACTCACCACACAGAGACCCATAGACTACTCACACAGAGATCCATAGACTCACCACACAGAGACCCATAGACTACTCACACAGAGATCCACAGACTAGCACAGAGAATATTAGACTCACACAGAGAAAATTAGACTCACACAGAGAAAAATAGACTCACACAGAGACCCATTGACTCGCACAGATACCCATAGACTCAAAGACCCATAGACTACTCACACAAAGTCCCACAAACTCACACAGATACCCATAGACTACTCACACAGACACCCATAGACACCTCACACAGAGACCCATAGACTACTCACACAGAGACCCATAGACTACTCACACAGAGACCCATAGACTACTCACACAGAGACCCATAGACTACTCACACAAAGACCCATAGACTACTCACACAGAAACCCATAGACTACTCACACAGAGACCCATAGACTACTCACACAGAGACCCATAGACTACTCACACAGAGACCCATATACTCACCACACAGAGACCCATAGACTACTCACACAGAGACCCATAGACTACTCACACAAAGTCCCACAGACTACTCACACAGAGACCCACAGACTACTCACACAGAGACCCACAGACTACTCACACAGAGACCCACAGACTACTCACACAGAGACCCATAGACTACTCACACAGAGACCCATAGACTCACACAGAGACCCACAGACTCGCACAGAGACCCACAGACTACTCACACAGAGACCCATAGACTACTCACACAAAGACCCACAGACTCACACAGAGAAAATTAGACTCACACAGAGAAAATTAGACTCACACAGAGACCCACTGACTCGCATAGAGACCCAATGACTCACACAGATACCCATAAACTCACACAGAGACCCATAGACTACTCACACAGAGACCCACAGACTCGCACAGAGAAAATTAGACTCACACAGAGACACACTGACTGACACAGAGACCCACAGACTCACACAGAGACCCATAGACTACTCACACAGAGACCCATAGACTCACCACACAGAGACCCATAGACTACTCACACAGAGATCCACAGACTAGCACAGAGAATATTAGACTCACACAGAGAAAATTAGACTCACACAGAGAAAAATAGACTCACACAGAGACCCATTGACTCGCACAGATACCCATAGACTCAAAGACCCATAGACTACTCACACAAAGTCCCACAAACTCACACAGAGACCCATAGACTACTCACACAGACACCCATAGACTACTCACACAGAGACCCATAGACTACTCACACAGAGACCCATAGACTACTCACACAGAGACCCATAGACTACTCACACAGAGACCCATAGACTACTCACACAGAGACCCATAGACTACTCACACAAAGACCCATAGACTACTCACACAGAGACCCATAGACTCACCACACAGAGACCCATAGACTACTCACACAGAGACCCATAGACTACTCACACAGAGACCCATATACTCACCACACAGAGACCCATAGACTACTCACACAGAAACCCATAGACTACTCACACAAAGTCCCACAGACTACTCACACAGAGACCCACAGACTACTCACACAGAGACCCACAGACTACTCACACAGAGACCCACAGACTACTCACACAGAGACCCATAGACTACTCACACAGAGACCCATAGACTCACACAGAGACCCACAGACTCGCACAGAGACCCACAGACTACTCACACAGAGACCCATAGACTACTCACACAAAGACCCACAGACTCACACAGAGAAAATTAGACTCACACAGAGAAAATTAGACTCACACAGAGACCCACTGACTCGCATAGAGACCCAATGACTCACACAGATACCCATAAACTCACACAGAGACCCATAGACTACTCACACAGAGAACCACAGACTCGCACAGAGAAAATTAGACACACAGAGACACACTGACTCACATAGAGACCAATTGACTCACACAGAGACCCATAGACTACTCACACAAAGTCCCATAAACTCACACAGAGACCCATAGACTACTCACACAGAGACCCACAGACTCACACAGAGACCCATAGACTACTCACGCAGAGACCCATAGACTCACCACACAGAGACCCATAGACTACTCACACAGAGATCCACAGACTAGCACAGAGAATATTAGACTCACACAGAGTAAATTAGACTCACACAGAGAAAAATAGACTCACACAGAGACCCATTGACTCGCACAGATACCCATAGACTCAAAGATCCATAGACTACTCACACAAAGTCCCACAAACTCACACAGAGACCCATAGACTACTCACACAGACACCCATAGACTACTCACACAGAGACCCATAGACTACTCACACAAAGACCCATAGACTACTCACACAGAAACCCATAGACTACTCACACAGAGACCCATAGACTACTCACACAGAGACCCATAGACTACTCACACAGAGACCCATAGACTACTCACACAAAGTCCCACAGACTACTCACACAGAGACCCACAGACTACTCACACAGAGACCCACAGACTACTCACACAGAGACCCACAGACTACTCACACAGAGACCCACAGACTACTCACACAGAGACCCGTAGACTACTCACACAGAGACCCATAGACTCACACAGAGACCCACAGACTCGCACAGAGACCCACAGACTACTCACACAGAGACCCATAGACTACTCACACAAAGACCCACAGACTCACACAGAGAAAATTAGACTCACACAGAGAAAATTAGACTCACACAGAGACCCACTGACTCGCATAGAGACCCAATGACTCACACAGATACCCATAAACTCACACAGAGACCCATAGACTACTCACACAGAGACCCACAGACTCGCACAGAGAAAATTAGACTCACACAGAGACAAACTGACTCACACAGAGACCCACAGACTCACACAGAGACCCATAGACTACTCACACAGAGACCCATAGACTCACCACACAGAGACCCATAGACTACTCACACAGAGATCCACAGACTAGCACAGAGAATATTAGACTCACACAGAGAAAATTAGACTCACACAGAGAAAAATAGACTCACACAGAGACCCATAGACTACTCACACAAAGTCCCACAAACTCACACAGAGACCCATAGACTACTCACACAGACACCCATAGACTACTCACACAGAGACCCATAGACTACTCACACGGAGACCCATAGACTACTCACACAGAAATCCACAGACTCACACAGAGACTATTAGACTCACACAGAGACCCATAGACTCATCACACAGACACCCATAGACTACTCACACAGAGACCCATACACTACTCACACAGAGACCCACAGACTCGCACAGAGACCCACAGACTACTCACACAGAGACCCATAGACTACTCACACAGAGACCCACAGACTCGCACAGAGACCCATAGACTACTCACACAAAGTCCCATAAACTCACACAGAGACCCATAGACTACTCACACAGAGACCCACAGACTACTCACACAGAGACCCACAGACTACTCACACAGAGACCCACAGACTACTCACACAGAGACCCATAGACTACTCACACAGAGACCCATAGACTCACACAGACACCCACAGACTCGCACAGAGACCCACAGACTACTCACACAGAGACCCATAGACTACTCACACAAAGACCCACAGACTCACACAGAGAAAATTAGACTCACACAGAGAAAATTAGACTCACACAGAGACCCACTGACTTGCATAGAGACCCAATGACTCACACAGATACCCATAAACTCACACAGAGACCCATAGACTACTCACACAGAGACCCACAGACTCGCACAGAGAAAATTAGACTCACACAGAGACACACTGACTCACACAGAGACCCACAGACTCACACAGAGACCCATAGACTACTCACACAGAGACCCATAGACTCACCACACAGAGACCCATAGACTACTCACACAGAGATCCACAGACTAGCACAGCGAATATTAGACTCACACAGAGAAAATTAGACTCACACAGAGAAAAATAGACTCACACAGAGACCCATTGACTCGCACAGATACCCATAGACTCAAAGACCCATAGACTACTCACACAAAGTCCCACAAACTCACACAGAGACCCATAGACTACTCACACAGACACCCATAGACTACTCACACAGAGACCCATAGACTACTCACACAGAGACCCATAGACTACTCACACAGACACCCATAGACTACTCACACAGAGACCCATAGACTACTCACACAAAGACCCATAGACTACTCACACAGAAACCCATAGACTACTCACACAGAGACCCATAGACTACTCACACAAAGACCCATAGACTACTCACACAGAGACCCATATACTCACCACACAGAGACCCATAGACTACTCACACAGAGACCCATAGACTACTCACACAAAGTCCCACAGACTACTCACACAGAGACCCACAGACTACTCACACAGAGACCCACAGACTACTCACACAGAGACCCACAGACTACTCACACAGAGACCCAAAGACTACTCACACAGAGACCCATAGACTCACACAGAGACCCACAGACTCGCACAGAGACCCACAGACTACTCACACAGAGACCCATAGACTACTCACACAAAGACCCACAGACTCACACAGAGAAAATTAGACTCACACAGAGAAAATTAGACTCACACAGAGACCCACTGACTCGCATAGAGACCCAATGACTCACACAGATACCCATAAACTCACACAGAGACCCATAGACTACTCACACAGAGACCCACAGACTCGCACAGAGAAAATTAGACTCACACAGAGACACACTGACTGACACAGAGACCCACAGACTCACACAGAGACCCATAGACTACTCACACAGAGACCCATAGACTCACCACACAGAGACCCATAGACTACTCACACAGAGATCCACAGACTAGCACAGAGAATATTAGACTCACACAGAGAAAATTAGACTCACACAGAGAAAAATAGACTCACACAGAGACCCATTGACTCGCACAGATACCCATAGACTCAAAGACCCATAGACTACTCACACAAAGTCCCACAAACTCACACAGAGACCCATAGACTACTCACACAGACACCCATAGACTACTCACACAGAGACCCATAGACTACTCACACAGAGACCCATAGACTACTCACACAGAGACCCATAGACTACTCACACAGAGACCCATAGACTACTCACACAGAGATCCATAGACTACTCACACAAAGACCCATAGACTACTCACACAGAGACCCATAGACTCACCACACAGAGACCCATAGACTACTCACACAGAGACCCATAGACTACTCACACAGAGACCCATATACTCACCACACAGAGACCCATAGACTACTCACACAGAGACCCATAGACTACTCACACAAAGTCCCACAGACTACTCACACAGAGACCCACAGACTACTCACACAGAGACCCACAGACTACTCACACAGAGACCCACAGACTACTCACACAGAGACCCATAGACTACTCACACAGAGACCCATAGACTCACACAGAGACCCACAGACTCGCACAGAGACCCACAGACTACTCACACAGAGACCCATAGACTACTCACACAAAGACCCACAGACTCACACAGAGAAAATTAGACTCACACAGAGAAAATTAGACTCACACAGAGACCCACTGACTCGCATAGAGACCCAATGACTCACACAGATACCCATAAACTCACACAGAGACCCATAGACTACTCACACAGAGAACCACAGACTCGCACAGAGAAAATTAGACACACAGAGACACACTGACTCACATAGAGACCCATTGACTCACACAGAGACCCATAGACTACTCAAACAAAGTCCCATAAACTCACACAGAGACCCATAGACTACTCACACAGAGACCCACAGACTCACACAGAGACCCATAGACTACTCACACAGAGACCCATAGACTCACCACACAGAGACCCATAGACTACTCACACAGAGATCCACAGACTAGCACAGAGAATATTAGACTCACACAGAGAAAATTAGACTCACACAGAGAAAAATAGACTCACACAGAGACCCATTGACTCGCACAGATACCCATAGACTCAAAGATCCATAGACTACTCACACAAAGTCCCACAAACTCACACAGAGACCCATAGACTACTCACACAGACACCCATAGACTACTCACACAGAGACCCATAGACTACTCACACAGAGACCCATAGACTACTCACACAGAGACCCATAGACTACTCACACAGAGACCCATAGACTACTCACACAAAGACCCATAGACTACTCACACAGAAACCCATAGACTACTCACACAGAGACCCATAGACTACTCACACAGAGACCCATAGACTACTCACACAGAGACCCATAGACTACTCACACAAAGTCCCACAGACTACTCACACAGAGACCCACAGACTACTCACACAGAGACACACAGACTACTCACACAGAGACCCACAGACTACTCACACAGAGACCCATAGACTACTCACACAGAGACCCATAGACTCACACAGAGACCCACAGACTCGCACAGAGACCCACAGACTACTCACACAGAGACCCATAGACTACTCACACAAAGACCCACAGACTCACACAGAGAAAATTAGACTCACACAGAGAAAATTAGACTCACACAGAGACCCACTGACTCGCATAGAGACCCAATGACTCACACAGATACCCATAAACTCACACAGAGACCCATAGACTACTCACACAGAGACCCACAGACTCGCACAGAGAAAATTAGACTCACACAGAGACACACTGACTGACACAGAGACCCACAGACTCACACAGAGACCCATAGACTACTCACACAGAGACCCATAGACTCACCGCACAGAGACCCATAGACTACTCACACAGAGATCCACAGACTAGCACAGAGAATATTAGATTCACACAGAGAAAATTAGACTCACACAGAGAAAAATAGACTCACACAGAGACCCATTGACTCGCACAGATACCCATAGACTCAAAGACCCATAGACTACTCACACAAAGTCCCACAAACTCACACAGAGACCCATAGACTACTCACACAGACACCCATAGACTACTCACACAGAGACCCATAGACTACTCACACAGAGACCCATAGACTACTCACACAGAGACCCATAGACTACTCACACAGAGACCCATAGACTACTCACACAGAGATCCATAGACTACTCACACAAAGACCCATAGACTACTCACACAGAGACCCATAGACTCACCACACAGAGACCCATAGACTACTCACACAGAGACCCATAGACTACTCACACAGAGACCCATATACTCACCACACAGAGACCCATAGACTACTCACACAGAGACCCATAGACTACTCACACAAAGTCCCACAGACTACTCACACAGAGACCCACAGACTACTCACACAGAGACCCACAGACTACTCACACAGAGACCCACAGACTACTCACACAGAGACCCATAGACTACTCACACAGAGACCCATAGACTCACACAGAGACCCACAGACTTGCACAGAGACCCACAGACTACTCACACAGAGACCCATAGACTACTCACACAAAGACCCACAGACTCACACAGAGAAAATTAGACTCACACAGAGAAAATTAGACTCACACAGAGACCCACTGACTCGCATAGAGACCCAATGACTCACACAGATACCCATAAACTCACACAGAGACCCATAGACTACTCACACAGAGAACCACAGACTCGCACAGAGAAAATTAGACACACAGAGACACACTGACTCACATAGAGACCCATTGACTCACACAGAGACCCATAGACTACTCACACAAAGTCCCATAAACTCACACAGAGACCCATAGACTACTCACACAGAGACCCACAGACTCACACAGAGACCCATAGACTACTCACACAGAGACCCATAGACTCACCACACAGAGACCCATAGACTACTCACACAGAGATCCACAGACTCACACAGAGACCCATAGACTACTCACACAGAGACCCATAGACTACTCACACAAAGTCCCATAAACTCACACAGAGACCCATAGACTACTCACACAGAGACCCACAGACTCACACAGAGACCCATAGACTACTCACACAGAGACCCATAGACTCACCACACAGAGACCCATAGACTACTCACACAGAGATCCACAGACTAGCACAGAGAATATTAGACTCACACAGAGAAAATTAGACTCACACAGAGAAAAATAGACTCACACAGAGACCCATTGACTCGCACAGATACCCATAGACTCAAAGATCCATAGACTACTCACACAAAGTCCCACAAACTCACACAGAGACCCATAGACTACTCACACAGACACCCATAGACTACTCACACAGAGACCCATAGACTACTCACACAGAGACCCATAGACTACTCACACAGAGACCCATAGACTACTCACACAGAGACCCATAGACTACTCACACAAAGACCCATAGACTACTCACACAGAAACCCATAGACTACTCACACAGAGACCCATAGACTACTCACACAGAGACCCATAGACTAATCACACAGAGACCCATAGACTACTCACACAAAGTCCCACAGACTACTCACACAGAGACCCACAGACTACTCACACAGAGACCCACAGACTACTCACACAGAGACCCACAGACTACTCACACAGAGACCCATAGACTACTCACACAGAGACCCATAGACTCACACAGAGACCCACAGACTCGCACAGAGACCCACAGACTACTCACACAGAGACCCATAGACTACTCACACAAAGACCCACAGACTCACACAGAGAAAATTAGACTCACACAGAGAAAATTAGACTCACACAGAGACCCACTGACTCGCATAGAGACCCAATGACTCACACAGATACCCATAAACTCACACAGAGACCCATGGACTACTCACACAGAGACCCACAGACTCGCACAGAGAAAATTAGACTCACACAGAGACACACTGACTGACACAGAGACCCACAGACTCACACAGAGACCCATAGACTACTCACACAGAAACCCATAGACTCACCGCACAGAGACCCATAGACTACTCACACAGAGATCCACAGACTAGCACAGAGAATATTAGACTCACACAGAGAAAATTAGACTCACACAGAGAAAAATAGACTCACACAGAGACCCATTGACTCGCACAGATACCCATAGACTCAAAGACCCATAGACTACTCACACAAAGTCCCACAAACTCACACAGAGACCCATAGACTACTCACACAGACACCCATAGACTACTCACACAGAGACCCATAGACTACTCACACAGAGACCCATAGACTACTCACACAGACACCCATAGACTACTCACACAGAGACCCATAGACTACTCACACAAAGACCCATAGACTACTCACACAGAAACCCATAGACTACTCACACAGAGACCCATAGACTACTCACACAAAGACCCATAGACTACTCACACAGAGACCCATATACTCACCACACAGAGACCCATAGACTACTCACACAGAGACCCATAGACTACTCACACAAAGTCCCACAGACTACTCACACAGAGACCCACAGACTACTCACACAGAGACCCACAGACTACTCACACAGAGACCCACAGACTACTCACACAGAGACCCATAGACTACTCACACAGAGACCCATAGACTCACACAGAGACCCACAGACTCGCACAGAGACCCACAGACTACTCACACAGAGACCCATAGACTACTCACACAAAGACCCACAGACTCACACAGAGAAAATTAGACTCACACAGAGAAAATTAGACTCACACAGAGACCCACTGACTCGCATAGAGACCCAATGACTCACACAGATACCCATAAACTCACACAGAGACCCATAGACTACTCACACAGAGACCCACAGACTCGCACAGAGAAAATTAGACTCACACAGAGACACACTGACTGACACAGAGACCCACAGACTCACACAGAGACCCATAGACTACTCACACAGAGACCCATAGACTCACCGCACAGAGACCCATAGACTACTCACACAGAGATCCACAGACTAGCACAGAGAATATTAGACTCACACAGAGAAAATTAGACTCACACAGAGAAAAATAGACTCACACAGAGACCCATTGACTCGCACAGATACCCATAGACTCAAAGACCCATAGACTACTCACACAAAGTCCCACAAACTCACACAGAGACCCATAGACTACTCACACAGACACCCATAGACTACTCACACAGAGACCCATAGACTACTCACACAGAGACCCATAGACTACTCACACAGAGACCCATAGACTACTCACACAGAGACCCATAGACTACTCACACAAAGACCCATAGACTACTCACACAGAAACCCATAGACTACTCACACAGAGACCCATAGACTACTCACACAGAGACCCATAGACTACTCACACAGAGACCCATAGACTACTCACACAAAGTCCCACAGACTACTCACACAGAGACCCACAGACTACTCACACAGAGACCCACAGACTACTCACACAGAGACCCACAGACTACTCACACAGAGACCCATAGACTACTCACACAGAGACCCATAGACTCACACAGAGACCCACAGACTCGCACAGAGACCCACAGACTACTCACACAGAGACCCATAGACTACTCACACAAAGACCCACAGACTCACACAGAGAAAATTAGACTCACACAGAGAAAATTAGACTCACACAGAGACCCACTGACTCGCATAGAGACCCAATGACTCACACAGATACCCATAAACTCACACAGAGACCCATAGACTACTCACACAGAGACCCACAGACTCGCACAGAGAAAATTAGACTCACACAGAGACACACTGACTGACACAGAGACCCACAGACTCACACAGAGACCCATAGACTACTCACACAGAGACCCATAGACTCACCGCACAGAGACCCATAGACTACTCACACAGAGATCCACAGACTAGCACAGAGAATATTAGATTCACACAGAGAAAATTAGACTCACACAGAGAAAAATAGACTCACACAGAGACCCATTGACTCGCACAGATACCCATAGACTCAAAGACCCATAGACTACTCACACAAAGTCCCACAAACTCACACAGAGACCCATAGACTACTCACACAGACACCCATAGACTACTCACACAGAGACCCATAGACTACTCACACAGAGACCCATAGACTACTCACACAGAGACCCATAGACTACTCACACAGAGACCCATAGACTACTCACACAGAGATCCATAGACTACTCACACAAAGACCCATAGACTACTCACACAGAGACCCATAGACTCACCACACAGAGACCCATAGACTACTCACACAGAGACCCATAGACTACTCACACAGAGACCCATATACTCACCACACAGAGACCCATAGACTACTCACACAGAGACCCATAGACTACTCACACAAAGTCCCACAGACTACTCACACAGAGACCCACAGACTACTCACACAGAGACCCACAGACTACTCACACAGAGACCCACAGACTACTCACACAGAGACCCATAGACTACTCACACAGAGACCCATAGACTCACACAGAGACCCACAGACTTGCACAGAGACCCACAGACTACTCACACAGAGACCCATAGACTACTCACACAAAGACCCACAGACTCACACAGAGAAAATTAGACTCACACAGAGAAAATTAGACTCACACAGAGACCCACTGACTCGCATAGAGACCCAATGACTCACACAGATACCCATAAACTCACACAGAGACCCATAGACTACTCACACAGAGAACCACAGACTCGCACAGAGAAAATTAGACACACAGAGACACACTGACTCACATAGAGACCCATTGACTCACACAGAGACCCATAGACTACTCACACAAAGTCCCATAAACTCACACAGAGACCCATAGACTACTCACACAGAGACCCACAGACTCACACAGAGACCCATAGACTACTCACACAGAGACCCATAGACTCACCACACAGAGACCCATAGACTACTCACACAGAGATCCACAGACTCACACAGAGACCCATAGACTACTCACACAGAGACCCATAGACTACTCACACAAAGTCCCATAAACTCACACAGAGACCCATAGACTACTCACACAGAGACCCACAGACTCACACAGAGACCCATAGACTACTCACACAGAGACCCATAGACTCACCACACAGAGACCCATAGACTACTCACACAGAGATCCACAGACTAGCACAGAGAATATTAGACTCACACAGAGAAAATTAGACTCACACAGAGAAAAATAGACTCACACAGAGACCCATTGACTCGCACAGATACCCATAGACTCAAAGATCCATAGACTACTCACACAAAGTCCCACAAACTCACACAGAGACCCATAGACTACTCACACAGACACCCATAGACTACTCACACAGAGACCCATAGACTACTCACACAGAGACCCATAGACTACTCACACAGAGACCCATAGACTACTCACACAGAGACCCATAGACTACTCACACAAAGACCCATAGACTACTCACACAGAAACCCATAGACTACTCACACAGAGACCCATAGACTACTCACACAGAGACCCATAGACTAATCACACAGAGACCCATAGACTACTCACACAAAGTCCCACAGACTACTCACACAGAGACCCACAGACTACTCACACAGAGACCCACAGACTACTCACACAGAGACCCACAGACTACTCACACAGAGACCCATAGACTACTCACACAGAGACCCATAGACTCACACAGAGACCCACAGACTCGCACAGAGACCCACAGACTACTCACACAGAGACCCATAGACTACTCACACAAAGACCCACAGACTCACACAAAGAAAATTAGACTCACACAGAGAAAATTAGACTCACACAGAGACCCACTGACTCGCATAGAGACCCAATGACTCACACAGATACCCATAAACTCACACAGAGACCCATGGACTACTCACACAGAGACCCACAGACTCGCACAGAGAAAATTAGACTCACACAGAGACACACTGACTGACACAGAGACCCACAGACTCACACAGAGACCCATAGACTACTCACACAGAAACCCATAGACTCACCGCACAGAGACCCATAGACTACTCACACAGAGATCCACAGACTAGCACAGAGAATATTAGACTCACACAGAGAAAATTAGACTCACACAGAGAAAAATAGACTCACACAGAGACCCATTGACTCGCACAGATACCCATAGACTCAAAGACCCATAGACTACTCACACAAAGTCCCACAAACTCACACAGAGACCCATAGACTACTCACACAGACACCCATAGACTACTCACACAGAGACCCATAGACTACTCACACAGAGACCCATAGACTACTCACACAGACACCCATAGACTACTCACACAGAGACCCATAGACTACTCACACAAAGACCCATAGACTACTCACACAGAAACCCATAGACTACTCACACAGAGACCCATAGACTACTCACACAAAGACCCATAGACTACTCACACAGAGACCCATATACTCACCACACAGAGACCCATAGACTACTCACACAGAGACCCATAGACTACTCACACAAAGTCCCACAGACTACTCACACAGAGACCCACAGACTACTCACACAGAGACCCACAGACTACTCACACAGAGACCCACAGACTACTCACACAGAGACCCATAGACTACTCACACAGAGACCCATAGACTCACACAGAGACCCACAGACTCGCACAGAGACCCACAGACTACTCACACAGAGACCCATAGACTACTCACACAAAGACCCACAGACTCACACAGAGAAAATTAGACTCACACAGAGAAAATTAGACTCACACAGAGACCCACTGACTCGCATAGAGACCCAATGACTCACACAGATACCCATAAACTCACACAGAGACCCATAGACTACTCACACAGAGACCCACAGACTCGCACAGAGAAAATTAGACTCACACAGAGACACACTGACTGACACAGAGACCCACAGACTCACACAGAGACCCATAGACTACTCACACAGAGACCCATAGACTCACCGCACAGAGACCCATAGACTACTCACACAGAGATCCACAGACTAGCACAGAGAATATTAGACTCACACAGAGAAAATTAGACTCACACAGAGAAAAATAGACTCACACAGAGACCCATTGACTCGCACAGATACCCATAGACTCAAAGACCCATAGACTACTCACACAAAGTCCCACAAACTCACACAGAGACCCATAGACTACTCACACAGACACCCATAGACTACTCACACAGAGACCCATAGACTACTCACACAGAGACCCATAGACTACTCACACAGAGACCCATAGACTACTCACACAGAGACCCATAGACTACTCACACAAAGACCCATAGACTACTCACACAGAAACCCATAGACTACTCACACAGAGACCCATAGACTACTCACACAGAGACCCATAGACTACTCACACAGAGACCCATAGACTACTCACACAAAGTCCCACAGACTACTCACACAGAGACCCACAGACTACTCACACAGAGACCCACAGACTACTCACACAGAGACCCACAGACTACTCACACAGAGACCCATAGACTACTCACACAGAGACCCATAGACTCACACAGAGACCCACAGACTCGCACAGAGACCCACAGACTACTCACACAGAGACCCATAGACTACTCACACAAAGACCCACAGACTCACACAGAGAAAATTAGACTCACACAGAGAAAATTAGACTCACACAGAGACCCACTGACTCACATAGAGACCCAATGACTCACACAGATACCCATAAACTCACACAGAGACCCATAGACTACTCACACAGAGACCCACAGACTCGCACAGAGAAAATTAGACTCACACAGAGACACACTGACTGACACAGAGACCCACAGACTCACACAGAGACCCATAGACTACTCACACAGAGACCCATAGACTCACCGCACAGAGACCCATAGACTACTCACACAGAGATCCACAGACTAGCACAGAGAATATTAGATTCACACAGAGAAAATTAGACTCACACAGAGAAAAATAGACTCACACAGAGACCCATTGACTCGCACAGATACCCATAGACTCAAAGACCCATAGACTACTCACACAAAGTCCCACAAACTCACACAGAGACCCATAGACTACTCACACAGACACCCATAGACTACTCACACAGAGACCCATAGACTACTCACACAGAGACCCATAGACTACTCACACAGAGACCCATAGACTACTCACACAGAGACCCATAGACTACTCACACAGAGATCCATAGACTACTCACACAAAGACCCATAGACTACTCACACAGAGACCCATAGACTCACCACACAGAGACCCATAGACTACTCACACAGAGACCCATAGACTACTCACACAGAGACCCATATACTCACCACACAGAGACCCATAGACTACTCACACAGAGACCCATAGACTACTCACACAAAGTCCCACAGACTACTCACACAGAGACCCACAGACTACTCACACAGAGACCCACAGACTACTCACACAGAGACCCACAGACTACTCACACAGAGACCCATAGACTACTCACACAGAGACCCATAGACTCACACAGAGACCCACAGACTCGCACAGAGACCCACAGACTACTCACACAGAGACCCATAGACTACTCACACAAAGACCCACAGACTCACACAGAGAAAATTAGACTCACACAGAGAAAATTAGACTCACACAGAGACCCACTGACTCGCATAGAGACCCAATGACTCACACAGATACCCATAAACTCACACAGAGACCCATAGACTACTCACACAGAGAACCACAGACTCGCACAGAGAAAATTAGACACACAGAGACACACTGACTCACATAGAGACCCATTGACTCACACAGAGACCCATAGACTACTCACACAAAGTCCCATAAACTCACACAGAGACCCATAGACTACTCACACAGAGACCCACAGACTCACACAGAGACCCATAGACTACTCACACAGAGACCCATAGACTCACCACACAGAGACCCATAGACTACTCACACAGAGATCCACAGACTCACACAGAGACCCATAGACTACTCACACAGAGACCCATAGACTACTCACACAAAGTCCCATAAACTCACACAGAGACCCATAGACTACTCACACAGAGACCCACAGACTCACACAGAGACCCATAGACTACTCACACAGAGACCCATAGACTCACCACACAGAGACCCATAGACTACTCACACAGAGATCCACATACTAGCACAGAGAATATTAGACTCACACAGAGAAAATTAGACTCACACAGAGAAAAATAGACTCACACAGAGACCCATTGACTCGCACAGATACCCATAGACTCAAAGATCCATAGACTACTCACACAAAGTCCCACAAACTCACACAGAGACCCATAGACTACTCACACAGACACCCATAGACTACTCACACAGAGACCCATAGACTACTCACACAGAGACCCATAGACTACTCACACAGAGACCCATAGACTACTCACACAGAGACCCATAGACTACTCACACAAAGACCCATAGACTACTCACACAGAAACCCATAGACTACTCACACAGAGACCCATAGACTACTCACACAGAGACCCATAGACTAATCACACAGAGACCCATAGACTACTCACACAAAGTCCCACAGACTACTCACACAGAGACCCACAGACTACTCACACAGAGACCCACAGACTACTCACACAGAGACCCACAGACTACTCACACAGAGACCCACAGACTACTCACACAGAGACCCATAGACTACTCACACAGAGACCCATAGACTCACACAGAGACCCACAGACTCGCACAGAGACCCACAGACTACTCACACAGAGACCCATAGACTACTCACACAAAGACCCACAGACTCACACAGAGAAAATTAGACTCACACAGAGAAAATTAGACTCACACAGAGACCCACTGACTCGCATAGAGACCCAATGACTCACACAGATACCCATAAACTCACACAGAGACCCATAGACTACTCACACAGAGAACCACAGACTCGCACAGAGAAAATTAGACACACAGAGACACACTGACTCACATAGAGACCCATTGACTCACACAGAGACCCATAGACTACTCACACAAAGTCCCATAAACTCACACAGAGACCCATAGACTACTCACACAGAGACCCACAGACTCACACAGAGACCCATAGACTACTCACACAGAGACCCATAGACTCACCACACAGAGACCCATAGACTACTCACACAGAGATCCACAGACTCACACAGAGACCCATAGACTACTCACACAGAGACCCATAGACTACTCACACAAAGTCCCATAAACTCACACAGAGACCCATAGACTACTCACACAGAGACCCACAGACTCACACAGAGACCCATAGACTACTCACACAGAGACCCATAGACTCACCACACAGAGACCCATAGACTACTCACACAGAGATCCACAGACTAGCACAGAGAATATTAGACTCACACAGAGAAAATTAGACTCACACAGAGAAAAATAGACTCACACAGAGACCCATTGACTCGCACAGATACCCATAGACTCAAAGATCCATAGACTACTCACACAAAGTCCCACAAACTCACACAGAGACCCATAGACTACTCACACAGACACCCATAGACTACTCACACAGAGACCCATAGACTACTCACACAGAGACCCATAGACTACTCACACAGAGACCCATAGACTACTCACACAGAGACCCATAGACTACTCACACAAAGACCCATAGACTACTCACACAGAAACCCATAGACTACTCACACAGAGACCCATAGACTACTCACACAGAGACCCATAGACTAATCACACAGAGACCCATAGACTACTCACACAAAGTCCCACAGACTACTCACACAGAGACCCACAGACTACTCACACAGAGACCCACAGACTACTCACACAGAGACCCACAGACTACTCACACAGAGACCCATAGACTACTCACACAGAGACCCATAGACTCACACAGAGACCCACAGACTCGCACAGAGACCCACAGACTACTCACACAGAGACCCATAGACTACTCACACAAAGACCCACAGACTCACACAGAGAAAATTAGACTCACACAGAGAAAATTAGACTCACACAGAGACCCACTGACTCGCATAGAGACCCAATGACTCACACAGATACCCATAAACTCACACAGAGACCCATAGACTACTCACACAGAGACCCACAGACTCGCACAGAGAAAATTAGACTCACACAGAGACACACTGACTGACACAGAGACCCACAGACTCACACAGAGACCCATAGACTACTCACACAGAAACCCATAGACTCACCGCACAGAGACCCATAGACTACTCACACAGAGATCCACAGACTAGCACAGAGAATATTAGACTCACACAGAGAAAATTAGACTCACACAGAGAAAAATAGACTCACACAGAGACCCATTGACTCGCACAGATACCCATAGACTCAAAGACCCATAGACTACTCACACAAAGTCCCACAAACTCACACAGAGACCCATAGACTACTCACACAGACACCCATAGACTACTCACACAGAGACCCATAGACTACTCACACAGAGACCCATAGACTACTCACACAGACACCCATAGACTACTCACACAGAGACCCATAGACTACTCACACAAAGACCCATAGACTACTCACACAGAAACCCATAGACTACTCACACAGAGACCCATAGACTACTCACACAAAGACCCATAGACTACTCACACAGAGACCCATATACTCACCACACAGAGACCCATAGACTACTCACACAGACACCCATAGACTACTCACACAGAGACCCACAGACTACTCACACAGAGACCCACAGACTACTCACACAGAGACCCACAGACTACTCACACAGAGACCCATAGACTACTCACACAGAGACCCATAGACTCACACAGAGACCCACAGACTCGCACAGAGACCCACAGACTACTCACACAGAGACCCATAGACTACTCACACAAAGACCCACAGACTCACACAGAGAAAATTAGACTCACACAGAGAAAATTAGACTCACACAGAGACCCACTGACTCGCATAGAGACCCAATGACTCACACAGATACCCATAAACTCACACAGAGACCCATAGACTACTCACACAGAGACCCACAGACTCGCACAGAGAAAATTAGACTCACACAGAGACACACTGACTGACACAGAGACCCACAGACTCACACAGAGACCCATAGACTACTCACACAGAGACCCATAGACTCACCGCACAGAGACCCATAGACTACTCACACAGAGATCCACAGACTAGCACAGAGAATATTAGACTCACACAGAGAAAATTAGACTCACACAGAGAAAAATAGACTCACACAGAGACCCATTGACTCGCACAGATACCCATAGACTCAAAGACCCATAGACTACTCACACAAAGTCCCACAAACTCACACAGAGACCCATAGACTACTCACACAGACACCCATAGACTACTCACACAGAGACCCATAGACTACTCACACAGAGACCCATAGACTACTCACACAGAGACCCATAGACTACTCACACAGAGACCCATAGACTACTCACACAGAGATCCATAGACTACTCACACAAAGACCCATAGACTACTCACACAGAGACCCATAGACTCACCACACAGAGACCCATAGACTACTCACACAGAGACCCATAGACTACTCACACAGAGACCCATATACTCACCACACAGAGACCCATAGACTACTCACACAGAGACCCATAGACTACTCACACAAAGTCCCACAGACTACTCACACAGAGACCCACAGACTACTCACACAGAGACCCACAGACTACTCACACAGAGACCCACAGACTACTCACACAGAGACCCATAGACTACTCACACAGAGACCCATAGACTCACACAGAGACCCACAGACTCGCACAGAGACCCACAGACTACTCACACAGAGACCCATAGACTACTCACACAAAGACCCACAGACTCACACAGAGAAAATTAGACTCACACAGAGAAAATTAGACTCACACAGAGACCCACTGACTCGCATAGAGACCCAATGACTCACACAGATACCCATAAACTCACACAGAGACCCATAGACTACTCACACAGAGAACCACAGACTCGCACAGAGAAAATTAGACACACAGAGACACACTGACTCACATAGAGACCCATTGACTCACACAGAGACCCATAGACTACTCACACAGAGACCCATAGACTCACCACACAGAGACCCATAGACTACTCACACAGAGATCCACAGACTAGCACAGAGAATATTAGACTCACACAGAGAAAATTAGACTCACACAGAGAAAAATAGACTCACACAGAGACCCATTGACTCGCACAGATACCCATAGACTCAAAGATCCATAGACTACTCACACAAAGTCCCACAAACTCACACAGAGACCCATAGACTACTCACACAGACACCCATAGACTACTCACACAGAGACCCATAGACTACTCACACAGAGACCCATAGACTACTCACACAGAGACCCATAGACTACTCACACAGAGACCCATAGACTACTCACACAAAGACCCATAGACTACTCACACAGAAACCCATAGACTACTCACACAGAGACCCATAGACTACTCACACAGAGACCCAAAGACTACTCACACAGAGACCCATAGACTACTCACACAAAGTCCCACAGACTACTCACACAGAGACCCACAGACTACTCACACAGAGACCCACAGACTACTCACACAGAGACCCACAGACTACTCACACAGAGACCCATAGACTACTCACACAGAGACCCATAGACTCACACAGAGACCCACAGACTCGCACAGAGACCCACAGACTACTCACACAGAGACCCATAGACTACTCACACAAAGACCCACAGACTCACACAGAGAAAATTAGACTCACACAGAGAAAATTAGACTCACACAGAGACCCACTGACTCGCATAGAGACCCAATGACTCACACAGATACCCATAAACTCACACAGAGACCCATAGACTACTCACACAGAGACCCACAGACTCGCACAGAGAAAATTAGACTCACACAGAGACACACTGACTGACACAGAGACCCACAGACTCACACAGAGACCCATAGACTACTCACACAGAGACCCATAGACTCACCGCACAGAGACCCATAGACTACTCACACAGAGATCCACAGACTAGCACAGAGAATATTAGACTCACACAGAGAAAATTAGACTCACACAGAGAAAAATAGACTCACACAGAGACCCATTGACTCGCACAGATACCCATAGACTCAAAGACCCATAGACTACTCACACAAAGTCCCACAAACTCACACAGAGACCCATAGACTACTCACACAGACACCCATAGACTACTCACACAGAGACCCATAGACTACTCACACAGAGACCCATAGACTACTCACACAGAGACCCATAGACTACTCACACAGAGACCCATAGACTACTCACACAGAGATCCATAGACTACTCACACAAAGACCCATAGACTACTCACACAGAGACCCATAGACTCACCACACAGAGACCCATAGACTACTCACACAGAGACCCATAGACTACTCACACAGAGACCCATATACTCACCACACAGAGACCCATAGACTACTCACACAGAGACCCATAGACTACTCACACAAAGTCCCACAGACTACTCACACAGAGACCCACAGACTACTCACACAGAGACCCACAGACTACTCACACAGAGACCCACAGACTACTCACACAGAGACCCATAGACTACTCACACAGAGACCCATAGACTCACACAGAGACCCACAGACTCGCACAGAGACCCACAGACTACTCACACAGAGACCCATAGACTACTCACACAAAGACCCACAGACTCACACAGAGAAAATTAGACTCACACAGAGAAAATTAGACTCACACAGAGACCCACTGACTCGCATAGAGACCCAATGACTCACACAGATACCCATAAACTCACACAGAGACCCATAGACTACTCACACAGAGAACCACAGACTCGCACAGAGCAAATTAGACACACAGAGACACACTGACTCACATAGAGACCCATTGACTCACACAGAGACCCATAGACTACTCACACAAAGTCCCATAAACTCACACAGAGACCCATAGACTACTCACACAGAGACCCACAGACTCACACAGAGACCCATAGACTACTCACACAGAGACCCATAGACTCACCACACAGAGACCCATAGACTACTCACACAGAGATCCACAGACTAGCACAGAGAATATTAGACTCACACAGAGAAAATTAGACTCACACAGAGAAAAATAGACTCACACAGAGACCCATTGACTCGCACAGATACCCATAGACTCAAAGATCCATAGACTACTCACACAAAGTCCCACAAACTCACACAGAGACCCATAGACTACTCACACAGACACCCATAGACTACTCACACAGAGACCCATAGACTACTCACACAGAGACCCATAGACTACTCACACAGAGACCCATAGACTACTCACACAGAGACCCATAGACTACTCACACAAAGACCCATAGACTACTCACACAGAGACCCACAGACTACTCACACAGAGACCCATAGACTACTCACACAAAGACCCACAGACTCACACAGAGAAAATTAGACTCACACAGAGAAAATTAGACTCACACAGAGACCCACTGACTCGCATAGAGACCCAATGACTCACACAGATACCCATAAACTCACACAGAGACCCATAGACTACTCACACAGAGAACCACAGACTCGCACAGAGCAAATTAGACACACAGAGACACACTGACTCACATAGAGACCCATTGACTCACACAGAGACCCATAGACTACTCACACAAAGTCCCATAAACTCACACAGAGACCCATAGACTACTCACACAGAGACCCACAGACTCACACAGAGACCCATAGACTACTCACACAGAGACCCATAGACTCACCACACAGAGACCCATAGACTACTCACACAGAGATCCACAGACTAGCACAGAGAATATTAGACTCACACAGAGAAAATTAGACTCACACAGAGAAAAATAGACTCACACAGAGACCCATTGACTCGCACAGATACCCATAGACTCAAAGATCCATAGACTACTCACACAAAGTCCCACAAACTCACACAGAGACCCATAGACTACTCACACAGACACCCATAGACTACTCACACAGAGACCCATAGACTACTCACACAGAGACCCATAGACTACTCACACAGAGACCCATAGACTACTCACACAGAGACCCATAGACTACTCACACAAAGACCCATAGACTACTCACACAGAAACCCATAGACTACTCACACAGAGACCCATAGACTACTCACACAGAGACCCACAGACTACTCACAGAGAGACCCATAGACTACTCACACAAAGTCCCACAGACTACTCACACAGAGACCCACAGACTACTCACACAGAGACCCACAGACTACTCACACAGAGACCCATAGACTACTCACACAAAGACCCACAGACTCACACAGAGAAAATTAGACTCACACAGAGAAAATTAGACTCACACAGAGACCCACTGACTCACATAGAGACCCAATGACTCACACAGATACCCATAAACTCACACAGAGACCCATAGACTACTCACACAGAGACCCACAGACTCGCACAGAGAAAATTAGACTCACACAGAGACAAACTGACTCACACAGAGACCCACAGACTCACACAGAGACCCATAGACTACTCACACAGAGACCCATAGACTCACCACACAGAGACCCATAGACTACTCACACAGAGATCCACAGACTAGCACAGAGAATATTAGACTCACACAGAGAAAATTAGACTCACACAGAGAAAAATAGACTCACACAGAGACCCATAGACTACTCACACAAAGTCCCACAAACTCACACAGAGACCCATAGACTACTCACACAGACACCCATAGACTACTCACACAGAGACCCATAGACTACTCACACGGAGACCCATAGACTACTCACACAGAAATCCACAGACTCACACAGAGACTATTAGACTCACACAGAGACCCATAGACTCATCACACAGACACCCATAGACTACTCACACAGAGACCCATACACTACTCACACAGAGACCCAAAGACTCGCACAGAGACCCACAGACTACTCACACAGAGACCCATAGACTACTCACACAGAGACCCACAGACTCGCACAGAGACCCATAGACTACTCACACAAAGTCCCATAAACTCACACAGAGACCCATAGACTACTCACACAGAGACCCACAGACTCACACAGAGACCCATAGACTACTCACACAAAGTCCCACAGACTACTCACACAGAGACCCACAGACTACTCACACAGAGACCCACAGACTACTCACACAGAGACCCACAGACTACTCACACAGAGACCCATAGACTACTCACACAGAGACCCATAGACTCACACAGAGACCCACAGACTCGCACAGAGACCCACAGACTACTCACACAGAGACCCATAGACTACTCACACAAAGACCCACAGACTCACACAGAGAAAATTAGACTCACACAGAGAAAATTAGACTCACACAGAGACCCACTGACTTGCATAGAGACCCAATGACTCACACAGAGACCCACAGACTCACACAGAGACCCATAGACTACTCACACAGAGACCCATAGACTCACCACACAGAGACCCATAGACTACTCACACAGAGATCAACAGACTAGCACAGCGAATATTAGACTCACACAGAGAAAATTAGACTCACACAGAGAAAAATAGACTCACACAGAGACCCATTGACTCGCACAGATACCCATAGACTCAAAGACCCATAGACTACTCACACAAAGTCCCACAAACTCACACAGAGACCCATAGACTACTCACACAGACACCCATAGACTACTCACACAGAGACCCATAGACTACTCACACAGAGACCCATAGACTACTCACACAAAGACCCATAGACTACTCACACAGAAACCCATAGACTACTCACACAGAGACCCATAGACTACTCACACAAAGACCCATAGACTACTCACACAGAGACCCATATACTCACCACACAGAGACCCATAGACTACTCACACAGAGACCCATAGACTACTCACACAAAGTCCCACAGACTACTCACACAGAGACCCACAGACTACTCACACAGAGACCCACAGACTACTCACACAGAGACCCACAGACTACTCACACAGAGACCCATAGACTACTCACACAGAGACCCATAGACTCACACAGAGACCCACAGACTCGCACAGAGACCCACAGACTACTCACACAGAGACCCATAGACTACTCACACAAAGACCCACAGACTCACACAGAGAAAATTAGACTCACACAGAGAAAATTAGACTCACACAGAGACCCACTGACTCGCATAGAGACCCAATGACTCACACAGATACCCATAAACTCACACAGAGACCCATAGACTAATCACACAGAGAACCACAGACTCGCACAGAGAAAATTAGACACACAGAGACACACTGACTCACATAGAGACCCATTGACTCACACAGAGACCCATAGACTACTCATACAAAGTCCCATTAACTCACACAGAGACCCATAGACTACTCACACAGAGACCCACAGACTCACACAGAGACCCATAGACTACTCACACAGAGACCCATAGACTCACCACACAGAGACCCATAGACTACTCACACAGAGATCCACAGACTAGCACAGAGAATATTAGACTCACACAGAGAAAATTAGACTCACACAGAGAAAAATAGACTCACACAGAGACCCATTGACTCGCACAGATACCCATAGACTCAAAGATCCATAGACTACTCACACAAAGTCCCACAAACTCACACAGAGACCCATAGACTACTCACACAGACACCCATAGACTACTCACACAGAGACCCATAGACTACTCACACAGAGACCCATAGACTACTCACACAGAGACCCATAGACTACTCACACAGAGACCCATAGACTACTCACACAAAGACCCATAGACTACTCACACAGAAACCCATAGACTACTCACACAGAGACCCATAGACTACTCACACAGAGACCCATAGACTACTCACACAGAGACCCATAGACTACTCACACAAAGTCCCACAGACTACTCACACAGAGACCCACAGACTACTCACACAGAGACCCACAGACTACTCACACAGAGACCCACAGACTACTCACACAGAGACCCACAGACTACTCACACAGAGACCCATAGACTACTCACACAGAGACCCATAGACTCACACAGAGACCCACAGACTCGCACAGAGACCCACAGACTACTCACACAGAGACCCATAGACTACTCACACAAAGACCCACAGACTCACACAGAGAAAATTAGACTCACACAGAGAAAATTAGACTCACACAGAGACCCACTGACTCGCATAGAGACCCAATGACTCACACAGATACCCATAAACTCACACAGAGACCCATAGACTACTCACACAGAGACCCACAGACTCGCACAGAGAAAATTAGACTCACACAGAGACACACTGACTCACACAGAGACCCACAGACTCACACAGAGACCCATAGACTACTCACACAGAGACCCATAGACTCACCACACAGAGACCCATAGACTACTCACACAGAGATCCACAGACTAGCACAGTGAATATTAGACTCACACAGAGAAAATTAGACTCACACAGAGAAAAATAGACTCACACAGAGACCCATTGACTCGCACAGATACCCATAGACTCAAAGACCCATAGACTACTCACACAAAGTCCCACAAACTCACACAGAGACCCATAGACTACTCACACAGACACCCATAGACTACTCACACAGAGACCCATAGACTACTCACACAAAGTCCCATAAACTCACACAGAGACCCATAGACTACTCACACAGAGACCCACAGACTCACACAGAGACCCATAGACTACTCACACAGAGACCCATAGACTCACCACACAGAGACCCATAGACTACTCACACAGAGATCCACAGACTAGCACAGAGAATATTAGACTCACACAGAGAAAATTAGACTCACACAGAGAAAAATAGACTCACACAGAGACCCATTGACTCGCACAGATACCCATAGACTCAAAGATCCATAGACTACTCACACAAAGTCCCACAAACTCACACAGAGACCCATAGACTACTCACACAGACACCCATAGACTACTCACACAGAGACCCATAGACTACTCACACAGAGACCCATAGACTACTCACACAGAGACCCATAGACTACTCACACAGAGACCCATAGACTACTCACACAAAGACCCATAGACTACTCACACAGAAACCCATAGACTACTCACACAGAGACCCATAGACTACTCACACAGAGACCCATAGACTACTCACACAGAGACCCATAGACTACTCACACAAAGTCCCACAGACTACTCACACAGAGACCCACAGACTACTCACACAGAGACCCACAGACTACTCACACAGAGACCCACAGACTACTCACACAGAGACCCATAGACTACTCACACAGAGACCCATAGACTCACACAGAGACCCACAGACTCGCACAGAGACCCACAGACTACTCACACAGAGACCCATAGACTACTCACACAAAGACCCACAGACTCACACAGAGAAAATTAGACTCACACAGAGAAAATTAGACTCACACAGAGACCCACTGACTCGCATAGAGACCCAATGACTCACACAGATACCCATAAACTCACACAGAGACCCATAGACTACTCACACAGAGACCCACAGACTCGCACAGAGAAAATTAGACTCACACAGAGACACACTGACTGACACAGAGACCCACAGACTCACACAGAGACCCATAGACTACTCACACAGAGACCCATAGACTCACCGCACAGAGACCCATAGACTACTCACACAGAGATCCACAGACTAGCACAGAGAATATTAGACTCACACAGAGAAAATTAGACTCACACAGAGAAAAATAGACTCACACAGAGACCCATTGACTCGCACAGATACCCATAGACTCAAAGACCCATAGACTACTCACACAAAGTCCCACAAACTCACACAGAGACCCATAGACTACTCACACAGACACCCATAGACTACTCACACAGAGACCCATAGACTACTCACACAGAGACCCATAGACTACTCACACAGACACCCATAGACTACTCACACAGAGACCCATAGACTACTCACACAAAGACCCATAGACTACTCACACAGAAACCCATAGACTACTCACACAGAGACCCATAGACTACTCACACAAAGACCCATAGACTACTCACACAGAGACCCATATACTCACCACACAGAAACCCATAGACTACTCACACAGAGACCCATAGACTACTCACACAGAGACCCACAGACTACTCACACAGAGACCCACAGACTACTCACACAGAGACCCATAGACTACTCACACAGAGACCCATAGACTCACACAGAGACCCACAGACTCGCACAGAGACCCACAGACTACTCACACAGAGACCCATAGACTACTCACACAAAGACCCACAGACTCACACAGAGAAAATTAGACTCACACAGAGAAAATTAGACTCACACAGAGACCCACTGACTCGCATAGAGACCCAATGACTCACACAGATACCCATAAACTCACACAGAGACCCATAGACTACTCACACAGAGACCCACAGACTCGCACAGAGAAAATTAGACTCACACAGAGACACACTGACTGACACAGAGACCCACAGACTCACACAGAGACCCATAGACTACTCACACAGAGACCCATAGACTCACCGCACAGAGACCCATAGACTACTCACACAGAGATCCACAGACTAGCACAGAGAATATTAGACTCACACAGAGAAAATTAGACTCACACAGAGAAAAATAGACTCACACAGAGACCCATTGACTCGCACAGATACCCATAGACTCAAAGACCCATAGACTACTCACACAAAGTCCCACAAACTCACACAGAGACCCATAGACTACTCACACAGACACCCATAGACTACTCACACAGAGACCCATAGACTACTCACACAGAGACCCATAGACTACTCACACAGAGACCCATAGACTACTCACACAGAGACCCATAGACTACTCACACAGAGATCCATAGACTACTCACACAAAGACCCATAGACTACTCACACAGAGACCCATAGACTCACCACACAGAGACCCATAGACTACTCACACAGAGACCCATAGACTACTCACACAGAGACCCATATACTCACCACACAGAGACCCATAGACTACTCACACAGAGACCCATAGACTACTCACACAAAGTCCCACAGACTACTCACACAGAGACCCACAGACTACTCACACAGAGACCCACAGACTACTCACACAGAGACCCACAGACTACTCACACAGAGACCCATAGACTACTCACACAGAGACCCATAGACTACTCACACAGAGACCCATAGACTCACACAGAGACCCACAGACTCGCACAGAGACCCACAGACTACTCACACAGAGACCCATAGACTACTCACACAAAGACCCACAGACTCACACAGAGAAAATTAGACTCACACAGAGAAAATTAGACTCACACAGAGACCCACTGACTCGCATAGAGACCCAATGACTCACACAGATACCCATAAACTCACACAGAGACCCATAGACTACTCACACAGAGAACCACAGACTCGCACAGAGAAAATTAGACACACAGAGACACACTGACTCACATAGAGACCCATTGACTCACACAGAGACCCATAGACTACTCACACAAAGTCCCATAAACTCACACAGAGACCCATAGACTACTCACACAGAGACCCACAGACTCACACAGAGACCCATAGACTACTCACACAGAGACCCATAGACTCACCACACAGAGACCCATAGACTACTCACACAGAGATCCACAGACTAGCACAGAGAATATTAGACTCACACAGAGAAAATTAGACTCACACAGAGAAAAATAGACTCACACAGAGACCCATTGACTCGCACAGATACCCATAGACTCAAAGATCCATAGACTACTCACACAAAGTCCCACAAACTCACACAGAGACCCATAGACTACTCACACAGACACCCATAGACTACTCACACAGAGACCCATAGACTACTCACACAGAGACCCATAGACTACTCACACAGAGACCCATAGACTACTCACACAGAGACCCATAGACTACTCACACAAAGACCCATAGACTACTCACACAGAAACCCATAGACTACTCACACAGAGACCCATAGACTACTCACACAGAGACCCATAGACTACTCACACAGAGACCCATAGACTACTCACACAAAGTCCCACAGACTACTCACACAGAGACCCACAGACTACTCACACAGAGACCCACAGACTACTCACACAGAGACCCACAGACTACTCACACAGAGACCCATAGACTACTCACACAGAGACCCATAGACTCACACAGAGACCCACAGACTCGCACAGAGACCCACAGACTACTCACACAGAGACCCATAGACTACTCACACAAAGACCCACAGACTCACACAGAGAAAATTAGACTCACACAGAGAAAATTAGACTCACACAGAGACCCACTGACTCGCATGGAGACCCAATGACTCACACAGATACCCATAAACTCACACAGAGACCCATAGACTACTCACACAGAGACCCACAGACTCGCACAGAGAAAATTAGACTCACACAGAGACACACTGACTGACACAGAGACCCACAGACTCACACAGAGACCCATAGACTACTCACACAGAGACCCATAGACTCACCGCACAGAGACCCATAGACTACTCACACAGAGATCCACAGACTAGCACAGAGAATATTAGACTCACACAGAGAAAATTAGACTCACACAGAGAAAAATAGACTCACACAGAGACCCATTGACTCGCACAGATACCCATAGACTCAAAGACCCATAGACTACTCACACAAAGTCCCACAAACTCACACAGAGACCCATAGACTACTCACACAGACACCCATAGACTACTCACACAGAGACCCATAGACTACTCACACAGAGACCCATAGACTACTCACACAGAGACCCATAGACTACTCACACAGAGACCCATAGACTACTCACACAGAGATCCATAGACTACTCACACAAAGACCCATAGACTACTCACACAGAGACCCATAGACTCACCACACAGAGACCCATAGACTACTCACACAGAGACCCATAGACTACTCACACAGACACCCATAGACTACTCACACAGAGACCCATAGACTACTCACACAGAGACCCATAGACTACTCACACAGACACCCATAGACTACTCACACAGAGACCCATAGACTACTCACACAAAGACCCATAGACTACTCACACAGAAACCCATAGACTACTCACACAGAGACCCATAGACTACTCACACAAAGACCCATAGACTACTCACACAGAGACCCATATACTCACCACACAGAGACCCATAGACTACTCACACAGAGACCCATAGACTACTCACACAAAGTCCCACAGACTACTCACACAGAGACCCACAGACTACTCACACAGAGACCCACAGACTACTCACACAGAGACCCACAGACTACTCACACAGAGACCCATAGACTACTCACACAGAGACCCATAGACTCACACAGAGACCCACAGACTCGCACAGAGACCCACAGACTACTCACACAGAGACCCATAGACTACTCACACAAAGACCCACAGACTCACACAGAGAAAATTAGACTCACACAGAGAAAATTAGACTCACACAGAGACCCACTGACTCACATAGAGACCCAATGACTCACACAGATACCCATAAACTCACACAGAGACCCATAGACTACTCACACAGAGACCCACAGACTCGCACAGAGAAAATTAGACTCACACAGAGACACACTGACTGACACAGAGACCCACAGACTCACACAGAGACCCATAGACTACTCACACAGAGACCCATAGACTCACCGCACAGAGACCCATAGACTACTCACACAGAGATCCACAGACTAGCACAGAGAATATTAGACTCACACAGAGAAAATTAGACTCACACAGAGAAAAATAGACTCACACAGAGACCCATTGACTCGCACAGATACCCATAGACTCAAAGACCCATAAACTACTCACACAAAGTCCCACAAACTCACACAGAGACCCATAGACTACTCACACAGACACCCATAGACTACTCACACAGAGACCCATAGACTACTCACACAGAGACCCATAGACTACTCACACAGAGACCCATAGACTACTCACACAGAGACCCATAGACTACTCACACAGAGATCCATAGACTACTCACACAAAGACCCATAGACTACTCACACAGAGACCCATAGATTCACCACACAGAGACCCATAGACTACTCACACAGAGACCCATAGACTACTCACACAGAGACCCATATACTCACCACACAGAGACCCATAGACTACTCACACAGAGACCCATAGACTACTCACACAAAGTCCCACAGACTACTCACACAGAGACCCACAGACTACTCACACAGAGACCCACAGACTACTCACACAGAGACCCACAGACTACTCACACAGAGACCCATAGACTACTCACACAGAGACCCATAGACTACTCACACAGAGACCCATAGACTCACACAGAGACCCACAGACTCGCACAGAGACCCACAGACTACTCACACAGAGACCCATAGACTACTCACACAAAGACCCACAGACTCACACAGAGAAAATTAGACTCACACAGAGAAAATTAGACTCACACAGAGACCCACTGACTCGCATAGAGACCCAATGACTCACACAGATACCCATAAACTCACACAGAGACCCATAGACTACTCACACAGAGAACCACAGACTCGCACAGAGAAAATTAGACACACAGAGACACACTGACTCACATAGAGACCCATTGACTCACACAGAGACCCATAGACTACTCACACAAAGTCCCATAAACTCACACAGAGACCCATAGACTACTCACACAGAGACCCACAGACTCACACAGAGACCCATAGACTACTCACACAGAGACCCATAGACTCACCACACAGAGACCCATAGACTACTCACACAGAGATCCACAGACTAGCACAGAGAATATTAGACTCACACAGAGAAAATTAGACTCACACAGAGAAAAATAGACTCACACAGAGACCCATTGACTCGCACAGATACCCATAGACTCAAAGATCCATAGACTACTCACACAAAGTCCCACAAACTCACACAGAGACCCATAGACTACTCACACAGACACCCATAGACTACTCACACAGAGACCCATAGACTACTCACACAGAGACCCATAGACTACTCACACAGACACCCATAGACTACTCACACAGAGACCCATAGACTACTCACACAAAGACCCATAGACTACTCACACAGAAACCCATAGACTACTCACACAGAGACCCATAGACTACTCACACAAAGACCCACAGACTACTCACACAGAGACCCATATACTCACCACACAGAGACCCATAGACTACTCACACAGAGACCCATAGACTACTCACACAAAGTCCCACAGACTACTCACACAGAGACCCACAGACTACTCACACAGAGACCCACAGACTACTCACACAGAGACCCACAGACTACTCACACAGAGACCCATAGACTACTCACACAGAGACCCATAGACTCACACAGAGACCCACAGACTCGCACAGAGACCCACAGACTACTCACACAGAGACCCATAGACTACTCACACAAAGACCCACAGACTCACACAGAGAAAATTAGACTCACACAGAGAAAATTAGACTCACACAGAGACCCACTGACTCACATAGAGACCCAATGACTCACACACATACCCATAAACTCACACAGAGACCCATAGACTACTCACACAGAGACCCACAGACTCGCACAGAGAAAATTAGACTCACACAGAGACACACTGACTGACACAGAGACCCACAGACTCACACAGAGACCCATAGACTACTCACACAGAGACCCATAGACTCACCGCACAGAGACCCATAGACTACTCACACAGAGATCCACAGACTAGCACAGAGAATATTAGACTCACACAGAGAAAATTAGACTCACACAGAGAAAAATAGACTCACACAGAGACCCATTGACTCGCACAGATACCCATAGACTCAAAGACCCATAAACTACTCACACAAAGTCCCACAAACTCACACAGAGACCCATAGACTACTCACACAGACACCCATAGACTACTCACACAGAGACCCATAGACTACTCACACAGAGACCCATAGACTACTCACACAGAGACCCATAGACTACTCACACAGAGACCCATAGACTACTCACACAGAGATCCATAGACTACTCACACAAAGACCCATAGACTACTCACACAGAGACCCATAGATTCACCACACAGAGACCCATAGACTACTCACACAGAGACCCATAGACTACTCACACAGAGACCCATATACTCACCACACAGAGACCCATAGACTACTCACACAGAGACCCATAGACTACTCACACAAAGTCCCACAGACTACTCACACAGAGACCCACAGACTACTCACACAGAGACCCACAGACTACTCACACAGAGACCCACAGACTACTCACACAGAGACCCATAGACTACTCACACAGAGACCCATAGACTACTCACACAGAGACCCATAGACTCACACAGAGACCCACAGACTCGCACAGAGACCCACAGACTACTCACACAGAGACCCATAGACTACTCACACAAAGACCCACAGACTCACACAGAGAAAATTAGACTCACACAGAGAAAATTAGACTCACACAGAGACCCACTGACTCGCATAGAGACCCAATGACTCACACAGATACCCATAAACTCACACAGAGACCCATAGACTACTCACACAGAGAACCACAGACTCGCACAGAGAAAATTAGACACACAGAGACACACTGACTCACATAGAGACCCATTGACTCACACAGAGACCCATAGACTACTCACACAAAGTCCCATAAACTCACACAGAGACCCATAGACTACTCACACAGAGACCCACAGACTCACACAGAGACCCATAGACTACTCACACAGAGACCCATAGACTCACCACACAGAGACCCATAGACTACTCACACAGAGATCCACAGACTAGCACAGAGAATATTAGACTCACACAGAGAAAATTAGACTCACACAGAGAAAAATAGACTCACACAGAGACCCATTGACTCGCACAGATACCCATAGACTCAAAGATCCATAGACTACTCACACAAAGTCCCACAAACTCACACAGAGACCCATAGACTACTCACACAGACACCCATAGACTACTCACACAGAGACCCATAGACTACTCACACAGAGACCCATAGACTACTCACACAGAGACCCATAGACTACTCACACAGAGACCCATAGACTACTCACACAAAGACCCATAGACTACTCACACAGAAACCCATAGACTACTCACACAGAGACCCATAGACTACTCACACAGAGACCCATAGACTACTCACACAGAGACCCATAGACTACTCACACAAAGTCCCACAGACTACTCACACAGAGACCCACAGACTACTCACACAGAGACCCACAGACTACTCACACAGAGACCCACAGACTACTCACACAGAGACCCATAGACTACTCACACAAAGACCCACAGACTCACACAGAGAAAATTAGACTCACACAGAGAAAATTAGACTCACACAGAGACCCACTGACTCGCATAGAGACCCAATGACTCACACAGATACCCATAAACTCACACAGAGACCCATAGACTAATCACACAGAGACCCACAGACTCGCACAGAGAAAATTAGACTCACACAGAGACACACTGACTGACACAGAGACCCACAGACTCACACAGAGACTCATAGACTACTCACACAGAGACCCATAGACTCACCGCACAGAGACCCATAGACTACTCACACAGAGATCCACAGACTAGCACAGAGAATATTAGACTCACACAGAGACCCATTGACTCGCACAGATACCCATAGACTCAAAGACCCATAGACTACTCACACAAAGTCCCACAAACTCACACAGAGACCCATAGACTACTCACACAGACACCCATAGACTACTCACACAGAGACCCATAGACTACTCACACAGAGACCCATAGACTACTCACACAGAGACCCATAGACTACTCACACAGAGACCCATAGACTACTCACACAGAGATCCATAGACTACTCACACAAAGACCCATAGACTACTCACACAGAGACCCATAGACTCACCACACAGAGACCCATAGACTACTCACACAGAGACCCATAGACTACTCACACAGAGACCCATATACTCACCACACAGAGACCCATAGACTACTCACACAGAGACCCATAGACTACTCACACAAAGTCCCACAGACTACTCACACAGAGACCCACAGACTACTCACACAGAGACCCACAGACTACTCACACAGAGACCCACAGACTACTCACACAGAGACCCATAGACTACTCACACAGAGACCCATAGACTCACACAGAGACCCACAGACTCGCACAGAGACCCACAGACTACTCACACAGAGACCCATAGACTACTCACACAAAGACCCACAGACTCACACAGAGAAAATTAGACTCACACAGAGAAAATTAGACTCACACAGAGTCCCACTGACTCGCATAGAGACCCAATGACTCACACAGATACCCATAAACTCACACAGAGACCCATAGAGTACTCACACAGAGAACCACAGACTCGCACAGAGAAAATTAGACACACAGAGACACACTGACTCACATAGAGACCCATTGACTCACACAGAGACCCATAGACTACTCACACAAAGTCCCATAAACTCACACAGAGACCCATAGACTACTCACACAGAGACCCACAGACTCACACAGAGACCCATAGACTACTCACACAGAGACCCATAGACTCACCACACAGAGACCCATAGACTACTCACACAGAGATCCACAGACTAGCACAGAGAATATTAGACTCACACAGAGAAAATTAGACTCACACAGAGAAAAATAGACTCACACAGAGACCCATTGACTCGCACAGATACCCATAGACTCAAAGATCCATAGACTACTCACACAAAGTCCCACAAACTCACACAGAGACCCATAGACTACTCACACAGACACCCATAGACTACTCACACAGAGACCCATAGACTACTCACACAGAGACCCATAGACTACTCACACAGAGACCCATAGACTACTCACACAGAGACCCATAGACTACTCACACAAAGACCCATAGACTACTCACACAGAAACCCATAGACTACTCACACAGAGACCCATAGACTACTCACACAGAGACCCACAGACTAGCACAGAGAATATTAGACTCACACAGAGAAAATTAGACTCACACAGAGACCCACTGACTCGCATAGAGACCCAATGACTCACACAGATACCCATAAACTCACACAGAGACCCATAGACTACTCACACAGAGAACCACAGACTCGCACAGAGAAAATTAGACACACAGAGACACACTGACTCACATAGAGACCCATTGACTCACACAGAGACCCATAGACTACTCACACAAAGTCCCATAAACTCACACAGAGACCCATAGACTACTCACACAGAGACCCACAGACTCACACAGAGACCCATAGACTACTCACACAGAGACCCATAGACTCACCACACAGAGACCCATAGACTACTCACACAGAGATCCACAGACTAGCACAGAGAATATTAGACTCACACAGAGAAAATTAGACTCACACAGAGAAAAATAGACTCACACAGAGACCCATTGACTCGCACAGATACCCATAGACTCAAAGATCCATAGACTACTCACACAAAGTCCCACAAACTCACACAGAGACCCATAGACTACTCACACAGACACCCATAGACTACTCACACAGAGACCCATAGACTACTCACACAGAGACCCATAGACTACTCACACAGACACCCATAGACTACTCACACAGAGACCCATAGACTACTCACACAAAGACCCATAGACTACTCACACAGAAACCCATAGACTACTCACACAGAGACCCATAGACTACTCACACAAAGACCCACAGACTACTCACACAGAGACCCATATACTCACCACACAGAGACCCATAGACTACTCACACAGAGACCCATAGACTACTCACACAAAGTCCCACAGACTACTCACACAGAGACCCACAGACTACTCACACAGAGACCCACAGACTACTCACACAGAGACCCACAGACTACTCACACAGAGACCCATAGACTACTCACACAGAGACCCATAGACTCACACAGAGACCCACAGACTCGCACAGAGACCCACAGACTACTCACACAGAGACCCATAGACTACTCACACAAAGACCCACAGACTCACACAGAGAAAATTAGACTCACACAGAGAAAATTAGACTCACACAGAGACCCACTGACTCACATAGAGACCCAATGACTCACACACATACCCATAAACTCACACAGAGACCCATAGACTACTCACACAGAGACCCACAGACTCGCACAGAGAAAATTAGACTCACACAGAGACACACTGACTGACACAGAGACCCACAGACTCACACAGAGACCCATAGACTACTCACACAGAGACCCATAGACTCACCGCACAGAGACCCATAGACTACTCACACAGAGATCCACAGACTAGCACAGAGAATATTAGACTCACACAGAGAAAATTAGACTCACACAGAGAAAAATAGACTCACACAGAGACCCATTGACTCGCACAGATACCCATAGACTCAAAGACCCATAAACTACTCACACAAAGTCCCACAAACTCACACAGAGACCCATAGACTACTCACACAGACACCCATAGACTACTCACACAGAGACCCATAGACTACTCACACAGAGACCCATAGACTACTCACACAGAGACCCATAGACTACTCACACAGAGACCCATAGACTACTCACACAGAGATCCATAGACTACTCACACAAAGACCCATAGACTACTCACACAGAGACCCATAGATTCACCACACAGAGACCCATAGACTACTCACACAGAGACCCATAGACTACTCACACAGAGACCCATATACTCACCACACAGAGACCCATAGACTACTCACACAGAGACCCATAGACTACTCACACAAAGTCCCACAGACTACTCACACAGAGACCCACAGACTACTCACACAGAGACCCACAGACTACTCACACAGAGACCCACAGACTACTCACACAGAGACCCATAGACTACTCACACAGAGACCCATAGACTACTCACACAGAGACCCATAGACTCACACAGAGACCCACAGACTCGCACAGAGACCCACAGACTACTCACACAGAGACCCATAGACTACTCACACAAAGACCCACAGACTCACACAGAGAAAATTAGACTCACACAGAGAAAATTAGACTCACACAGAGACCCACTGACTCGCATAGAGACCCAATGACTCACACAGATACCCATAAACTCACACAGAGACCCATAGACTACTCACACAGAGAACCACAGACTCGCACAGAGAAAATTAGACACACAGAGACACACTGACTCACATAGAGACCCATTGACTCACACAGAGACCCATAGACTACTCACACAAAGTCCCATAAACTCACACAGAGACCCATAGACTACTCACACAGAGACCCACAGACTCACACAGAGACCCATAGACTACTCACACAGAGACCCATAGACTCACCACACAGAGACCCATAGACTACTCACACAGAGATCCACAGACTAGCACAGAGAATATTAGACTCACACAGAGAAAATTAGACTCACACAGAGAAAAATAGACTCACACAGAGACCCATTGACTCGCACAGATACCCATAGACTCAAAGATCCATAGACTACTCACACAAAGTCCCACAAACTCACACAGAGACCCATAGACTACTCACACAGACACCCATAGACTACTCACACAGAGACCCATAGACTACTCACACAGAGACCCATAGACTACTCACACAGAGACCCATAGACTACTCACACAGAGACCCATAGACTACTCACACAAAGACCCATAGACTACTCACACAGAAAC
Source organism: Petromyzon marinus (assembly GCF_048934315.1). NCBI lineage: Eukaryota > Metazoa > Chordata > Hyperoartia > Petromyzontiformes > Petromyzontidae > Petromyzon > Petromyzon marinus. Next base: position 1,377,241 of record NW_027423012.1, read on the forward strand.
CCATAGACTACTCACACAGAGACCCATAGACTACTCACACAGAGACCCATAGACTACTCACACAGAGACCCATAGACTACTCACACAAAGTCCCACAGACTACTCACACAGAGACCCACAGACTACTCACACAGAGACCCACAGACTACTCACACAGAGACCCACAGACTACTCACACAGAGACCCATAGACTACTCACACAAAGACCCACAGACTCACACAGAGAAAATTAGACTCACACAGAGAAAATTAGACTCACACAGAGACCCACTGACTCGCATAGAGACCCAATGACTCACACAGATACCCATAAACTCACACAGAGACCCATAGACTAATCACACAGAGACCCACAGACTCGCACAGAGAAAATTAGACTCACACAGAGACACACTGACTGACACAGAGACCCACAGACTCACACAGAGACTCATAGACTACTCACACAGAGACCCATAGACTCACCGCACAGAGACCCATAGACTACTCACACAGAGATCCACAGACTAGCACAGAGAATATTAGACTCACACAGAGACCCATTGACTCGCACAGATACCCATAGACTCAAAGACCCATAGACTACTCACACAAAGTCCCACAAACTCACACAGAGACCCATAGACTACTCACACAGACACCCATAGACTACTCACACAGAGACCCATAGACTACTCACACAGAGACCCATAGACTACTCACACAGAGACCCATAGACTACTCACACAGAGACCCATAGACTACTCACACAGAGATCCATAGACTACTCACACAAAGACCCATAGACTACTCACACAGAGACCCATAGACTCACCACACAGAGACCCATAGACTACTCACACAGAGACCCATAGACTACTCACACAGAGACCCATATACTCACCACACAGAGACCCATAGACTACTCACACAGAGACCCATAGACTACTCACACAAAGTCCCACAGACTACTCACACAGAGACCCACAGACTACTCACACAGAGACCCACAGACTACTCACACAGAGACCCACAGACTACTCACACAGAGACCCATAGACTACTCACACAGAGACCCATAGACTCACACAGAGACCCACAGACTCGCACAGAGACCCACAGACTACTCACACAGAGACCCATAGACTACTCACACAAAGACCCACAGACTCACACAGAGAAAATTAGACTCACACAGAGAAAATTAGACTCACACAGAGTCCCACTGACTCGCATAGAGACCCAATGACTCACACAGATACCCATAAACTCACACAGAGACCCATAGAGTACTCACACAGAGAACCACAGACTCGCACAGAGAAAATTAGACACACAGAGACACACTGACTCACATAGAGACCCATTGACTCACACAGAGACCCATAGACTACTCACACAAAGTCCCATAAACTCACACAGAGACCCATAGACTACTCACACAGAGACCCACAGACTCACACAGAGACCCATAGACTACTCACACAGAGACCCATAGACTCACCACACAGAGACCCATAGACTACTCACACAGAGATCCACAGACTAGCACAGAGAATATTAGACTCACACAGAGAAAATTAGACTCACACAGAGAAAAATAGACTCACACAGAGACCCATTGACTCGCACAGATACCCATAGACTCAAAGATCCATAGACTACTCACACAAAGTCCCACAAACTCACACAGAGACCCATAGACTACTCACACAGACACCCATAGACTACTCACACAGAGACCCATAGACTACTCACACAGAGACCCATAGACTACTCACACAGAGACCCATAGACTACTCACACAGAGACCCATAGACTACTCACACAAAGACCCATAGACTACTCACACAGAAACCCATAGACTACTCACACAGAGACCCATAGACTACTCACACAGAGACCCACAGACTACTCACACAGAGACCCATAGACTACTCACACAAAGTCCCACAGACTACTCACACAGAGACCCACAGACTACTCACACAGAGACCCACAGACTACTCACACAGAGACCCATAGACTACTCACACAAAGACCCACAGACTCACACAGAGAAAATTAGACTCACACAGAGAAAATTAGACTCACACAGAGACCCACTGACTCGCATAGAGACCCAATGACTCACACAGATACCCATAAACTCACACAGAGACCCATAGACTACTCACACAGAGACCCACAGACTCGCACAGAGAAAATTAGACTCACACAGAGACAAACTGACTCACACAGAGACCCACAGACTCACACAGAGACCCATAGACTACTCACACAGAGACCCATAGACTCACCACACAGAGACCCATAGACTACTCACACAGAGATCCACAGACTAGCACAGAGAATATTAGACTCACACAGAGAAAATTAGACTCACACAGAGAAAAATAGACTCACACAGAGACCCATAGACTACTCACACAAAGTCCCACAAACTCACACAGAGACCCATAGACTACTCACACAGACACCCATAGACTACTCACACAGAGACCCATAGACTACTCACACGGAGACCCATAGACTACTCACACAGAAATCCACAGACTCACACAGAGACTATTAGACTCACACAGAGACCCATAGACTCATCACACAGACACCCATAGACTACTCACACAGAGACCCATACACTACTCACACAGAGACCCAAAGACTCGCACAGAGACCCACAGACTACTCACACAGAGACCCATAGACTACTCACACAGAGACCCACAGACTCGCACAGAGACCCATAGACTACTCACACAAAGTCCCATAAACTCACACAGAGACCCATAGACTACTCACACAGAGACCCACAGACTCACACAGAGACCCATAGACTACTCACACAAAGTCCCACAGACTACTCACACAGAGACCCACAGACTACTCACACAGAGACCCACAGACTACTCACACAGAGACCCACAGACTACTCACACAGAGACCCATAGACTACTCACACAGAGACCCATAGACTCACACAGAGACCCACAGACTCGCACAGAGACCCACAGACTACTCACACAGAGACCCATAGACTACTCACACAAAGACCCACAGACTCACACAGAGAAAATTAGACTCACACAGAGAAAATTAGACTCACACAGAGACCCACTGACTTGCATAGAGACCCAATGACTCACACAGATACCCATAAACTCACACAGAGACCCATAGACTACTCACACAGAGACCCACAGACTCGCACAGAGAAAATTAGACTCACACAGAGACACACTGACTCACACAGAGACCCACAGACTCACACAGAGACCCATAGACTACTCACACAGAGACCCATAGACTCACCACACAGAGACCCATAGACTACTCACACAGAGATCCACAGACTAGCACAGCGAATATTAGACTCACACAGAGAAAATTAGACTCACACAGAGAAAAATAGACTCACACAGAGACCCATTGACTCGCACAGATACCCATAGACTCAAAGACCCATAGACTACTCACACAAAGTCCCACAAACTCACACAGAGACCCATAGACTACTCACACAGACACCCATAGACTACTCACACAGAGACCCATAGACTACTCACACAGAGACCCATAGACTACTCACACAGACACCCATAGACTAATCACACAGAGACCCATAGACTACTCACACAAAGACCCATAGACTACTCACACAGAAACCCATAGACTACTCACACAGAGACCCATAGACTACTCACACAAAGACCCATAGACTACTCACACAGAGACCCATATACTCAACACACAGAGACCCATAGACTACTCACACAGAGACCCATAGACTACTCACACAAAGTCCCACAGACTACTCACACAGAGACCCACAGACTACTCACACAGAGACCCACAGACTACTCACACAGAGACCCACAGACTACTCACACAGAGACCCATAGACTACTCACACAGAGACCCATAGACTCACACAGAGACCCACAGACTCGCACAGAGACCCACAGACTACTCACACAGAGACCCATAGACTACTCACACAAAGACCCACAGACTCACACAGAGAAAATTAGACTCACACAGAGAAAATTAGACTCACACAGAGACCCACTGACTCGCATAGAGACCCAATGACTCACACAGATACCCATAAACTCACACAGAGACCCATAGACTAATCACACAGAGAACCACAGACTCGCACAGAGAAAATTAGACACACAGAGACACACTGACTCACATAGAGACCCATTGACTCACACAGAGACCCATAGACTACTCATACAAAGTCCCATAAACTCACACAGAGACCCATAGACTACTCACACAGAGACCCACAGACTCACACAGAGACCCATAGACTACTCACACAGAGACCCATAGACTCACCACACAGAGACCCATAGACTACTCACACAGAGATCCACAGACTAGCACAGAGAATATTAGACTCACACAGAGAAAATTAGACTCACACAGAGAAAAATAGACTCACACAGAGACCCATTGACTCGCACAGATACCCATAGACTCAAAGATCCATAGACTACTCACACAAAGTCCCACAAACTCACACAGAGACCCATAGACTACTCACACAGACACCCATAGACTACTCACACAGAGACCCATAGACTACTCACACAGAGACCCATAGACTACTCACACAGAGACCCATAGACTACTCACACAGAGACCCATAGACTACTCACACAAAGACCCATAGACTACTCACACAGAAACCCATAGACTACTCACACAGAGACCCATAGACTACTCACACAGAGACCCATAGACTACTCACACAGAGACCCATAGACTACTCACACAAAGTCCCACAGACTACTCACACAGAGACCCACAGACTACTCACACAGAGACCCACAGACTACTCACACAGAGACCCACAGACTACTCACACAGAGACCCACAGACTACTCACACAGAGACCCATAGACTACTCACACAGAGACCCATAGACTCACACAGAGACCCACAGACTCGCACAGAGACCCACAGACTACTCACACAGAGACCCATAGACTACTCACACAAAGACCCACAGACTCACACAGAGAAAATTAGACTCACACAGAGAAAATTAGACTCACACAGAGACCCACTGACTCGCATAGAGACCCAATGACTCACACAGATACCCATAAACTCACACAGAGACCCATAGACTACTCACACAGAGACCCACAGACTCGCACAGAGAAAATTAGACTCACACAGAGACACACTGACTCACACAGAGACCCACAGACTCACACAGAGACCCATAGACTACTCACACAGAGACCCATAGACTCACCACACAGAGACCCATAGACTACTCACACAGAGATCCACAGACTAGCACAGTGAATATTAGACTCACACAGAGAAAATTAGACTCACACAGAGAAAAATAGACTCACACAGAGACCCATTGACTCGCACAGATACCCATAGACTCAAAGACCCATAGACTACTCACACAGAGATCCACAGACTAGCACAGAGAATATTAGACTCACACAGAGAAAATTAGACTCACACAAAGAAAAATAGACTCACACAGAGACCCATTGACTCGCACAGATACCCATAGACTCAAAGACCCATAGACTACTCACACAAAGTCCCACAAACTCACACAGAGACCCATAGACTACTCACACAGACACCCATAGACTACTCACACAGAGACCCATAGACTACTCACAGAGAGACCCATAGACTACTCACACAGAGACCCATAGACTACTCACACAGAGACCCATAGACTACTCACACAGAGATCCATAGACTACTCACACAAAGACCCATAGACTACTCACACAGAGACCCATAGACTCACCACACAGAGACCCATAGACTACTCACACAGAGACCCATAGACTACTCACACAGAGACCCATATACTCACCACACAGAGACCCATAGACTACTCACACAGAGACCCATAGACTACTCACACAAAGTCCCACAGACTACTCACACAGAGACCCACAGACTACTCACACAGAGACCCACAGACTACTCACACAGAGACCCACAGACTACTCACACAGAGACCCATAGACTACTCACACAGAGACCCATAGACTCACACAGAGACCCACAGACTCGCACAGAGACCCACAGACTACTCACACAGAGACCCATAGACTACTCACACAAAGACCCACAGACTCACACAGAGAAAATTAGACTCACACAGAGAAAATTAGACTCACACAGAGACCCACTGACTCGCATAGAGACCCAATAACTCACACAGATACCCATAAACTCACACAGAGACCCATAGACTACTCACACAGAGAACCACAGACTCGCACAGAGAAAATTAGACACACAGAGACACACTGACTCACATAGAGACCCATTGACTCACACAGAGACACATAGACTACTCATACAAAGTCCCATAAACTCACACAGAGACCCATAGACTACTCACACAGAGACCCACAGACTCACACAGAGACCCATAGACTACTCACACAGAGACCCATAGACTCACCACACAGAGACCCATAGACTACTCACACAGAGATCCACAGACTAGCACAGAGAATATTAGACTCACACAGAGAAAATTAGACTCACACAGAGAAAAATAGACTCACACAGAGACCCATTGACTCGCACAGATACCCATAGACTCAAAGATCCATAGACTACTCACACAAAGTCCCACAAACTCACACAGAGACCCATAGACTACTCACACAGACACCCATAGACTACTCACACAGAGACCCATAGACTACTCACACAGAGACCCATAGACTACTCACACAGAGACCCATAGACTACTCACACAGAGACCCATAGACTACTCACACAAAGACCCATAGACTACTCACACAGAAACCCATAGACTACTCACACAGAGACCCATAGACTACTCACACAGAGACCCATAGACTACTCACACAGAGACCCATAGACTACTCACACAAAGTCCCACAGACTACTCACACAGAGACCCACAGACTACTCACACAGAGACCCACAGACTACTCACACAGAGACCCACAGACTACTCACACAGAGACCCACAGACTACTCACACAGAGACCCATAGACTACTCACACAGAGACCCATAGACTCACACAGAGACCCACAGACTCGCACAGAGACCCACAGACTACTCACACAGAGACCCATAGACTACTCACACAAAGACCCACAGACTCACACAGAGAAAATTAGACTCACACAGAGAAAATTAGACTCACACAGAGACCCACTGACTCGCATAGAGACCCAATGACTCACACAGATACCCATAAACTCACACAGAGACCCATAGACTACTCACACAGAGACCCACAGACTCGCACAGAGAAAATTAGACTCACACAGAGACACACTGACTCACACAGAGACCCACAGACTCACACAGAGACCCATAGACTACTCACACAGAGACCCATAGACTCACCACACAGAGACCCATAGACTACTCACACAGAGATCCACAGACTAGCACAGTGAATATTAGACTCACACAGAGAAAATTAGACTCACACAGAGAAAAATAGACTCACACAGAGACCCATTGACTCGCACAGATACCCATAGACTCAAAGACCCATAGACTACTCACACAAAGTCCCACAAACTCACACAGAGACCCATAGACTACTCACACAGACACCCATAGACTACTCACACAGAGACCCATAGACTACTCACACAGAGACCCATAGACTACTCACACAGAGACCCACAGACTCGCACAGAGAAAATTAGACTCACACAGAGACACACTGACTCACACAGAGACCCACAGACTCACACAGAGACCCATAGACTACTCACACAGAGACCCATAGACTCACCACACAGAGACCCATAGACTACTCACACAGAGATCCACAGACTAGCACAGCGAATATTAGACTCACACAGAGAAAATTAGACTCACACAGAGAAAAATAGACTCACACAGAGACCCATTGACTCGCACAGATACCCATAGACTCAAAGACCCATAGACTACTCACACAAAGTCCCACAAACTCACACAGAGACCCATAGACTACTCACACAGACACCCATAGACTACTCACACAGAGACCCATAGACTACTCACACAGAGACCCATAGACTACTCACACAGACACCCATAGACTACTCACACAGAGACCCATAGACTACTCACACAAAGACCCATAGACTACTCACACAGAAACCCATAGACTACTCACACAGAGACCCATAGACTACTCACACAAAGACCCATAGACTACTCACACAGAGACCCATATACTCACCACACAGAGACCCATAGACTACTCACACAGAGACCCATAGACTACTCACACAAAGTCCCACAGACTACTCACACAGAGACCCACAGACTACTCACACAGAGACCCACAGACTACTCACACAGAGACCCACAGACTACTCACACAGAGACCCATAGACTACTCACACAGAGACCCATAGACTCACACAGAGGCCCACAGACTCGCACAGAGACCCACAGACTACTCACACAGAGACCCATAGACTACTCACACAAAGACCCACAGACTCACACAGAGAAAATTAGACTCACACAGAGAAAATTAGACTCACACAGAGACCCACTGACTCGCATAGAGACCCAATGACTCACACAGATACCCATAAACTCACACAGAGACCCATAGACTACTCACACAGAGACCCACAGACTCGCACAGAGAAAATTAGACTCACACAGAGACACACTGACTGACACAGAGACCCACAGACTCACACAGAGACCCATAGACTACTCACACAGAGACCCATAGACTCACCGCACAGAGACCCATAGACTACTCACACAGAGATCCACAGACTAGCACAGAGAATATTAGACTCACACAGAGAAAATTAGACTCACACAAAGAAAAATAGACTCACACAGAGACCCATTGACTCGCACAGATACCCATAGACTCAAAGACCCATAGACTACTCACACAAAGTCCCACAAACTCACACAGAGACCCATAGACTACTCACACAGAGACCCATAGACTACTCACAGAGAGACCCATAGACTACTCACAGAGAGACCCATAGACTACTCACACAGAGACCCATAGACTACTCACACAGAGACCCATAGACTACTCACACAGAGATCCATAGACTACTCACACAAAGACCCATAGACTACTCACACAGAGACCCATAGACTCACCACACAGAGACCCATAGACTACTCACACAGAGACCCATAGACTCACACAGAGACCCACAGACTCGCACAGAGACCCACAGACTACTCACACAGAGACCCATAGACTACTCACACAAAGACCCACAGACTCACACAGAGAAAATTAGACTCACACAGAGAAAATTAGACTCACACAGAGACCCACTGACTCGCATAGAGACCCAATGACTCACACAGATACCCATAAACTCACACAGAGACCCATAGACTAATCACACAGAGAACCACAGACTCGCACAGAGAAAATTAGACACACAGAGACACACTGACTCACATAGAGACCCATTGACTCACACAGAGACCCATAGACTACTCATACAAAGTCCCATAAACTCACACAGAGACCCATAGACTACTCACACAGAGACCCACAGACTCACACAGAGACCCATAGACTACTCACACAGAGACCCATAGACTCACCACACAGAGACCCATAGACTACTCACACAGAGATCCACAGACTAGCACAGAGAATATTAGACTCACACAGAGAAAATTAGACTCACACAGAGAAAAATAGACTCACACAGAGACCCATTGACTCGCACAGATACCCATAGACTCAAAGATCCATAGACTACTCACACAAAGTCCCACAAACTCACACAGAGACCCATAGACTACTCACACAGACACCCATAGACTACTCACACAGAGACCCATAGACTACTCACACAGAGACCCATAGACTACTCACACAGAGACCCATAGACTACTCACACAGAGACCCATAGACTACTCACACAAAGACCCATAGACTACTCACACAGAAACCCATAGACTACTCACACAGAGACCCATAGACTACTCACACAGAGACCCATAGACTACTCACACAGAGACCCATAGACTACTCACACAAAGTCCCACAGACTACTCACACAGAGACCCACAGACTACTCACACAGAGACCCACAGACTACTCACACAGAGACCCACAGACTACTCACACAGAGACCCACAGACTACTCACACAGAGACCCATAGACTACTCACACAGAGACCCATAGACTCACACAGAGACCCACAGACTCGCACAGAGACCCACAGACTACTCACACAGAGACCCATAGACTACTCACACAAAGACCCACAGACTCACACAGAGAAAATTAGACTCACACAGAGAAAATTAGACTCACACAGAGACCCACTGACTCGCATAGAGACCCAATGACTCACACAGATACCCATAAACTCACACAGAGACCCATAGACTACTCACACAGAGACCCACAGACTCGCACAGAGAAAATTAGACTCACACAGAGACACACTGACTCACACAGAGACCCACAGACTCACACAGAGACCCATAGACTACTCACACAGAGACCCATAGACTCACCACACAGAGACCCATAGACTACTCACACAGAGATCCACAGACTAGCACAGTGAATATTAGACTCACACAGAGAAAATTAGACTCACACAGAGAAAAATAGACTCACACAGAGACCCATTGACTCGCACAGATACCCATAGACTCAAAGACCCATAGACTACTCACACAAAGTCCCACAAACTCACACAGAGACCCATAGACTACTCACACAGACACCCATAGACTACTCACACAGAGACCCATAGACTACTCACACAGAGACCCATAGACTACTCACACAGAGACCCACAGACTCGCACAGAGAAAATTAGACTCACACAGAGACACACTGACTCACACAGAGACCCACAGACTCACACAGAGACCCATAGACTACTCACACAGAGACCCATAGACTCACCACACAGAGACCCATAGACTACTCACACAGAGATCCACAGACTAGCACAGCGAATATTAGACTCACACAGAGAAAATTAGACTCACACAGAGAAAAATAGACTCACACAGAGACCCATTGACTCGCACAGATACCCATAGACTCAAAGACCCATAGACTACTCACACAGACACCCATAGACTACTCACACAGAGACCCATAGACTACTCACACAAAGACCCATAGACTACTCACACAGAAACCCATAGACTACTCACACAGAGACCCATAGACTACTCACACAAAGACCCATAGACTACTCACACAGAGACCCATATACTCACCACACAGAGACCCATAGACTACTCACACAGAGACCCATAGACTACTCACACAAAGTCCCACAGACTACTCACACAGAGACCCACAGACTACTCACACAGAGACCCACAGACTACTCACACAGAGACCCACAGACTACTCACACAGAGACCCATAGACTACTCACACAGAGACCCATAGACTCACACAGAGGCCCACAGACTCGCACAGAGACCCACAGACTACTCACACAGAGACCCATAGACTACTCACACAAAGACCCACAGACTCACACAGAGAAAATTAGACTCACACAGAGAAAATTAGACTCACACAGAGACCCACTGACTCGCATAGAGACCCAATGACTCACACAGATACCCATAAACTCACACAGAGACCCATAGACTACTCACACAGAGACCCACAGACTCGCACAGAGAAAATTAGACTCACACAGAGACACACTGACTCACACAGAGACCCACAGACTCACACAGAGACCCATAGACTACTCACACAGAGACCCATAGACTCACCACACAGAGACCCATAGACTACTCACACAGAGATCCACAGACTAGCACAGTGAATATTAGACTCACACAGAGAAAATTAGACTCACACAGAGAAAAATAGACTCACACAGAGACCCATTGACTCGCACAGATACCCATAGACTCAAAGACCCATAGACTACTCACACAAAGTCCCACAAACTCACACAGAGACCCATAGACTACTCACACAGACACCCATAGACTACTCACACAGAGACCCATAGACTACTCACACAGAGACCCATAGACTACTCACACAGAGACCCACAGACTCGCACAGAGAAAATTAGACTCACACAGAGACACACTGACTCACACAGAGACCCACAGACTCACACAGAGACCCATAGACTACTCACACAGAGACCCATAGACTCACCACACAGAGACCCATAGACTACTCACACAGAGATCCACAGACTAGCACAGCGAATATTAGACTCACACAGAGAAAATTAGACTCACACAGAGAAAAATAGACTCACACAGAGACCCATTGACTCGCACAGATACCCATAGACTCAAAGACCCATAGACTACTCACACAGACACCCATAGACTACTCACACAGAGACCCATAGACTACTCACACAAAGACCCATAGACTACTCACACAGAAACCCATAGACTACTCACACAGAGACCCATAGACTACTCACACAAAGACCCATAGACTACTCACACAGAGACCCATATACTCACCACACAGAGACCCATAGACTACTCACACAGAGACCCATAGACTACTCACACAAAGTCCCACAGACTACTCACACAGAGACCCACAGACTACTCACACAGAGACCCACAGACTACTCACACAGAGACCCACAGACTACTCACACAGAGACCCATAGACTACTCACACAGAGACCCATAGACTCACACAGAGGCCCACAGACTCGCACAGAGACCCACAGACTACTCACACAGAGACCCATAGACTACTCACACAAAGACCCACAGACTCACACAGAGAAAATTAGACTCACACAGAGAAAATTAGACTCACACAGAGACCCACTGACTCGCATAGAGACCCAATGACTCACACAGATACCCATAAACTCACACAGAGACCCATAGACTACTCACACAGAGACCCACAGACTCGCACAGAGAAAATTAGACTCACACAGAGACACACTGACTGACACAGAGACCCACAGACTCACACAGAGACCCATAGACTACTCACACAGAGACCCATAGACTCACCGCACAGAGACCCATAGACTACTCACACAGAGATCCACAGACTAGCACAGAGAATATTAGACTCACACAGAGAAAATTAGACTCACACAAAGAAAAATAGACTCACACAGAGACCCATTGACTCGCACAGATACCCATAGACTCAAAGACCCATAGACTACTCACACAAAGTCCCACAAACTCACACAGAGACCCATAGACTACTCACACAGACACCCATAGACTACTCACACAGAGACCCATAGACTACTCACAGAGAGACCCATAGACTACTCACACAGAGACCCATAGACTACTCACACAGAGACCCATAGACTACTCACACAGAGATCCATAGACTACTCACACAAAGACCCATAGACTACTCACACAGAGACCCATAGACTCACCACACAGAGACCCATAGACTACTCACACAGAGACCCATAGACTACTCACACAGAGACCCATATACTCACCACACAGAGACCCATAGACTACTCACACAGAGATCCACAGACTAGCACAGCGAATATTAGACTCACACAGAGAAAATTAGACTCACACAGAGAAAAATAGACTCACACAGAGACCCATTGACTCGCACAGATACCCATAGACTCAAAGACCCATAGACTACTCACACAGACACCCATAGACTACTCACACAGAGACCCATAGACTACTCACACAAAGACCCATAGACTACTCACACAGAAACCCATAGACTACTCACACAGAGACCCATAGACTACTCACACAAAGACCCATAGACTACTCACACAGAGACCCATATACTCACCACACAGAGACCCATAGACTACTCACACAGAGACCCATAGACTACTCACACAAAGTCCCACAGACTACTCACACAGAGACCCACAGACTACTCACACAGAGACCCACAGACTACTCACACAGAGACCCACAGACTACTCACACAGAGACCCATAGACTACTCACACAGAGACCCATAGACTCACACAGAGGCCCACAGACTCGCACAGAGACCCACAGACTACTCACACAGAGACCCATAGACTACTCACACAAAGACCCACAGACTCACACAGAGAAAATTAGACTCACACAGAGAAAATTAGACTCACACAGAGACCCACTGACTCGCATAGAGACCCAATGACTCACACAGATACCCATAAACTCACACAGAGACCCATAGACTACTCACACAGAGACCCACAGACTCGCACAGAGAAAATTAGACTCACACAGAGACACACTGACTGACACAGAGACCCACAGACTCACACAGAGACCCATAGACTACTCACACAGAGACCCATAGACTCACCGCACAGAGACCCATAGACTACTCACACAGAGATCCACAGACTAGCACAGAGAATATTAGACTCACACAGAGAAAATTAGACTCACACAAAGAAAAATAGACTCACACAGAGACCCATTGACTCGCACAGATACCCATAGACTCAAAGACCCATAGACTACTCACACAAAGTCCCACAAACTCACACAGAGACCCATAGACTACTCACACAGACACCCATAGACTACTCACACAGAGACCCATAGACTACTCACAGAGAGACCCATAGACTACTCACACAGAGACCCATAGACTACTCACACAGAGACCCATAGACTACTCACACAGAGATCCATAGACTACTCACACAAAGACCCATAGACTACTCACACAGAGACCCATAGACTCACCACACAGAGACCCATAGACTACTCACACAGAGACCCATAGACTACTCACACAGAGACCCATATACTCACCACACAGAGACCCATAGACTACTCACACAGAGACCCATAGACTACTCACACAAAGTCCCACAGACTACTCACACAGAGACCCACAGACTACTCACACAGAGACCCACAGACTACTCACACAGAGACCCACAGACTACTCACACAGAGACCCATAGACTACTCACACAGAGACCCATAGACTCACACAGAGACCCACAGACTCGCACAGAGACCCACAGACTACTCACACAGAGACCCATAGACTACTCACACAAAGACCCACAGACTCACACAGAGAAAATTAGACTCACACAGAGAAAATTAGACTCACACAGAGACCCACTGACTCGCATAGAGACCCAATAACTCACACAGATACCCATAAACTCACACAGAGACCCATAGACTACTCACACAGAGAACCACAGACTCGCACAGAGAAAATTAGACACACAGAGACACACTGACTCACATAGAGACCCATTGACTCACACAGAGACACATAGACTACTCATACAAAGTCCCATAAACTCACACAGAGACCCATAGACTACTCACACAGAGACCCACAGACTCACACAGAGACCCATAGACTACTCACACAGAGACCCATAGACTCACCACACAGAGACCCATAGACTACTCACACAGAGATCCACAGACTAGCACAGAGAATATTAGACTCACACAGAGAAAATTAGACTCACACAGAGAAAAATAGACTCACACAGAGACCCATTGACTCGCACAGATACCCATAGACTCAAAGATCCATAGACTACTCACACAAAGTCCCACAAACTCACACAGAGACCCATAGACTACTCACACAGACACCCATAGACTACTCACACAGAGACCCATAGACTACTCACACAGAGACCCATAGACTACTCACACAGAGACCCATAGACTACTCACACAGAGACCCATAGACTACTCACACAAAGACCCATAGACTACTCACACAGAAACCCATAGACTCACCACACAGAGACCCATAGACTACTCACACAGAGATCCACAGACTAGCACAGCGAATATTAGACTCACACAGAGAAAATTAGACTCACACAGAGAAAAATAGACTCACACAGAGACCCATTGACTCGCACAGATACCCATAGACTCAAAGACCCATAGACTACTCACACAAAGTCCCACAAACTCACACAGAGACCCATAGACTACTCACACAGACACCCATAGACTACTCACACAGAGACCCATAGACTACTCACACAGAGACCCATAGACTACTCACACAGACACCCATAGACTACTCACACAGAGACCCATAGACTATTCACACAAAGACCCATAGACTACTCACACAGAAACCCATAGACTACTCACACAGAGACCCATAGACTACTCACACAAAGACCCATAGACTACTCACACAGAGACCCATATACTCACCACACAGAGACCCATAGACTACTCACACAGAGACCCATAGACTACTCACACAAAGTCCCACAGACTACTCACACAGAGACCCACAGACTACTCACACAGAGACCCACAGACTACTCACACAGAGACCCACAGACTACTCACACAGAGACCCATAGACTACTCACACAGAGACCCATAGACTCACACAGAGACCCACAGACTCGCACAGAGACCCACAGACTACTCACACAGAGACCCATAGACTACTCACACAAAGACCCACAGACTCACACAGAGAAAATTAGACTCACACAGAGAAAATTAGACTCACACAGAGACCCACTGACTCGCATAGAGACCCAATGACTCACACAGATACCCATAAACTCACACAGAGACCCATAGACTACTCACACAGAGACCCACAGACTCGCACAGAGAAAATTAGACTCACACAGAGACACACTGACTGACACAGAGACCCACAGACTCACACAGAGACCCATAGACTACTCACACAGAGACCCATAGACTCACCGCACAGAGACCCATAGACTACTCACACAGAGATCCACAGACTAGCACAGAGAATATTAGACTCACACAGAGAAAATTAGACTCACACAAAGAAAAATAGACTCACACAGAGACCCATTGACTCGCACAGATACCCATAGACTCAAAGACCCATAGACTACTCACACAAAGTCCCACAAACTCACACAGAGACCCATAGACTACTCACACAGACACCCATAGACTACTCACACAGAGACCCATAGACTACTCACAGAGAGACCCATAGACTACTCACACAGAGACCCATAGACTACTCACACAGAGACCCATAGACTACTCACACAGAGATCCATAGACTACTCACACAAAGACCCATAGACTACTCACACAGAGACCCATAGACTCCCCACACAGAGACCCATAGACTACTCACACAGAGACCCATAGACTACTCACACAGAGACCCATATACTCACCACACAGAGACCCATAGACTACTCACACAGAGACCCATAGACTACTCACACAAAGTCCCACAGACTACTCACACAGAGACCCACAGACTACTCACACAGAGACCCACAGACTACTCACACAGAGACCCACAGACTACTCACACAGAGACCCATAGACTACTCACACAGAGACCCATAGACTCACACAGAGACCCACAGACTCGCACAGAGACCCACAGACTACTCACACAGAGACCCATAGACTACTCACACAAAGACCCACAGACTCACACAGAGAAAATTAGACTCACACAGAGAAAATTAGACTCACACAGAGACCCACTGACTCGCATAGAGACCCAATGACTCACACAGATACCCATAAACTCACACAGAGACCCATAGACTACTCACACAGAGAACCACAGACTCGCACAGAGAAAATTAGACACACAGAGACACACTGACTCACATAGAGACCCATTGACTCACACAGAGACCCATAGACTACTCATACAAAGTCCCATAAACTCACACAGAGACCCATAGACTACTCACACAGAGACCCACAGACTCACACAGAGACCCATAGACTACTCACACAGAGACCCATAGACTCACCACACAGAGACCCATAGACTACTCACACAGAGATCCACAGACTAGCACAGAGAATATTAGACTCACACAGAGAAAATTAGACTCACACAGAGAAAAATAGACTCACACAGAGACCCATTGACTCGCACAGATACCCATAGACTCAAAGATCCATAGACTACTCACACAAAGTCCCACAAACTCACACAGAGACCCATAGACTACTCACACAGACACCCATAGACTACTCACACAGAGACCCATAGACTACTCACACAGAGACCCATAGACTACTCACACAGAGACCCATAGACTACTCACACAGAGACCCATAGACTACTCACACAAAGACCCATAGACTACTCACACAGAAACCCATAGACTACTCACACAGAGACCCATAGACTACTCACACAGAGACCCATAGACTACTCACACAGAGACCCATAGACTACTCACACAAAGTCCCACAGACTACTCACACAGAGACCCACAGACTACTCACACAGAGACCCACAGACTACTCACACAGAGACCCACAGACTACTCACACAGAGACCCACAGACTACTCACACAGAGACCCATAGACTACTCACACAGAGACCCATAGACTCACACAGAGACCCACAGACTCGCACAGAGACCCACAGACTACTCACACAGAGACCCATAGACTACTCACACAAAGACCCACAGACTCACACAGAGAAAATTAGACTCACACAGAGAAAATTAGACTCACACAGAGACCCACTGACTCGCATAGAGACCCAATGACTCACACAGATACCCATAAACTCACACAGAGACCCATAGACTACTCACACAGAGACCCACAGACTCGCACAGAGAAAATTAGACTCACACAGAGACACACTGACTCACACAGAGACCCACAGACTCACACAGAGACCCATAGACTACTCACACAGAGACCCATAGACTCACCACACAGAGACCCATAGACTACTCACACAGAGATCCACAGACTAGCACAGTGAATATTAGACTCACACAGAGAAAATTAGACTCACACAGAGAAAAATAGACTCACACAGAGACCCATTGACTCGCACAGATACCCATAGACTCAAAGACCCATAGACTACTCACACAAAGTCCCACAAACTCACACAGAGACCCATAGACTACTCACACAGACACCCATAGACTACTCACACAGAGACCCATAGACTACTCACACAGAGACCCATAGACTACTCACACAGACACCCATAGACTACTCACACAGAGACCCATAGACTACTCACACGGAGACCCATAGACTACTCACACAGAGATCCACAGACTCACACAGAGACTATTAGACTCACACAGAGACCCATAGACTCATCACCCAGACACCCACAGACTACTCACACAGAGACCATAGCCTACGCACACAGAGACCCACAGACTCGCACAGAGACCCACAGACTACTCACACAGAGACCCATAGACTACTCACACAGAGACCCACAGACTCGCACAGAGACCCATAGACTACTCAAACAAAGTCCCATAAACTCACACAGAGACCCATAGACTACTCACACAGAGACCCACAGACTCACACAGAGACCCATAGACTACTCACACAAAGTCCCACAGACTACTCACACAGAGACCCACAGACTACTCACACAGAGACCCACAGACTACTCACACAGAGACCCACAGACTACTCACACAGACACCCATAGACTACTCACACAGAGACCCATAGACTCGCACAGAGAAAATTAGACTCACACAGAGACACACTGACTGACACAGAGACCCACAGACTCACACAGAGACCCATAGACTACTCACACAGAGACCCATAGACTCACCACACAGAGACCCATAGACTACTCACACAGAGATCCACAGACTAGCACAGAGAATATTAGACTCACACGGAGAAAATTAGACTCACACAGAGAAAAATAGACTCACACAGAGACCCATTGACTCGCACAGATACCCATAGACTCAAAGACCCATAGACTACTCACACAAAGTCCCACAAACTCACACAGAGACCCATAGACTACTCACACAGACACCCATAGACTACTCACACAGAGACCCATAGACTACTCACACAGAGACCCATAGACTACTCACACAGAGACCCATAGACTACTCACACAGAGACCCATAGACTACTCACACAGAGATCCACAGACTAGCACAGAGAATATTAGACTCACACAGAGAAAATTAGACTCACACAGAGAAAAATAGACTCACACAGAGACCCATTGACTCGCACAGATACCCATAGACTCAAAGACCCATAGACTACTCACACAAAGTCCCACAAACTCACACAGAGACCCATAGACTACTCACACAGAGACCCATAGACTACTCACACAGAGACCCATAGACTACTCACACAGAGACCCATAGACTACTCACACAGAGACCCATAGACTACTCACACAGAGACCCATAGACTACTCACACAAAGACCCATAGACTACTCACACAGACACCCATAGACTACTCACACAGAGACCCATAGACTACTCACACAGAGACCCATATACTCACCACACAGAGACCCATAGACTACTCACACAGAGATCCACAGACTAGCACAGAGAATATTAGACTCACACAGAGAAAATTAGACTCACACAGAGAAAAATAGACTCACACAGAGACCCATTGACTCGCACAGATACCCATAGACTCAAAGACCCATAGACTACTCACACAAAGTCCCACAAACTCACACAGATACCCATAGACTGCTCACACAGACACCCATAGACTACTCACACAGAGACCCATAGACTACTCACACAGAGACCCATAGACTACTCACACAGAGACCCATAGACTACTCACACAGAGACCCATAGACTACTCACACAAAGACCCATAGACTACTCACACAGAAACCCACAGACTACTCACACAGAGACCCATAGACTACTCACACAGAGACCCACAGACTCGCACAGAGACCCATAGACTACTCAAACAAAGTCCCATAAACTCACACAGAGACCCATAGACTACTCACACAGAGACCCACAGACTCACACAGAGACCCATAGACTACTCACACAAAGTCCCACAGACTACTCACACAGAGACCCACAGACTACTCACACAGAGACCCACAGACTACTCACACAGAGACCCACAGACTACTCACACAGACACCCATAGACTACTCACACAGAGACCCATAGACTCGCACAGAGAAAATTAGACTCACACAGAGACACACTGACTGACACAGAGACCCACAGACTCACACAGAGACCCATAGACTACTCACACAGAGACCCATAGACTCACCACACAGAGACCCATAGACTACTCACACAGAGATCCACAGACTAGCACAGAGAATATTAGACTCACACGGAGAAAATTAGACTCACACAGAGAAAAATAGACTCACACAGAGACCCATTGACTCGCACAGATACCCATAGACTCAAAGACCCATAGACTACTCACACAAAGTCCCACAAACTCACACAGAGACCCATAGACTACTCACACAGACACCCATAGACTACTCACACAGAGACCCATAGACTACTCACACAGAGACCCATAGACTACTCACACAGAGACCCATAGACTACTCACACAGAGACCCATAGACTACTCACACAGAGATCCACAGACTAGCACAGAGAATATTAGACTCACACAGAGAAAATTAGACTCACACAGAGAAAAATAGACTCACACAGAGACCCATTGACTCGCACAGATACCCATAGACTCAAAGACCCATAGACTACTCACACAAAGTCCCACAAACTCACACAGAGACCCATAGACTACTCACACAGAGACCCATAGACTACTCACACAGAGACCCATAGACTACTCACACAGAGACCCATAGACTACTCACACAGAGACCCATAGACTACTCACACAGAGACCCATAGACTACTCACACAAAGACCCATAGACTACTCACACAGACACCCATAGACTACTCACACAGAGACCCATAGACTACTCACACAGAGACCCATATACTCACCACACAGAGACCCATAGACTACTCACACAGAGATCCACAGACTAGCACAGAGAATATTAGACTCACACAGAGAAAATTAGACTCACACAGAGAAAAATAGACTCACACAGAGACCCATTGACTCGCACAGATACCCATAGACTCAAAGACCCATAGACTACTCACACAAAGTCCCACAAACTCACACAGATACCCATAGACTGCTCACACAGACACCCATAGACTACTCACACAGAGACCCATAGACTATTCACACAGAGACCCATAGACTACTCACACAGAGACCCATAGACTACTCACACAGAGACCCATATACTCACCACACAGAGACCCATAGACTACTCACACAGAGACCCATAGACTACTCACACAAAGTCCCACAGACTACTCACACAGAGACCCATAGACTACTCACACAGAGACCCATAGACTCACACAGAGACCCACAGACTCGCACAGAGACCCACAGACTACTCACACAGAGACCCATAGACTACTCACACAAAGACCCACAGACTCACACAGAGAAAATTAGACTCACACAGAGAAAATTAGACTCACACAGAGACCCACTGACTCGCATAGAGACCCAATGACTCACACAGATACCCATAAACTCACACAGAGACCCACAGACTACTCACACAGAGACCCATAGACTACTCACACAGAGACCCACAGACTCGCACAGAGACCCATAGACTACTCAAACAAAGTCCCATAAACTCACACAGAGACCCATAGACTACTCACACAGAGACCCACAGACTCACACAGAGACCCATAGACTACTCACACAAAGTCCCACAGACTACTCACACAGAGACCCACAGACTACTCACACAGAGACCCACAGACTACTCACACAGAGACCCACAGACTACTCACACAGACACCCATAGACTACTCACACAGAGACCCATAGACTCGCACAGAGAAAATTAGACTCACACAGAGACACACTGACTGACACAGAGACCCACAGACTCACACAGAGACCCATAGACTACTCACACAGAGACCCATAGACTCACCACACAGAGACCCATAGACTACTCACACAGAGATCCACAGACTAGCACAGAGAATATTAGACTCACACGGAGAAAATTAGACTCACACAGAGAAAAATAGACTCACACAGAGACCCATTGACTCGCACAGATACCCATAGACTCAAAGACCCATAGACTACTCACACAAAGTCCCACAAACTCACACAGAGACCCATAGACTACTCACACAGACACCCATAGACTACTCACACAGAGACCCATAGACTACTCACACAGAGACCCATAGACTACTCACACAGAGACCCATAGACTACTCACACAGAGACCCATAGACTACTCACACAGAGATCCACAGACTAGCACAGAGAATATTAGACTCACACAGAGAAAATTAGACTCACACAGAGAAAAATAGACTCACACAGAGACCCATTGACTCGCACAGATACCCATAGACTCAAAGACCCATAGACTACTCACACAAAGTCCCACAAACTCACACAGAGACCCATAGACTACTCACACAGAGACCCATAGACTACTCACACAGAGACCCATAGACTACTCACACAGAGACCCATAGACTACTCACACAGAGACCCATAGACTACTCACACAGAGACCCATAGACTACTCACACAAAGACCCATAGACTACTCACACAGACACCCATAGACTACTCACACAGAGACCCATAGACTACTCACACAGAGACCCATATACTCACCACACAGAGACCCATAGACTACTCACACAGAGATCCACAGACTAGCACAGAGAATATTAGACTCACACAGAGAAAATTAGACTCACACAGAGAAAAATAGACTCACACAGAGACCCATTGACTCGCACAGATACCCATAGACTCAAAGACCCATAGACTACTCACACAAAGTCCCACAAACTCACACAGATACCCATAGACTGCTCACACAGACACCCATAGACTACTCACACAGAGACCCATAGACTACTCACACAGAGACCCATAGACTACTCACACAGAGACCCATAGACTACTCACACAGAGACCCATATACTCACCACACAGAGACCCATAGACTACTCACACAGAGACCCATAGACTACTCACACAAAGTCCCACAGACTACTCACACAGAGACCCATAGACTACTCACACAGAGACCCATAGACTCACACAGAGACCCACAGACTCGCACAGAGACCCACAGACTACTCACACAGAGACCCATAGACTACTCACACAAAGACCCACAGACTCACACAGAGAAAATTAGACTCACACAGAGAAAATTAGACTCACACAGAGACCCACTGACTCGCATAGAGACCCAATGACTCACACAGATACCCATAAACTCACACAGAGACCCACAGACTACTCACACAGAGACCCATAGACTACTCACACAGAGACCCACAGACTCGCACAGAGACCCATAGACTACTCAAACAAAGTCCCATAAACTCACACAGAGACCCATAGACTACTCACACAGAGACCCACAGACTCACACAGAGACCCATAGACTACTCACACAAAGTCCCACAGACTACTCACACAGAGACCCACAGACTACTCACACAGAGACCCACAGACTACTCACACAGAGACCCACAGACTACTCACACAGACACCCATAGACTACTCACACAGAGACCCATAGACTCGCACAGAGAAAATTAGACTCACACAGAGACACACTGACTGACACAGAGACCCACAGACTCACACAGAGACCCATAGACTACTCACACAGAGACCCATAGACTCACCACACAGAGACCCATAGACTACTCACACAGAGATCCACAGACTAGCACAGAGAATATTAGACTCACACGGAGAAAATTAGACTCACACAGAGAAAAATAGACTCACACAGAGACCCATTGACTCGCACAGATACCCATAGACTCAAAGACCCATAGACTACTCACACAAAGTCCCACAAACTCACACAGAGACCCATAGACTACTCACACAGACACCCATAGACTACTCACACAGAGACCCATAGACTACTCACACAGAGACCCATAGACTACTCACACAGAGACCCATAGACTACTCACACAGAGACCCATAGACTACTCACACAGAGACCCACAGACTACTCACACAGAGACCCATAGACTACTCACACAGAGACCCATAGACTCACACAGAGACCCACAGACTCGCACAGAGACCCACAGACTACTCACACAGAGACCCATAGACTACTCACACAGAGACCCATAGACTACTCACACAAAGTCCCACAGACTACTCACACAGAGACCCATAGACTACTCACACAGAGACCCATAGACTCACACAGAGACCCACAGACTCGCACAGAGACCCACAGACTACTCACACAGAGACCCATAGACTACTCACACAAAGTCCCACAGACTACTCACACAGAGACCCACAGACTACTCACACAGAGACCCACAGACTACTCACACAGAGACCCACAGACTACTCACACAGACACCCATAGACTACTCACACAGAGACCCATAGACTCGCACAGAGAAAATTAGACTCACACAGAGACACACTGACTGACACAGAGACCCACAGACTCACACAGAGACCCATAGACTACTCACACAGAGACCCATAGACTCACCACACAGAGACCCATAGACTACTCACACAGAGATCCACAGACTAGCACAGAGAATATTAGACTCACACGGAGAAAATTAGACTCACACAGAGAAAAATAGACTCACACAGAGACCCATTGACTCGCACAGATACCCATAGACTCAAAGACCCATAGACTACTCACACAAAGTCCCACAAACTCACACAGAGACCCATAGACTACTCACACAGAGACCCATAGACTACTCACACAGAGACCCATAGACTACTCACACAGAGACCCATAGACTACTCACACAGAGACCCATAGACTACTCACACAGAGACCCATAGACTACTCACACAAAGACCCATAGACTACTCACACAGACACCCATAGACTACTCACACAGAGACCCATAGACTACTCACACAGAGACCCATAGACTACTCACACAGAGACCCATAGACTACTCACACAGAGACCCATAGACTACTCACACAAAGACCCATAGACTACTCACACAGACACCCATAGACTACTCACACAGAGACCCATAGACTACTCACACAGAGACCCATATACTCACCACACAGAGACCCATAGACTACTCACACAGAGATCCACAGACTAGCACAGAGAATATTAGACTCACACAGAGAAAATTAGACTCACACAGAGAAAAATAGACTCACACAGAGACCCATTGACTCGCACAGATACCCATAGACTCAAAGACCCATAGACTACTCACACAAAGTCCCACAAACTCACACAGATACCCATAGACTACTCACACAGACACCCATAGACTACTCACACAGAGACCCATAGACTACTCACACAGAGACCCATAGACTACTCACACAGAGACCCATAGACTACTCACACAGAGACCCATAGACTACTCACACAAAGACCCATAGACTACTCACACAGAAACCCATAGACTACTCACACAGAGACCCATAGACTACTCACACAGAGACCCATAGACTACTCACACAGAGACCCATATACTCACCACACAGAGACCCATAGACTACTCACACAGAGACCCATAGACTACTCACACAAAGTCCCACAGACTACTCACACAGAGACCCATAGACTACTCACACAGAGACCCATAGACTCACACAGAGACCCACAGACTCGCACAGAGACCCACAGACTACTCACACAGAGACCCATAGACTACTCACACAAAGACCCACAGACTCACACAGAGAAAATTAGACTCACACAGAGAAAATTAGACTCACACAGAGACCCACTGACTCGCATAGGGAAAATTAGACTCACACAGAGACACACTGACTGACACAGAGACCCACAGACTCACACAGAGACCCATAGACTACTCACACAGAGACCCATAGACTCACCACACAGAGACCCATAGACTACTCACACAGAGATCCACAGACTAGCACAGAGAATATTAGACTCACACAGAGAAAATTAGACTCACACAGAGAAAAATAGACTCACACAGAGACCCATTGACTCGCACAGATACCCATAGACTCAAAGACCCATAGACTACTCACACAAAGTCCCACAAACTCACACAGAGACCCATAGACTACTCACACAGACACCCATAGACTACTCACACAGAGACCCATAGACTACTCACACAGAGACCCATAGACTACTCACACAGAGACCCATAGACTACTCACACAGAGACCCATAGACTACTCACACAGAGACCCATAGACTACTCACACAGAGACCCATAGACTACTCACACAGAGACCCATAGACTACTCACACAAAGACCCATAGACTACTCACACAGAGACCCATAGACTCACCACACAGAGACCCATAGACTACTCACACAGAGACCCATAGACTACTCACACAGAGACCCATATACTCACCACACAGAGAGCCATAGACTACTCACACAGAGACCCATAGACTACTCACACAAAGTCCCACAGACTACTCACACAGAGACCCACAGACTACTCACACAGAGACCCACAGACTACTCACACAGAGACCCACAGACTACTCACACAGAGACCCATAGACTACTCACACAGAGACCCATAGACTCACACAGACACCCACAGACTCGCACAGAGACCCACAGACTACTCACACAGAGACCCATAGACTACTCACACAAAGACCCACAGACTCACACAGAGAAAATTAGACTCACACAGAGAAAATTAGACTCACACAGAGACCCACTGACTCGCATAGAGACCCAATGACTCACACAGATACCCATAAACTCACACAGAGACCCATAGACTACTCACACAGAGAACCACAGACTCGCACAGAGAAAATTAGACTCACACAGAGACACACTGACTCACATAGAGACCCATTGACTCACACAGAGACCCATAGACTACTCACACAAAGTCCCATAAACTCACACAGAGACCCATAGACTACTCACACAGAGACCCACAGACTCACACAGAGACCCATAGACTACTCACACAGAGACCCATAGACTCACCACACAGAGACCCATAGACTACTCACACAGAGATCCACAGACTAGCACAGAGAATATTAGACTCACACAGAGAAAATTAGACTCACACAGAGAAAAATAGACTCACACAGAGACCCATTGACTCGCACAGATACCCATAGACTCAAAGACCCATAGACTACTCACACAAAGTCCCACAAACTCACACAGAGACCCATAGACTACTCACACAGACACCCATAGACTACTCACACAGAGACCCATAGACTACTCACACAGAGACCCATAGACTACTCACACAGACACCCATAGACTACTCACACAGAGACCCATAGACTACTCACACGGAGACCCATAGACTACTCACACAGAGATCCACAGACTCACACAGAGACTATTAGACTCACACAGAGACCCATAGACTCATCACACAGACACCCATAGACTACTCACACAGAGACCCATAGACTACTCACACAGAGACCCACAGACTCGCACAGAGACCCACAGACTACTCACACAGAGACCCATAGACTACTCACACAGAGACCCACAGACTCGCACAGAGACCCATAGACTACTCAAACAATGTCCCATAAACTCACACAGAGACCCATAGACTACTCACACAGAGACCCACAGACTCACACAGAGACCCATAGACTACTCACACAAAGTCCCACAGACTACTCACACAGAGACCCACAGACTACTCACACAGAGACCCACAGACTACTCACACAGAGACCCACAGACTACTCACACAGAGACCCACAGACTCACACAGAGAAAATTAGACTCACACAGAGAAAATTAGACTCACACAGAGACCCACTGACTCGCATAGAGACCCAATGACTCACACAGATACCCATAAACTCACACAGAGACCCATAGACTACTCACACAGAGACCCACAGACTCGCACAGAGGAAATTAGACTCACACAGAGACACAATGACTCACACAGAGACCCACAGACTCACACAGAGACCCATAGACTACTCACACAGAGTCCCATAGACTCACCACACAGAGACCCATAGACTACTCACACAGAGATCCACAGACTAGCACAGAGAATATTAGACTCACACAGAGAAAATTAGACTCACACAGAGAAAAATAGACTCACACAGAGACCCATTGACTCGCACAGATACCCATAGACTCAAAGACCCATAGACTACTCACACAAAGTCCCACAAACTCACACAGAGACCCATAGACTACTCACACAGACACCCATAGACTACTCACACAGAGACCCATAGACTACTCACACGGAGACCCATAGACTACTCACACAGAGATCCACAGACTCACACAGAGACTATTAGACTCACACAGAGACCCATAGACTCATCACACAGACACCCATAGACTACTCACACAGAGACACATAGACTACTCACACAGAGACCCACAGACTCGCACAGAGACCCACAGACTACTCACACAGAGACCCATAGACTACTCACACAGAGACTCACAGACTCGCACAGAGAAAATTAGACTCACACAGAGACACACTGACTCACATAGAGACCCATTGACTCACACAGAGACCCATAGACTACTCACACAAAGTCCCATAAACTCACACAGAGATCCATAGACTACTCACACAGAGACCCACAGACTCGCACAGAGAAAATTAGACTCACACAGAGACACACTGACTCACACAGAGACCCACAGACTCACACAGAGACCCATAGACTACTCACACAGAGGCCCATAGACTCACCACACAGAGACCCATAGACTACTCACACAGAGATCCACAGACTAGCACAGAGAATATTAGACTCACACAGAGAAAATTAGACTCACACAGAGAAAAATAGACTCACACAGAGACCCATTGACTCGCACAGATACCCATAGACTCAAAGACCCATAGACTACTCACACAAAGTCCCACAAACTCACACAGAGACCCATAGACTACTCACACAGACACCCATAGACTACTCACACAGAGACCCATAGACTACTCACACGGAGACCCATAGACTACTCACACAGAGATCCACAGACTCACACAGAGACTATTATACTCACACAGAGACCCATAGACTCATCACACAGACACCCATAGACTACTCACACAGAGACCCATAGACTACTCACACAGAGACCCACAGACTCGCACAGAGACCCACAGACTACTCACACAGAGACCCATAGACTACTCACACAGAGACCCACAGACTCACACAGAGAAAATTAGACTCACACAGAGACACACTGACTCACATAGAGACGCATTGACTCACACAGAGACCCATAGACTACTCACACAAAGTCCCACAAACTCACACAGAGACCCATAGACTACTCACACAGACACCCATAGACTACTCACACAGAGACCCATAGACTACTCACACGGAGACCCATAGACTACTCACACAGAGATCCACAGACTCACACAGAGACTATTAGACTCACACAGAGACCCATAGACTCATCACACAGACACCCATAGACTACTCACACAGAGACCCATAGACTACTCACACAGAGACCCACAGACTCGCACAGAGACCCACAGACTACTCACACAAAGACCCATAGACTACTCACACAGAGACCCACAGACTCACACAGAGACCCACAGACTCGCACAGAAACCCACAGACTACTCACACAGAGACCCATAGACTACTCACACAAAGACCCACAGACTCACACAGAGAAAATTAGACTCACACAGAGAAAAATTAGACTCACACAGAGACCCACTGACTCGCATAGAGACCCAATGACTCACACAGATACCCATAAACTCACACAGAGACCCACAGACTACTCACACAGAGACCCACAGACTACTCACACAGAGACCCATAGACTACTCACACAGAGACCCATAGACTCACACAGAGACCCACAGACTCGCACAGAGACCCACAGACTACTCACACAGAGACCCATAGACTACTCACACAAAGACCCACAGACTCACACAGAGAAAATTAGACTCACACAGAGAAAATTAGACTCACACAGAGACCCACTGACTCGCATAGAGACCCAATGACTCACACAGATACCCATAAACTCACACAGAGACCCATAGACTACTCACACAAAGACCCACAGACTCACACAGAGAAAATTAGACTCACACAGAGAAAATTAGACTCACACAGAGACCCACTGACTCGCATAGAGACCCAATGACTCACACAGATACCCATAAACTCACACAGAGACCCACAGACTACTCACACAGAGACCCATAGACTACTCACACAAAGACCCACAGACTCACACAGAGAAAATTAGACTCACACAGAGAAAATTAGACTCACACAGAGACCCACTGACTCGCATAGAGACCCAATGACTCACACAGATACCCGTAAACTCACACAGAGACCCATAGACTACTCACACAGAGACCCACAGACTCGCACAGAGAAAATTAGACTCACACAGAGACACAATGACTCACACAGAGACCCACAGACTCACACAGAGACCCATAGACTACTCACACAGAGACCCATAGACTCACCACACAGAGACCCATAGACTACTCACACAGAGATCCACAGACTAGCACAGAGAATATTAGACTCACACAGAGAAAATTAGACTCACACAGAGAAAAATAGACTCACACAGAGACCCATTGACTCGCACAGATACCCATAGACTCAAAGACCCATAGACTACTCACACAAAGTCCCACAAACTCACACAGAGACCCATAGACTACTCACACAGAGACCCATAGACTACTCACACAGAGACCCACAGACTACTCACACAGAGACCCATAGACTACTCACACAAAGACCCACAGACTCACACAGAGAAAATTAGACTCACACAGAGAAAATTAGACTCACACAGAGACCCACTGACTCGCATAGAGACCCAATGACTCACACAGATACCCATAAACTCACACAGAGACCCATAGACTACTCACACAAAGACCCACAGACTCACACAGAGAAAATTAGACTCACACAGAGAAAATTAGACTCACACAGAGACCCACTGACTCGCATAGAGACCCAATGACTCACACAGATACCCATAAACTCACACAGAGACCCACAGACTACTCACACAGAGACCCATAGACTACTCACACAAAGACCCACAGACTCACACAGAGAAAATTAGACTCACACAGAGAAAATTAGACTCACACAGAGACCCACTGACTCGCATAGAGACCCAATGACTCACACAGATACCCGTAAACTCACACAGAGACCCATAGACTACTCACACAGAGACCCACAGACTCGCACAGAGAAAATTAGACTCACACAGAGACACAATGACTCACACAGAGACCCACAGACTCACACAGAGACCCATAGACTACTCACACAGAGACCCATAGACTCACCACACAGAGACCCATAGACTACTCACACAGAGATCCACAGACTAGCACAGAGAATATTAGACTCACACAGAGAAAATTAGACTCACACAGAGAAAAATAGACTCACACAGAGACCCATTGACTCGCACAGATACCCATAGACTCAAAGACCCATAGACTACTCACACAAAGTCCCACAAACTCACACAGAGACCCATAGACTACTCACACAGAGACCCATAGACTACTCACACAGAGACCCACAGACTACTCACACAGAGACCCATAGACTACTCACACAGAGACCCATAGACTACTCACACAGAGACCCATATACTACTCACACAAAGACCCATAGACTACTCACACAGACACCCATAGACTACTCACACAGAGACCCATAGACTACTCACACAGAGACCCATATACTCACCACACAGAGACCCATATACTCACCACACAGAGACCCATAGACTACTCACACAGAGACCCATAGACTACTCACACAAAGTCCCACAGACTACTCACACAGAGACCCACAGACTACTCACACAGAGACCCACAGACTACTCACACAGAGACCCACAGACTACTCACACAGAGACCCATAGACTACTCACACAGAGACCCATAGACTCACACAGAGACCCACAGACTCGCATAGAGACCCATAGACTCACACAGATACCCGTAGAGTATCTTCTTTGGTTCTTTCGGTATTAAAGTCACCACCACCACGTAGAATGAGAATAATAAAATAATAAAATAAAACAATAAAATTCTCACGACGTTTCGGCCACGACACAAGCGGCCTTCTTCAGGTGAAAGGAACAAACCTGTCGGGACGACAGAGCTTCAATTAATGACGGAGCTTCAATAATGAAGCCCTTAGCACAGACTGACGTTGTGACACGTGGTGCACGTGGTGTCAGTGTGTGTGTCTGTGTGTGTGTCTGTCTGTGTGTCTGTGTGTGTGTCTGTGTGTTTCTGTGTGTCTGTCTGTGTGTCTGTGTGTGTGTCTGTCTGTGTGTGTGTCTGTCTGTCTGTGTGTCTGTGTGTCTGTGTGTGTGTCTGTGTGTCTGTCTGTGTGTCTGTGTGTGTCTGTGTGTCTATGTGTGTGTCTGTGTGTGTGTCTGTGTGTGTGTGTCTGTGTGTGTCTGTGTGTTTCTGTGTGTCTGTGTGTCTGTCTGTGTGTCTGTGTGTGTGTCTGTCTGTGTGTCTGTGTGTGTGTCTGTGTGTGTCTGTGTGTGTCTGTGTGTCTGTGTGTTTCTGTGTGTCTGTCTGTGTGTGTGTCTGTCTGTGTGTCTGTGTGTGTCTGTGTGTGTCTGTGTGTGTGTGTCTGTCTGTGTGTGTCTGTGTGTGTGTCTGTATGTCTGTGTCTGTGTGTGTGTGTCTGTGTGTGTGTCTGTGTGTGTGTGTCTGTGTGTGTGTCTGTGTGTCTGTGTGAAGAGCAGAGCGCGCGCGCAAATAAATAATTAATTAGAGGGACGCTTGACCTCGAGCCCAGTGGCGCAGAGAGTAATTAATTAATTATTGATCTATTCCACGCGCCATTGGCTTGTTGACACAAGGGCTTAGTAGGAGTAATTAACTCTAAACAGCCGTCAGTCAAACCATTACGTCATCCGCGCGGTTAAAGCGCGAGTGGGGGGATGACGTCATTGACCCCCCCCACACACAAATGGCGGGTGGGGGGGAGGGCATCGGCCCCCACCTCATGGGGAGTGGGGAGAGGGGCATTAGCCCCCACTCACTCACCCATCCACTCACCCCCTCACTCACCCACACACTCACCCATCCACTCAGCCACTCACTCACCAATCCCCTCACTCACCAATCCCCTCACTCACCCCCTCACCCACCCACCCCCTCACTCACCCCCTCACCAATCCCCTCACCAACCCACTCACTCACCAATCCACTCACCCACCCCCTCACTCACCCCCTCACTCACCCTCTCACCCCCTCACCCCCCTCACTCACCCACTCACTCACCCCCTCACCAATCCCGTCACAAACCCCCTCACTCACCCCCTCACTCACTCACCCCCTCACCCCCTCACTCACCCCCTCACTCACCCTCTCACCCCCTCACTCACCCACTCACTCACCCCCTCACCAATCCCGTCACAAACCCCCTCACTCACCCCCTCACTCACTCACCCCCTCACTCACTCACCCCCTCACTCACTCACCACTCACCCCCTCACCAATCCCCTCACTCACTCACCCCCTCACTCACTCACCCCCTCACTCACTCACCCACCCACCCACTCACCGTCGTGGTGTGTTTATAAACTAAACAATGTCCTCGTGTGGAGTGAGTGCAGGAGGTCCGACGTTCCGTGCCGCTAACACGGACAGGCGACTGCGCGCGGCTGTGATCACGTGACGCATCCGCAGGGCGGAAGAGTCTTCCGGAAGAGTCTTCCGGAAGAGGTCCCGCGCCACGCTTGAGACGGCCGGAAGAGTCTTCCGGAAGATGTCCCGCGCCACTGCTTGAGACGGCCGGAATAATCTTCCGGAAGATGTCCCGCGCCACGTTTGAGACAGGCCGGAAGAGTCTTCCGGAAGAGGTCCCGCGCCACGCTTGAGACCGACGGAAGAGTCTTCCGGAAGATGTCCCGCGCCACGCTTGAGACTGGCCGGAAGAGTCTTCCGGAAGATGTTCCGCGCCACGCGTGAGACGGCCGGAAGAGTCTTCCGGAAGATGTCCCGCGCCACGCGTGAGACGGCCGGAAGAGTCTTCCGGAAGATGTCCCGCGCCACGCGTGAGACGGCCGGAAGAATCTTCCGGAAGATTTTTCCGCGCCACGTTTGAGACGGCCGGAAGAGTCTTCCGGAAGATGTCCCGCGCCACGTTTGAGACGGCCGGAAGAGGCTTCCGGAAGAGGTCCCGCGCCACGCGTGAGACGGCCGGAAGAATCTTCCGGAAGATTTTTCCGCGCCACGTTTGAGACGGCCGGAAGAGTCTTCCGGAAGATGTCCCGCGCCACGTTTGAAACGGCCGGAAGAGTCTTCCGGAAGAGGTCCCGCGCCACGCGTGAGACGGCCGGAAGAATCTTCCGGAAGATGTCCCGGATTTTCTGTTTGCACAGTCACATAGTCACTTTAAGATGTTATACTGGTAGCAACGAAGTTGTAAACTGAGTGTACCAGCCTGCAATAGATTAATGTGTCCGTCCGTCCGTCCCCTTTCAATACTTTAACGAAGTGAAATCTCGTGTGACTGTCATCCTTTGTTTAACCACGTGAGTGACGTCATTGAGAGTCACTCTCTTGTCACTGTCATCCTTTGTTTAACCACGTGAGTGACGTCAATGAGAGTCACTCTTTTGTCACTGACATCCTTTATTTAACCGTGTGAGTGACGTCATTGAGAGTCACTCTCTTGTCACTGACATCCTTTGTTTAACCACGTGAGTGACGTCATTGAGAGTCACTCTCTTGTCACTGTCATCCTTTGTGTAACCACGTGAGTGACGTCATTGAGAGTCACTCTCTTGTCACTGACATCCTTTGTTTAACCACGTGAGTGACGTCATTGAGAGTCACTCTCTTGTCACTGACATCCTTTGTTTAACCACGTGAGTGACGTCATTAAGAGTCACTCTCTTGTCACTGTCATCCTTTGTTTAACTACGTGAGTGACGTCATTGAGAGTCACTCTCTTGTCACTGACATCCTTTATACTGGTAGGAAGGAAGATTGTAAACTGAGTATGCCAGCCTGCAATAGATTAATGTGTCCGTCCGTCCGTCCCCTTTCAATACTTTAACGAAGTGAAATCTCGTGCTGTTGGGGTGTAAAATCAGCAATAGACAGCGCAGAGACTTGACAAAATTCCAATGTTCCTACCAGCCCACCCTGCAGGGACCTGTTCTCGTTCGTGTTTTTGTTTTTTTGTGTTTGCTGCGGTTGCACCCGATTCAAGAGCCGAATGTCTCACAGGGTGGCTGCTACCCACCAAATGAATGGAACTCAAAACCGAACGAGGGGAATCCCGACAGCAGGGCTACGTGGCTGCCGCCTCGTGGACGGCCTGAGTACCGCGCGTGAATTCCCTCGCCCCTCGCACCGGCCAAGTCCCCCGGCGGCAGCGGCGGCGGCTTCCCCAACAGCCACGAGCCGCGTTGCCGAGGTCGCTCTGAGCCAGAGCGGCGCTCCAGCTGCATTCTGGGCGATGTTGTCGGAGCCCTCAACGCAGCCGGGCAAAAATTGACCTGCAAGAACAGAACAGCCCGTTGCAATGATATACACAGAATGTAAACCTTTGACTCGAAGCTTTTGTGTGACCGCAGGAAACATTCACATTCTTTGGTTTATATATTCTTAGTTCTTTCGGTAGAGTCACCACGTTGAAGGGAAACAACAAAATAATAAAATATATATAAAACAATAAAATAAATTCTCACGACGTTTCGACCGTAACACAAACGGTCGTCTTCAGGTGTGTTGGTTTGCATAAATTTATTTTAAACGGCGCATTTATTTATTTATAAAAACGTTAGCGTCAAGCGCAGCGATTTGGCAGTTTGCCCTGGACTAGTCCATCTATATTCTGAAAAGAGGAGGGGGGAGACGAATTCTTTTTTATAATGTATGCTGTCTGAAAGCCACTGTAAGCGTGAACAATCAATTAAGAACTGAAATGGTTTATCAAATCTTTCCAATGATTGCTAAGATAGAATCCATCTTCTCGGTTGAAATTGTCTCACCATTTCAGTTCTTAATTGATTGTTCACGCTTACAGTGGCTTTCAGACAGCATACATTATAAAAAAATTTCGTCTCCCCCCTCCTCTTTTCAAAAAATAGATGGACTAGTCCTGGGCAAACTGCCAAATCGCTGCGCGTGGCGCTAACGTTTTTATAAATAAATAAATCCACCGTATAAAAATAAATTTATGCAAACCAACACACCTGAAGACGACCGTTTGAGTTATGGTCGAAACGTCGTGAGAATTTTTTATTATTGTTTTATATATATTTTATTATTTTATTGTTTCCCTTCAACGTGACTTTACCGAAAGAACTATGAATATGAATTACTGCAGTCACGAAAGCTTTAAATCAAAAAAATTATTTGGTTTCTTTTGGTAAAGTCACGTAGATGGAAACTGTTAATGTTTTTTTTCTTCACTTTATTTTTTTTCTATCTGTGTGACTTTGTGATAATAAGAATGTAGTTGAATTAACGCTTAGGAGGCTTTCACGACCAATATCATCCACAACAGAGGTGTTTTTGGGGGGTTAGATCACGTAAATATAGAAATGTGTCGCTAAACCCACCACCACCCGACACAGCCAACCAGTAAGGGTGGTCACGTAAACAGAACGTGGCCAATTCGTGTATAGTACAGCACTAGTGCGTAGTGTATAGTGTAGTGTATAGTGTAGTGTATAGTGTATAGTAGTGTATAGTAGTGTATAGTGTAGTGTTTAGTAGTGTATAGTGTAGTGTATAGTGTAGTGTATAGTGTAGTGTATAGCATAGTGTATAGTAGTGTAGTGTAGAGTATATTGTAGTGTATAGTGTAGTGTATAGCATAGTGTATAGTAGTGTATAGTGTAGTGTATAGTAGTGTATAGAGTAGTGTATAGTGTAGTGTATAGTAGTGTATAGTGTAGTGTATAGTAGTGTAGTGTATAGTGTAGTGTATAGTAGTGTATAGTGTAGTGTATAGTAGTATATAGTGTAGTGTATAGTGTAGTGTATAGTGTAGTGTATAGTAGTGTAGTGTATAGTGTAGTGTATAGTGTAGTGTATAGTAGTGTATAGTGTAGTGTATAGTAGTGTAGTGTATAGTGTAGTGTATAGTAGTGTATAGTGAAGTGTATAGTAGTGTATAGTGTAGTGTATAGTGTAGTGTATAGTAGTGTAGTGTATAGTGTAGTGTATAGTAGTGTATAGTGTAGTGTATAGTAGTATATAGTGTAGTGTATAGTGTAGTGTATAGTGTAGTGTATAGTAGTGTAGTGTATAGTGTAGTGTATAGTGTAGTGTATAGTAGTGTATAGTGTAGTGTATAGTAGTGTAGTGTATAGTGTAGTGTATAGTAGTGTATAGTGAAGTGTATAGTAGTGTATAGTGTAGTGTATAGTGTAGTGTATAGTAGTGTAGTGTATAGTGTAGTGTATAGTAGTGTATAGTGTAGTGTATAGTAGTGTATAGTGTAGTGTATAGTGTAGTGTATAGTGTAGTGTATAGTGTAGTGTATAGTGTAGTGTATAGTAGTGTAGTGTATAGTGTAGTGTATAGTGTAGTGTATAGTGTAGTGTATAGTGTAGTGTATAGTAGTGTAGTGTATAGTGTAGTGTATAGTGTAGTGTATAGTAGTGTAGTGTATAGTAGTGTATAGTGTAGTGTATAGTAATGTATAGTGTATAATGTAGTGTATAGTGTAGTGTATAGTGCAGTGTATAGTGTAGTGTATAGTGCAGTGTATAGTGTAGTGTATAGTGTAGTGTATAGTGTAGTGTATAGTGTAGTATATAGTGTAGTGTATAGTAATGTATAGTGTATAATGTAGTGTATAGTGTAGTGTATAGTGCAGTGTATAGTGTAGTGTATAGTGTAGTGTATAGTGTAGTGTATAGTAATGTATAGTGTATAATGTAGTGTATAGTGTAGTGTATAGTAATGTATAGTGTATTGTATAGTGTAGTGTATAGTGTAGTGTATAGTGCAGTGCATAGTGTAGTGTATAGTGCAGTGTATAGTGTAGTGTATAGTGCAGTGTATAGTGTAGTGTATAGTGTAGTGTATAGTGTAGTGTATAGTGTAGTGTATAGTGTAGTATATAGTGTAGTGTATAGTAATGTATAGTGTATTGTATAGTGTAGTGTATAGTAGTGCAGTGTATAGTGTAGTGTATAGTGTAGTGTACTAGTACAGCACACCGGTTGTGTGTTGGAGAGCCAAGCCACAACATTTATAATCTTGAAGTTTCACCAGAAATCACAACCAGCTTCATCAGGTGACAGCCAGATTTGGTGAAATATGCCAATTTTATTTTTGAGTCACCACACGCCAAGGCTATTTATTCAGTCAACAGAGGAGCTGCTCAGTGAGCTCCCGGCCAAAAGCATTCAGGCTCATCAGACCATTGCCCTGACACCAGTGTTGACTTGGTCGCTGTCAATAAATATGATGGCAAGCCTTAATATGACTGCTGCTTATACTGAAAAAAGTATAACTTCTCAGTTTTCAAAGCATAGGCGATGTGTGTGCGTCTTTTTTTGTCACCGTAAATCTAATATTGCATCTTCTTTGGTTCTTTCGGTAAAGTCACGTAGAATGAGAATAAAATAATAAATTGATCAAATAAAATAACACAATAATAATATTCTCACGACGTTTCGGCCACAACACAAGCGGCCTTCATCAGGTGAAGGGACGAGACTGTCTGGTAGGACAGCGCTGGAGTGAAAGAGCCACGTTCAGATCACGACCTTTAAGCTGTGTGAGAGGAAACAAAGCGCCTTGACAAAGGAATTAGCATATAATTTAGCATTGAAATGGCTGAATGATTAGCTTGTGACTGGTCACAGAAATAGCTATGTTAAAAGTTAAAGCATACACATCCGCAGAGGCACCCCTTGATAAAGGAATTAGCATAGAATTTAGCATTGAAATAGCTAAGTTAAAGCATACACATCCGCAGAGGCACCCCTTGACAAAGGAATTAGCATAGAATTTAGCATTGAAATAGCTGAGTGAATAGCTTGTAACTGGTCACAGAAATAGCTACGTTAAAGTCAGAGCATACACATTCACCGAGGCACTTAGTACAAATCAAACAGGATAATTTAGCATTGAAATAACTAGGCGAATTTAGCATTGAAATAACTGAGTGATTAGCTAGTGACTGGTCACAGAAATGACTATGTTGAAGTCAAGGCCTACACATCTGAGCTATTCACAGTACTATATATTCACAGTACTATATAGTGAACCAATAAAAAAACCCTAAAATATAAATTACCTTAATGTTATCAATAAACTCTATATTCTCCAATCAGCTAAGCTACCAACAATAAGTCGTTATATATCACAATGCTATACGTGACTTTACCGAAAGAACGAAAGAAGAAGTGATGTTAGGACAAAGTGCGTGTGTGTTTTGGAAGTAACCTGTACAGAGAACTCAGGTGAGACCCGTTGTTCTTGTGATACAGGTCAAAGGGTACTTTTGTGTTTCACGAAGCGTCTGCCTCTCTAGCAACTCATTGTCTTTGAAATAGGGAGCACGCTCGGATCATTCATCAGTTACAAGGCATACCACTTGAAATTTACACGTATAGGAGGAGGTACATTCTCTACAACACGAATTGTAGTTTTGTCTTACGTGTTGACGTAGATTTTGTCTAACTAGGACTAGAAATGCTCCTTGCTGATTCACGTCTGGATGTTCGTAACCATCGGTTGAAGCAAACCCCACTGCTGTTGTTGAGACGCTGTGCACCATTTAATGGTCCAACACATTGACGGCCTTCAGGCCAGGAAAGTCACAACATTTGCACACGAAGGACGCATTCACGCAAGTACCCCGTGCTCCGTTTTGAAGTTTTAAAATGAAACATCTTTGAATTGTGTTGTGCTTTGAATTAGATTATTTTATTTCCTCATTAAAAGCTTGTATCAATTTACATCTGGAAGACTTCATTGAAAAGTACATTTCGTGTGAATTTTCTCTCGTCATTAAGTAGATGGCCTTGCCGGGGGTTCGGTTCAATGCGGACACAAACAGTGTACACATACAGTGTACACACACAGTGTACACACACACAGTGTACACACACACAGTATACACACAGTGCACACACACACAGTGTGCACACACAGTGTGCACACTGTGTGTGTGTACACTGTGTGTGTACACTGTGTGTGTACATACAGTGTACACACAGTGACACAGTGACGCACACACACAGTGACAGTGTACACACACAGTGACACACACACAGTGACACAACAACAACCGCCATTCGCTACTAAGTGGCGGTGACGTCACCACGACGCTTGTGCCAAGCACAGTGTATACACACAGTGTACACACAGTGTATACACAGTGTACACACAGTGTACACACAGTGTACACACACAGGGTATACACAGTATACACACACAGTGTACACACGGTGTACATACAGTGTATACACCCAGTGTACACAGGGTACACACTGTATATATACACACACAGTGTACACACAGTGACACACAAGGTATACACAGTGTACACACACAGTGTATACAGTGTACACACACACAGTGTACACACACACAGTGTACACACACAATGTACACACACAATGTACACACACACAGTGTACACACACACAGTGTACACATACGCAGTGTACACACACACAGTGTGCACACACTGTACACACACAGTGTACACATATGCAGTGTACACACACACAGTGTATACACATAGTGTACACACAGCGTACACACGGTGTACACACACAGTGTATACACATAGTGTACACACACAGTGTACACACACAGTGTATACACAATGTACACAATGTACACACACAGTGTGCACACACAGTGTACACACACACAGTGTACACACACAATTTATACACACAGTGTACACATACGCAGTGTACACACACACAGTGTATACACATAGTGTACACACACACAGCGTACACACATAGGGTACACACACAGTGTACACACACACAGTGTACACACACACAGTGTACACACACACAGTGTACACACACAGTGTACACACACACAGGGTATACACAGTATACACACAGTGTACACACGGTGTACATACAGTGTATACACCCAGTGTACACAGGGTACACACTGTATATATACACACACACAGTGTACACACAGTGACACACAGGGTATACACAGTGTACACACACAGTGTATACAGTGTACACACACACAGTGTACACACACACAGTGTACACACACAATGTACACACACAGTGTACACACACACAGTGTACACATACGCAGTGTACACACACACAGTGTACACACACTGTACACACACAGTGTACACATACGCAGTGTACACACACACAGTGTATACACATAGTGTACACACACACAGCGTACACACGGTGTACACACACACAGTGTATACACATAGTGTACACACACTGTACACACACAGTGTACACACACAATTTATACACACAGTGTACACATACGCAGTGTACACACACACACAGTGTATACACATAGTGTACACACACACAGCGTACACACATAGGGTACACACACAGTGTACACACAGTGTACACACACAGTGTACACACAGTGACACACACACAGTGTATACACACAGTGTACACAAACAGTGTACACACACACAGTGTACACATAGACACCTGGGAGCCAGAAATCTTTCTGATGGGTCAAATACTCATTTCACTCATTAAAATGCAAATCAATTTATAACATTTTTGACATGCGTTTCTCTGGATTTTTGTTGTTATTCTGTCTCTCACTGTTCAAATAAATCTACCATTAAAATTATAGACTGATCATTTCTTTGTCAGTGGGCAAACGTACAAAATCAGCAGGGGATCAAAATATCTATTTTTATTATTTTATTGTTTCCATTCTACGTGGTGGTGACTTTACCGAAATAACCAAGAAGATGAATCCCTGCAGTCACGAAAGCTTTAAATCGAAATTTGAATTGCAAGTGCTTTGAGTGTGTGCACGTGCCGTGTGGAAAAAAATGTACGATATGCTTATGGTGGATATGATTAGGTAATATCGTAGTGTCGCCATATCGCGATAACTTTCGGAGTTGTACAATTCTGCAAGAGCGTTCCCAACTTTGATCGCGTTGTGTGAACGTCATCATTTGGAACGAACCAACTTACCGCTTTAAATAGGGGGGGGGGGTCGCAGACGCGGTAATATTTTTTAAAATATATAAATATATACATCTTCAACAGCAATACAATGACGGAGCGACCGTGACCATCATAGTAGATCATTCAGCATATATTGTTCGAGTAAATACGATTCAAATTATGTGATGGAAGTGCAAGTATAAGATTGATAGTTTGAGCGTCAACCCTTGGCTGGGAGTGGTAGCTCCCAAGTGCCAATGGCTGACGCCTCAAGCCCGGCTCCCAGGACGCTTCTAAACTGTTCGGAACATAACGACTCCCCACCCTAAACTCTAAACTTGCACGAACAATTCCTCTCGCCCCTTAAAACTCTGAGCAGGATTGAACTCACGCGAACTGGTAAGTGGGTGTTTTGGTTTTAAAATTTTGACGAAAAAAAAAATCCGGTGTTGTGTGACCCCCGTTGCGGCGGTGACACCGCAGGCTGTGGTTGCTCCCCGCCGGGGAAGGCGTCTCCTTCTCGGTAGGCAATCCAGGCCATTCAGGCCCTCCCTGGCGTCTCGGGCCTAGTCTGTCACAAAGAAAATAAACATTTATACATGCTTTGTGGAACTGTTTTCACAGTAAGATACACAGGCAGCAGTCGTAAGAAGAAAGGCTGAAATACAATCGTCAGTAACAGAGGCGTTATGAAAAAGGCCCATTGCCCGATTATGCACCA
Source organism: Petromyzon marinus (assembly GCF_048934315.1). Lineage (NCBI taxonomy): Eukaryota > Metazoa > Chordata > Hyperoartia > Petromyzontiformes > Petromyzontidae > Petromyzon > Petromyzon marinus. Next base: position 1,420,940 of record NW_027423012.1, read on the forward strand.
CAGAATTTACTTTTAAGGGCAGTGTTATTGGTAAATATGTAGGGGGTTTTTTCTCTCGTGATATACCCGTCTTTGTGTTTGTCCTCATGCTTTGGGTTTCGGGCTGTTCCACGCGAGTTTGAAGCCTTTGGTTAAACGAGGTAACACAACCACGGGTCAAGTTATCTCTTGATGCATCACAGCTGTCATAACCCGTACGGTTTACCCCGTATTCTTGTACAGAGACATTGAGTTTTCACGCCCATACGGGGTACAGCCGTTTCAATACGGGCAAAAAAACATGCTTTGGTAACAGTATTGTCTATTTGTGTTTCTACATTGTGATGGGACTTCGCAGGACGAACGTTGATATTCATAAAGACACGTGGTGGCCGATATGGTCTGAATTGATCTGTAATAAGGTAGGGGCACTGATAGAGGTTGACAGCTACGTGGTGGTGAGTGTACTCGAAGTGAATCTCTATTTGTGTGTTTCTCCCTTGTGATGGGACTTTGTTGTTGTTGTTTTAGGCGGCTGCGGGACTGTGCAACGTTGGTGAGTGGCATAGGAGCGGTGGGGGCAACATCCATTGTAGAGTACAATGTCACTACGCTCCCACGTCTACGCTACCCTCCTCCACCAAGCCGCCACACGGACGAGCGTGGTGAAGTATGGTCAAATCATGACCCGGGGCGGCGTGGGGAGACCCTCGTCCGGCAATGGATTAACAAATTGGCTCTTACTGTTTATCTCCATATATATAAAAATATGCAAGGTTGTGATTGTGTGTGTTGTCTGTTCAAAATGTTTAGCGTACTTCCCGACATGCAACAAACTGGAAATTTGCCATGTGGGTATTTCCCAGACTGTACACCGTGCAAACATTATACAAATACACTTTTGTGTTTTTTTTAGGGGTGGGGAGGGGAGCTCAATAATGCCTAGATTTTATGCACGGCAAGTGAGCTGTGACGTCAAATCTGTCACGTGACCCGTGCATGTGGAAGCGTCACGCATTGTAGTGTAGCGGTTAGCGTTGTCTGTGTGTGTGTGTGTCTGTGTGTTGTGGGGAGCGATAGTGTAGCGGTTAGCGCGCTGCGCTATGAACCTGGCGACCCAGGTTCGATTCCTGCTCACGGCCAACACCAGTGACGATTATCTGAACCGGTCCCGGGCCTCCCCTAGGTCGACTCAGCCTCAAATGAGTACCTGGTGCGGTGTGTAAACATTGCCACTAGGGAGACAAAGGCGGTCGAGCGTGGTGCTGGCCACCCACCCCCTCGTGTACCGTCCCGGCCTTCATAGGTGCTCGCTAACAGCACTTGCTCCTACAGTCTGTTAAGGCTATATGGGGGATCTTTTTGTGTCTGTGTGTGTCTGTGTGTGTGTCTGTGTGTTTGTGTCTGTGTGTGGAAGCCTAATGCATTGTAGTGTAGTGGTTAGCGCTACGCCGCGCTACGAACCCGGCGACCCGAGTTCGATTCCCGCTCACGGCCACCACCGGTGACGATTATTTGAACCGGTCCTGGGCCTCCCCTAGGTCGACTCAGCCTCTAACGAGTAACTGTTGTGGTGTGAACATCGCCACTGGGGAGACAAAGGCGGCCGGGTGTGGTGAATTCAAGCCTGGGTAGTACAGCTAGTCCTGTATATACCTACACAGCCTACATACAACAGAATAAGTAGTATCTCTTGGCCCTGTAGTTGTATCTACTGACTGTACAGTAGTATCTACTGAGCCAGTAGTAGCTACTGACTGTTTAGTAGTATTTACTGACTGTAGTAACTACTGACCGTAGTAGTATTTACTGGCCCTACAGTAGTGTCTACCGACTCTATAGTAGTAACGACTAACTGTATAGTAGTATCTGCTGACTCTATAGGAGTATTCACTGACTATAGTAGTAACTACTAACTCTATATCAGTATCTACTCACTCTATAGTAGTGCCTACTGACTCTAGTAGCTACTGACCGTAGTTGTATCTGCTGACTGTAGCAGTATTTGCTGACTGTAGTGGTATAGTCTGACTGTTTTAGTATCTACTAACTCTATATAGCGGTATGTACCAACTCGATAGCATTATTTACTATTACTACAGCAGTGCATACCGACTGTGGTGGATCCTGCTCTCACTACAGCAGTGCATACTTACTGTGGTGGTAACTGCTATCACTACAACAGTGCATACTGACTGTGGCGGTACTTGCTATCACTACAGACCAATTTACTCTGACAGAGACCCACAGACTCACACAGAGACCCATAGACTCACACAGAGACAAATTTACTCTGACAGAGACCCACAGACTCACACAGAGACCCATAGACTGATAGACTCACACAGATACCAATTTACTCTGACAGAGGCCCACAGACTCACACAGAGACCCATAGACTCACACAAATACCAATTTACTCTGACAGAGGCCCACAGATTCACACAGAGACCCATAGACCCACACAGAGACCAGTTTACTCTGACAGAGACCCACAGACTCACACAGAGCCCCATAGACTCACACAGAGACAAATTTACTCTGACAGAGACCCACAGACTCACACAGAGACCCATAGACTCACACAGATACCAATTTACTCTGATAGAGGCCCACAGACTCACACAGATACCCATAGACTCACACAGATACCAATTTACTCTGACAGAGGCCCAAAGACTCACACAGATACCCATAAGCCCACAGACTTACACAGAGACCCACAGACTCACACAGAGACCCACAGACTCACACAGAGACCCACAGACTCACACAGAGACCCACAGACTCACACAGAGACCCATAGACTCACAACACAGGCGGTCCCCACGAGGTGGTCGTCAGCCGTGCCCGGCGGCTGAGCATTACTCACCCCCCCCCCCCCACCACGTCGCTGTCTCCACAGCTGCCGTGATGAGTGTCGCTGTCTTCCTGCTGTCTCCACAGCTGCTGTGACGAGTGTCGCTGTCTTCCTGCTGTCTCCACAGCTGCCGTGACGAGTGTCGCTGTCTTCCTGCTGTCTCACAGCTGCCGTGACGAGTGTCGCTGTCTTCCTGCTGTCTCCACAGCTGCCGTGATGAGTGTCGCTGTCTTCCTGAGACTACTCACACAGATACGGGGGGGGGGTCCCGGCCGGTCCCGGGCGGTCCTGGGCGGTCCCGGGCGGTCCGGGGCGGTCCCGGGCGGTCCCGGGCGGTCCGGGGCGGTCCCGGGCGGTCCCGGGCGGTCCCGGGCGGTCCCGGGCAGTCCTGGACGGTCCCGGGCGGTCGGGGCGGTCCCGGGCGGTCCGGGTGTGGTCCTGGGCGGTCCGGGTGCGGTCCCGGGCGGTCCGGGGCGGTCCCGGGCGGTCCCGGGCGGTCCCGGGCGGTCCCGGGCGGTCCCGGGCGGTCTCGGGCGGTCCCGGGCGGTCCCGGCGGTCCCGGGCGGTCACGGGCGGTCTCGGGCGGTCCGGGGCGGTCCCGGGCGGTCCCGGGCGGTCCCGGGCAGTCCCGGGCCGTCCCGGGTGGTCCCGGGCGTTCTAGGGCGGTACCAGGCGGTCCGGGGCGGTCCCGGGCTGTCCCGGGCGGTCCCGGGCGGTCGCGGCGGTCCCGGGCGGTCCGGATGTGGTCCTGGGCGGTCCGGGTGCGGTCCCGGGCGGTCCGGGGCAGTCCCGGGCGGTCCCGGGCGGTCCCGGGCGGTCCCGGGCGGTCCCGGGCGGTCCCGGCGGTCTCGGGCGGTCCTGGGCGGTCCCGGCGGTCCCGGGCGGTCCCGGGCGGTCCCGGGTGGTCCCGGGCGGTCCCGGGCGGTCCCGGGCGGTCCGGGGCGGTCCCGGGCGGTCCCGGGCGGTCCCGGGCGGTCCCGGGCGGTCCTGGGCGGTCCCGGGCGGTCCGGGGTGGTCCCGGGCGGTCTGGGGCGGTCCCGGGCGGTCTGGGGCGGTCCCGGGTGGTCGGGGGCGGTCCCGGGCGGTCCCGGGCGGTCCCGGGCGGTCCCCGGCGGTCCCGGGCGGTCCCGGGCGGTCCCGGGCGGTCCAGGGCGGTCACGGGCGGTCCCGGGCGGTCCCGGGCGGTCCCGGGCGGTCCCGGGCGGTCCCGGGCGGTTCGGGGCAATCCGGGGCGGTCCGGGGCAGTCCGGGGCGGTCCCGGGCGGTCCTGGGCGGTCCGGGGTGGTTCCGGGCGGTCCGGGGCGGTCGCGGGCGGTCCCGGGCAGTCCCGGGCGGTCACGGGCGGTCCCGGGCGGTCCCGGGCGGTCCCGGGCGGTCCTGGGCGGTCCCGGGTGGTCCCGGGCGGTCCGGGGCGATCCCGGGCGGTCCCGGGCGGTCCCGGGCGGTCCGGGGCGGTCCCAGGCGGTCCGGGGCAGTCCCGGGCGGTCCGGGGCGGTCCCGGGCGGTCCGGGGCGGTCCCGGGCGGTCCGGGGCGGTCCCAGGCGGTCCGGGGCAGTCCCGGGCGGTCCGGAGCGGTCCGGGGCGGTCCCGGGCGGTCCGGGGCGGTCCCGGGCGGTCCGGGCCGGTCCCGGGCGGTCCGGGGCATTCCAGGGCGGTCCCGGGCGGTCCAGGGCGGTCCCGGGGCGTTCCAGGGCGGTCCCGGGCGGTCCAGGGGGGTCCCGGCCGGTCCCGGGCGGTCCTGGGCGGTCCCGGGCGGTCCCGGGCGGTCCCGGGTGGTCCTGGGAGGTCCCGGGCGGTCCGGGGCGGTCCCGGGTGGTCCCGGGCGGTCCGGGGCGGTCCCGGGCGGTCCCGGGCGGTCCCGGGCGGTCCCGGGCAGTCCTGGGCGGTCCCGCGTGGTCCCGGGCGGTCCCGGGTGGTCCTGGGCGGTCCGGGGCGGTCCCGGGCGGTCCCGGGCGCTCGCGGGCGGTCCCGGGTGGTCCCGGGCGGTCCCGAGCGGTCCGGGGCGGTCTCGGGCGGTTCCGGGCGGTCCAGGGCGGTCCTGGGCGGACCCGGGCGGTCCCGGGCGGTCCCGGGCGGTCCCGGGCGTTCCAGGGCGGTCCCGGGCAGTCCATGGCGATCCCGGGCGGTCCTGGGCGGTCCCGGGTGGTCCGAGGCGGTCCCGGGCGGTCTGGGGCGGTCCCTGGCCGTCCCGGGCGGTCCCGGGCGTTCTAGGGCGGTCCCAGGCGGTCCGGGGCGGTCCCGGGTGGTCCCGGGCGGTCCCGGGCAGTCGGGGCGGTCCCGGGCGGTCCGGGTGTGGTCCTGGGCGGTCCGGGTGCGGTCCCGGGCGGTCCGGGGCGGTCCCGGGCGGTCCCGGGCGGTCCCGGGCGGTCCCGGGCGGTCCCGGCGGTCTCGGGCGGTCCTGGGCGGTCCCGGCGGTCCCGGGCGGTCCCGGGCGGTCCCGGGCGGTCCCGGGCGGTCCGGGGCGGTCCCGGGCGGTCCCGGGCGGTCCCGGGCGGTCCCGGGCGGTCCTGGGCGGTCCCGGGCGGTCCGGGGTGGTCCCGGGCGGTCTGGGGCGGTCCCGGGCGGTCTGGGGCGGTCCCGGGTGGTCGGGGGCGGTCCCGGGCGGTCCCGGGCGGGCCCGGGCGGTCCCCGGCGGTCCCGGGCGGTCCCGGGCGGTCCCGGGCGGTCCAGGGTGGTCACGGGCGGTCCCGGGCGGTCCCGGGCGGTCCCGGGCGGTCCCGGGCGGTTCGGGGCAATCCGGGGCGGTCCGGGGCAGTCCGGGGCGGTCCTGGGCGGTCCTGGGCGGTCCGGGGCGGTTCCGGGCGGTCCGGGGCGGTCGCGGGCGGTCCCGGGCAGTCCCGGGCGGTCACGGGCGGTCCCGGGCGGTCCGGGGCGGTCCCGGGCGGTCCCGGGCGGTCCTGGGCGGTCCCGGGTGGTCCCGGGCGGTCCGGGGCGATCCCGGGCGGTCCCGGGCGGTCCCGGGCGGTCCGGGGCGGTCCCAGGCGGTCCGGGGCAGTCCCGGGCGGTCCGGGGCGGTCCCGGGCGGTCCGGGGCGGTCCCGGGCGGTCCGGGGCGGTCCCAGGCGGTCCGGGGCAGTCCCGGGCGGTCCGGAGCGGTCCGGGGCGGTCCCGGGCGGTCCGGGGCGGTCCCGGGCGGTCCGGGCCGGTCCCGGGCGGTCCGGGGCATTCCAGGGCGGTCCCGGGCGGTCCAGGGCGGTCCCGGGGCGTTCCAGGGCGGTCCCGGGCGGTCCAGGGGGGTCCCGGCCGGTCCCGGGCGGTCCTGGGCGGTCCCGGGCGGTCCCGGGCGGTCCCGGGTGGTCCTGGGTGGTCCCGGGCGGTCCGGAGCGGTCCCGGGTGGTCCCGGGCGGTCCGGGGCGGTCCCGGGCGGTCCCGGGCGGTCCCGGGCGGTCCCGGGCAGTCCTGGGCGGTCCCGCGTGGTCCCGGGCGGTCCCGGGTGGTCCTGGGCGGTCCGGGGCGGTCCCGGGCGGTCCTGGGCGCTCCCGGGCGGTCCCGGGTGGTCCCGGGCGGTCCCGAGCGGTCCGGGGCGGTCTCGGGCGGTTCCGGGCGGTCCAGGGCGGTCCTGGGCGGACCCGGGCGGTCCCGGGCGGTCCCGGGCGCTCGCGGGCGGTCCCGGGTGGTCCCGGGCGGTCCCGAGCGGTCCGGGGCGGTCTCGGGCGGTTCCGGGCGGTCCAAGGCGGTCCTGGGCGGACCCGGGCGGTCCCGGGCGGTCCCGGGCGGTCCCGGGCGTTCCAGGGCGGTCCCGGGCAGTCCATGGCGATCCCGGGCGGTCCTGGGCGGTCCCGGGTGGTCCGAGGCGGTCCCGGGCGGTCTGGGGCGGTCCCTGGCCGTCCCGGGCGGTCCCGGGCGTTCTAGGGCGGTCCCAGGCGGTCCGGGGCGGTCCCGGGTGGTCCCGGGCGGTCCCGGGCAGTCGGGGCGGTCCCGGGCGGTCCGGGTGTGGTCCTGGGCGGTCCGGGTGCGGTCCCGGGCGGTCCGGGGCGGTCCCGGGCGGTCCCGGGCGGTCCCGGGCGGTCCCGGGCGGTCCCGGCGGTCTCGGGCGGTCCTGGGCGGTCCCGGCGGTCCCGGGCGGTCCCGGGCGGTCCCGGGCGGTCCCGGGCGGTCCGGGGCGGTCCCGGGCGGTCCCGGGCGGTCCCGGGCGGTCCCGGGCGGTCCTGGGCGGTCCCGGGCGGTCCGGGGTGGTCCCGGGCGGTCTGGGGCGGTCCCGGGCGGTCTGGGGCGGTCCCGGGTGGTCGGGGGCGGTCCCGGGCGGTCCCGGGCGGGCCCGGGCGGTCCCCGGCGGTCCCGGGCGGTCCCGGGCGGTCCCGGGCGGTCCAGGGTGGTCACGGGCGGTCCCGGGCGGTCCCGGGCGGTCCCGGGCGGTCCCGGGCGGTTCGGGGCAATCCGGGGCGGTCCGGGGCAGTCCGGGGCGGTCCTGGGCGGTCCTGGGCGGTCCGGGGCGGTTCCGGGCGGTCCGGGGCGGTCGCGGGCGGTCCCGGGCAGTCCCGGGCGGTCACGGGCGGTCCCGGGCGGTCCGGGGCGGTCCCGGGCGGTCCCGGGCGGTCCTGGGCGGTCCCGGGTGGTCCCGGGCGGTCCGGGGCGATCCCGGGCGGTCCCGGGCGGTCCCGGGCGGTCCGGGGCGGTCCCAGGCGGTCCGGGGCAGTCCCGGGCGGTCCGGGCGGTCCCGGGCGGTCCGGGGCGGTCCCGGGCGGTCCGGGGCGGTCCCAGGCGGTCCGGGGCAGTCCCGGGCGGTCCGGAGCGGTCCGGGGCGGTCCCGGGCGGTCCGGGGCGGTCCCGGGCGGTCCGGGCCGGTCCCGGGCGGTCCGGGGCATTCCAGGGCGGTCCCGGGCGGTCCAGGGCGGTCCCGGGGCGTTCCAGGGCGGTCCCGGGCGGTCCAGGGGGGTCCCGGCCGGTCCCGGGCGGTCCTGGGCGGTCCCGGGCGGTCCCGGGCGGTCCCGGGTGGTCCTGGGTGGTCCCGGGCGGTCCGGAGCGGTCCCGGGTGGTCCCGGGCGGTCCGGGGCGGTCCCGGGCGGTCCCGGGCGGTCCCGGGCGGTCCCGGGCAGTCCTGGGCGGTCCCGCGTGGTCCCGGGCGGTCCCGGGTGGTCCTGGGCGGTCCGGGGCGGTCCCGGGCGGTCCTGGGCGCTCCCGGGCGGTCCCGGGTGGTCCCGGGCGGTCCCGAGCGGTCCGGGGCGGTCTCGGGCGGTTCCGGGCGGTCCAGGGCGGTCCTGGGCGGACCCGGGCGGTCCCGGGCGGTCCCGGGCGGTCCCGGGCGTTCCAGGGCGGTCCCGGGCAGTCCATGGCGGTCCCGGGCGGTCCTGGGCGGTCCCGGGTGGTCCGAGGCGGTCCCGGGCGGTCTGGGGCGGTCCCTGGCCGTCCCGGGCGGTCCCGGGCGTTCTAGGGCGGTCCCAGGCGGTCCGGGGCGGTCCCGGGCGGTCCCGGGCGGTCCCGGGCAGTCGGGGCGGTCCCGGGTGGTCCGGGTGTGGTCCTGGGCGGTCCGGGTGCGGTACCGGGCGGTCCGGGGCGGTCCCAGGCGGTCCCAGGCGGTCCCGGGCGGTCCCGGGCGGTCCCGGGCGGTCTCGTGCGGTCCCGGGCGGTCCCGGCGGTCCCGGGCGGTCCTGGGCGGTCCTGGGCGGTCCCGGGCGGTCCCGGGCGGTCCAGGGTGGTCACGGGCGGTCCCGGGCGGTCCCGGGCGGTCCCGGGCGGTCCCGGGCGGTTCGGGGCAATCCGGGGCGGTTCCGGGGCAGTCCGGGGCGGTCCCGGGCGGTCCTGGGCGGTCCGGGGCGGTTCCGGGCGGTCCGGGGCGGTCGCGGGCGGTCCCGGGCAGTCCCGGGCGGTCACGGGCGGTCCCGGGCGGTCCGGGGCGGTCCCGGGCGGTCCCGGGCGGTCCTGGGCGGTCCCGGGTGGTCCCGGGCGGTCCGGGGCGATCCCGGGCGGTCCCGGGCGGTCCCGGGCGGTCCGGGGCGGTCCCAGGCGGTCCGGGGCAGTCCCGGGCGGTCCGGGGTGGTCCCGGGCGGTCCGGGGCGGTCCCGGGCGGTCCGGGGCGGTCCCAGGCGGTCCGGGGCAGTCCCGGGCGGTCCGGAGCGGTCCGGGGCGGTCCCGGGCGGTCCGGGGCGGTCCCGGGCGGTCCGGGCCGGTCCCGGGCGGTCTGGGGCATTCCAGGGCGGTCCCGGGCGGTCCAGGGCGGTCCCGGGGCGTTCCAGGGCGGTCCCGGGCGGTCCAGGGGGGTCCCGGCCGGTCCCGGGCGGTCCTGGGCGGTCCCGGGCGGTCCCGGGCGGTCCCGGGTGGTCCTGGGTGGTCCCGGGCGGTCCGGAGCGGTCCCGGGTGGTCCCGGGCGGTCCGGGGCGGTCCCGGGCGGTCCCGGGCGGTCCCGGGCGGTCCCGGGCAGTCCTGGGCGGTCCCGCGTGGTCCCGGGCGGTCCCGGGTGGTCCTGGGCGGTCCGGGGCGGTCCCGGGCGGTCCCGGGCGCTCCCGGGCGGTCCCGGGTGGTCCCGGGCGGTCCCGAGCGGTCCGGGGCGGTCTCGGGCGGTTCCGGGCGGTCCAGGGCGGTCCTGGGCGGACCCGGGCGGTCCCGGGCGGTCCCGGGCGGTCCCGGGCGTTCCAGGGCGGTCCCGGGCAGTCCATGGCGGTCCCGGGCGGTCCTGGGCGGTCCCGGGTGGTCCGAGGCGGTCCCGGGCGGTCTGGGGCGGTCCCTGGCCGTCCCGGGCGGTCCCGGGCGTTCTAGGGCGGTCCCAGGCGGTCCGGGGCGGTCCCGGGCGGTCCCGGGCGGTCCCGGGCAGTCGGGGCGGTCCCGGGCGGTCCGGGTGTGGTCCTGGGCGGTCCGGGTGCGGTACCGGGCGGTCCGGGGCGGTCCCAGGCGGTCCCAGGCGGTCCCGGGCGGTCCCGGGCGGTCCCGGGCGGTCTCGTGCGGTCCCGGGCGGTCCCGGCGGTCCCGGGCGGTCCTGGGCGGTCCTGGGCGGTCCCGGGCGGTCCCGGGCGGTCCCGGGCGGTCCGGGGCGGTCCCGGGCGGTCCCGGGCGGTCCTGGGCGGTCCCGGGCGGTCCTGGGTGGTCCCGGGCAGTCGGGGCGGTCCCGGGTGGTCCGGGTGTGGTCCTGGGCGGTCCGGGTGCGGTACCGGGCGGTCCGGGGCGGTCCCAGGCGGTCCCAGGCGGTCCCGGGCGGTCCCGGGCGGTCCCGGGCGGTCTCGTGCGGTCCCGGGCGGTCCCGGCGGTCCCCGGGCGGTCCTGGGCGGTCCTGGGCGGTCCCGGGCGGTCCCGGGCGGTCCAGGGTGGTCACGGGCGGTCCCGGGCGGTCCCGGGCGGTCCCGGGCGGTCCCGGGCGGTTCGGGGCAATCCGGGGCGGTCCGGGGCAGTCCGGGGCGGTCCCGGGCGGTCCTGGGCGGTCCGGGGCGGTTCCGGGCGGTCCGGGGCGGTCGCGGGGCGGTCCCGGGCAGTCCCGGGCGGTCACGGGCGGTCCCGGGCGGTCCGGGGCGGTCCCGGGCGGTCCCGGGCGGTCCTGGGCGGTCCCGGGTGGTC